>NC_090999.1:37291666-37603333 GCF_041146395.1 Eulemur rufifrons | reverse complement strand
GTTTCCAGATAAAGTTATATTCACAGGTTTAGAGTACTGGGGCAGGGTTATCTTTTGGGGGACGATTTATCAGCCTACCACCAAGGGACAATTACAGTTTTATTCTGCATTGCTGTGCTCCTTCACAATAAACCACCATTATGAAAGGTGATCCAAATGGCTTTTATTTACATGTTTTATACTTGCATAATGTAGACTGTGGAGTACATAGATAAATGAAATCACAGCCCTTTCTCTCAAGGATCGTACCATTTATTGCTAGATAAATACATATGCCATGCTCAGCCACAAACAACAATTCAGATTACCATAATTTATCACAAAGCAGTGCACCACTGACACTGGATTCCCGTAGGTCTTACATTCCAAGAGGAGGTGGAGAAAAACCAGTGGGCTAGAGTAGTAAAGGGAGGATTTAAAGAAAGGTAAGACTTGAGCCAAGTCTTACTAGGACTTAAAGTTTGGTTGAATTTGGCCAGGCAGAGGGCAGAGTTCAGTTGATTTTCTCATTTGATTTTTACAATTGTTGTTAGGCGTTGTATCTTTCAAACATTTTTGGCCAACTCATAGTAAAAATACATTTTACAACATGGCCTAATATGTGAAATATTCATATGAAATAAAAGTTTTATAAGACAGTATTATTTATCCTTAATATGTATAATGAGTTTTGGTTTTTTTCTATTATGTCATTTAAAAATTCTGGTTGAGCCCCACTAGGTCACTAAATTAAATCATAGTCATTAGATTGAGACATAGATATTTGAAAAAATGCCACTTCGAGGCAAATACTCTCTACTCTGGTTTCTGACCATATTTGTTATTAGTTACCTATTATTGCACTAACAAATTATCCCAAAACTAAGTGTTTTAAAAACCACACCCAATACAATCTCACGGGTCCTGTTGGGCAACAATCCCAGCATTAATTAGCTGAGTGCATCTGTCTCAAGATTTCTCACAAGGCTTAAATAAGGGTATTGGCCAGAGCTATGGTCTCATCTGAAGGCCCAACAGGAGCGGGAGGATTCACTTCCAAGCTCACTCATATGCTTGTTGGCAGGATTCAGCTTACAGCAGACTTCAAGGGCCTTAATTCTTTGCTGGCTGTTAGCTAGAGGCCTCCCTCCATTCATTTCCATGTGCACTTCTCCACAGGGCAAGTAATAGCATGACTATTGGCTTCCTTAGAGTGAATAAGAGAGAACAAGAAAAGGTGAACAAGATGCAAAGATTTTTCTGTAATGTAATCTCATAGGTGATATCCCATCATTCTTGCTGTATTCTGTTTGTTGGAAGAGAATCACTAGGTCCAGCTGGCACCTAGGAGAGGAGGATGGTGCTGTGATATGAGTACTAGGATGTGGGGGTTACTGGGGACCATCTTAGAGGCTGCCTACCGCACTGGTAAATCTAACACCAGCAAGAGAAGAGTTGGTGGCAGTGGGAGAATTGAGTATAACCTGCAGTCTAACTTGTACCCTTTGGTGCACCATCTTGGCTTCTGGCAGTGTATCCAGAGCGTGGCTGTCATCTACAGTTATGACCCTGAGGAACAAAATGGTGAGGACCACTGCCATACGGTAAACGAGGAAGCAAGAATGTTAGTTTAACTTGACATTTGGGGAAAACGAGGTGTGGTGATTGATTTCCTCATGCTCCTATGGCTCCTGGCTAGAGAGGTTAGTAACTTGGTCAAGTTTTCCGAGTTCTCTTGAGTTGATAAGCTATTAATGTGACCATGGTTACACAGCTAGGTGTTAACAATATTACACCATGTTTCATACCAAGCTAGAATGTTAAATTAGAACAATTTATTACTTATTTTGAGTTAAATTTGCCAATTTAGGGATGTTTTAACTTTTTATTAGGTAAAGGAGAGGGTATAGCTTTTATGAAAAAAGCAAAACATTGGTTTTTAAAGATTTCATCTCAAGTGGGAGGCACTGGTAAACCTAATAACAGTTCATTCTTTACTATTAACAAGAAACTCCAATAGCCTTTAAAATTTTGATAATGGTATAAATAAAACTGTTGAGATGTATTAAGAGCATGATGCTATGTCACACTAAAACTTAAGGTCTTAATACCTTTCATTTATTTATTTTAGTGATTGAAAGATTGGCACTTGGGAAAGTGATTTAGAGTTGTTGGATTTCCCCTTTACCCTCAGGCTCCATTTTAGTCACATATTGTGTTTTAGGAATGCTCAAATGTGTAGCTGGTGACTCATTGATATATCTATTTTATAAATAGCATTTCTCAGTGCATCGACTGCAGTCTAAATATTAGATCTCTTGCCACCTTTTGCTGGTAGAAGCTACCTTCTCCCTCCTAACAGAATGTAGAAGAGGATGAATCTGAGAAGTCAAGGCCCTTTTTGAAGCATCGTTCCATGAGAGAAACAATAATGCTGTTCTACCTTGCTCTGCTTATGTTGCCATGGTGATCTCTGCACTCACTGTATCCTGAGACAATTGTGCTGAGACTCACTGAGGATCTGCTCATCTTGACAACCCACTAGAGAGAGTCCAGACAGCAGTGCTCACTAGCGATGCAGGCTGCATTCCAAACAATGGCATTAAGTCCTTGAATGACAAGAGTACCTGTCATGGAGTGACCAAAAAGAAAAAAAACAAGGAATTTTGTAAAGAAAAATGTTTTTGAACTAGGAATGACCCTGGGGTGTGAGAGGACTTTCTATCATCACTATAATCGTAACTTCAAGGCACTGAAAAAAATCTGCCCTGAGCTCCCAGTTTGGGGTTGGGTTGAGTGGGAAAGAGTGTTGAGGCATGCAACAAATGCATATTTTTTTTCTGTTTTTCAGAATTGTAACCAAATTGTGAAAAATAGCATCTTTTATCTGAGAGACCTTTCATTTTCTCTGGATGACAAGACATGACAAAATAGAATAAAACTTATGTGTGAGTTCAACAAAGGAGATGGAGAGGCCAAAGAAGAATTTTGAGTATCCTAAAATTAACAATGCAATGTATTAAAAATAGTTGTTTTGGAATAGTTAAAAGAAAAATAGCATACCCTTACCTTTTTATACTTTGTCTTCAATTACTCCTGACCATTTTTAGTGAGGGGTCTCAAATTCAAGAGTCTTGCCTGACAGAGATGTTGGTAGAACATCTATCCTACTCATGACCAAGGTCTTGAAACTACTTGAATCTTCCTTTCTTTCTTCTCTCCCTCCGGTGTTTCATTCCTTGCTTTCTTTGTTCTAGTTAGGTAAGCATTTAATCACTTTCATTAATGTGAATTGGAAATGGAGACTCCAGTGTTGTCAGTGGGAATCTCAGCCTATAACTGCGTCTATGAAAATGCACGAAGAGTTGGATCAACAGGCTCCAATGACAGCAGGAAGGCTGGTCAGCTGGACGTCCCACAGCCCAGACAGAGGCCGGAGGGGACTTGGCAATCCCCAGGCACCTGTAAGTACCCCAGAGGCAAGACTGGATGACTCTTCACTCTGCCTTTCTTGTGGTTCTATTACTCTGTTTCTGCTTGTCTTTGTGTCTTCTTGCTTTTTTTCCCCACTGCTAATTCTCCCTACATTTTTCCAGTCCAAATTCTTGATATGCCACCTAATTATCATCCTCTCTCTTTTCACAGAGCATTTTGTGTAAAGCCACATCACAAGTCCAGAATAGTCTGGGGCTTGGTAGATTTTGTGCTAGGGCAGATCACACGGCTTAAACATTGCTGGTCTGGCTGGCATCACTGCTCGGGGCTCCTTTCTTCATTGGGGCAGTTTTGCTCAGAGAGACTGAATGTCTCACACAATGACTGTCTGTCCTGACCACCGTTTTCCATAAAAATGCCCATGGCTCCAACAATGTCTTGTCCCATATGTTTTCATCGGACATAAGAATGATTGTTCATTCACTTTAGGATATTTTCTTTCTGTGAACCATAAATTCTTTTAAATGAAATGTTCAAGTGGGATAGGAAAGATTTAATTTCTTTACTCACAAGGAAACATCATTACGAGAAAGAGAATGTTAATGGGATTTTAGAGAGTGGGAGTGAAACCTCCTCTAGCCTTGCTCTCGATTGCCAGCTGCACTTAGCTAATCTCTTCCTTGGTATGTGAGTGGTCATTGCGCAGGGAACTGACCGGGGCCTATGCCACCGTCTGCGCAATCAGATCAGCTGAGCACTCCATCTAAAATGGCTGAAATTGTAATAACCCCAGAGTGTAGATTAATCTGTTTCCTTATGGAGCCTTCTCATTTCAGGGCAATTCGCTCCCACCTTTATCACACTGTGTGGCTGGGATGCCGCATAACACGAAGGGGCAGGGACAGAAGGTTGGGCAGGGCAGAGGTTCGGCATATGTGACTGGCTTGGATTTTATTCCTGTAGTTTGCTATGCGCAACAGCTTATATATATCTTGTTATAGGGGTCAGGAAAGATACATTTGGAAAAAAATGTGCTTTCCTTTTGAAAATAACTGATCTGAAGAATGATACAATGTTTGAAAAGTCAGCCATTTTAGGAGGTTTTCTAGAGTTTCCTCCTTGACCCAGTTTTAAGTCCTCTGCTGTGTTTCCTATTTCAGCCTTTAAGATTTAGGTTGCTATTAAATGCTTTCAGTTTTAATTTGCTCCAGAGGCCAAAGCCCCAGCATCTGGTCCACAGCCAGTGACAGAAAGACCTAAATTGCTCAACTTGTCCTTAGTGTAACCAGTATCCCATTTCTCACAAAGGTGACCAGCTTTGAGCCCTGCATTCTAAATGTGAGCTCATCCTTATACAGTGAGAGAATAAATTTCTGTGAACTTGTGCTCTACACCTCTATTTATACGTTCACATGTTTTCTGCTTCCCTTTAAGATAACAAAAATCTGCAGCAGAAACCACAAATTGCTTAAATGACCTCATTCAATCTGTTTGTTTCTTCCTATTTTTTAAGATTGCACTTAAAGAGTTTGTAAAAACGGGAGGACAGGAGGAGATGCAGGTGGAAATTTCAGATTTGCAATTGAAATCACAAAACAATGAAAAAGTATCAAGACAGAGACCTGATTGGGAGTAACAAATGCTGGCAAAATGCCCAAGGATATCTTATGAACCATTCTATATAGACTCATGTCTTTGAATTTTGGTTTACAAGTAAGGAAGTATGAGAGTGAATTTAGTTTTAAAAAGAACTTTAAAATCTGAAATTATTTTAACTTTTCATAGCACTCAAGTGGATGATGTAAACTGCAATCCCTTGCTGTTCCCAGTGTGGTCTGTGGACCAGCAGCCTCAGCCTAATGTGGGAGCTTGTCACAAATGCAGAATCTCAGGTTCTACCTCAAAGCTACTGAATCTGAATCTTAACAAGATGCCCAGTTTAAAGTTTGAGAAGCACTGGCCTCGCTGCTTTGTTGTTGTCGTCTTAGCAACCTGATCACCTCATTCCAATTGGATTATTTTTTATCCAATCCATTTGCTCTTTGCTCATTGGTCTGCCAGACCAACCAGCTTGGCCATGATGGCTGGAACACAGCATCTCCAACCTATGTTTCTAGCTTGGCCTCTCATTATTCCCCATACACACGCATTTCTCTCCAACCAGACTGGGCTATTTCATTCAACCCGTGAGTGTCTGTACCAGACCACACCGTCACAAACTGCTTGCCTCTTCTTATGCTGTCTTTTCTGTCTGGCCTTCCCTTCTTTCCTTTGCTCTAGGCATGCTGATATCCTGGCCCAATGTATCAGCACCGTATCAAATAGTATATTCTTTGGGAAGTCTTTCCACACATGCATGAGATTCCTCTCTCTCTTTGAACTCCTGTAACATTTGCTGTATAGCTCTTTTACAGTTTTCTTCAAATTGTGGCTTGTTTTACTCACAGGGTACTCACCTGAGCTGCTGCCCCCTCTCTTACCCCTGCTCCATATTGTAAGCTCTTTGAAACAATGGCTATATCTTACCTCGTAATTGTTCTTCCTGGAGTTACTGGCTCAGTACCCTGTAAGTAGTGGACAGTCAATAAATTCCCAAGCAATATAATCTGGTAAATATAAAATAGTCATATACTAGGCTTCACACATGTGGAAGACAATGCTGATTATCATGGTACACATAATAGCTGAAGAACATGCTCTTCCCTCAGTTCCCTTTTTGAGCAATTTCTTTAGTGGCAAAGGACAAGAATGAAGTCTTGACCTTAGAACATTATGAGACTAATTGGCCTCAGTATGCATTTAATCTATGGTTTGTCTTCCTGAACGTGGGGTGCTAGCCAGGACAACCAACCCAACATGTGCATCTTGGTTCTGCTATTATGCTTCCTAGATTCATTCCCTTGAGCAAGTCGTTTGCGCTAAGTCTCAGTTTTTCATATACAATAAAATGGGACATAAGAAGCAATAAGCATAGTGTCTGGCATATAGAAAACAATAAATAGTAACTATTTTGATGATTTCAAAGATAATGCTAATTGTGACTGTAGTAATATGACCATCTATTTTATTATCCTAAAAAAATTTAAACCACCAGTTCCCAAGATTGTATCTGAACCTGCAGTGTTCAATGCTCATCTTCTGTGTTGGCCAGTAGTGGACAGATCTGATCTCCTGTGAGATACTTCTCACATACAACCGGAGGACAGAATTATTCCCAAATGATAAAGCACTATTAGCCCAAACATAGAAAAATAATTATTTTCCTCTCTTACTTTTCATCTCCCACTGAACAGCATCTACAGTTTCCAACAACTTTAAAGTAAGAAAAATACAGTGGAATAAAGTAAACCAAGACAGTATATTGCCAGCATTGTGAACACTGAAAAATAAGAAAGGTGAAAGAGAAAATATAGATTATAACGTTCCAATATCACTGTTTTCCACTTGTGACGTTGTCATAGTGATGGAGGCAACAGTGAGCAAAGCAGTCTTTTTCCTTCTTGCTTGGCTTGTTCTATCACCTATCATGTTGGAAAAAGCAGTATACTTGTTAGCTCAGCAACTTTAACCTAGAAATCTTGATTAAGTTAATGGATCTCTACTTTCTCGAACCATCTACCATGGCCTAGTTCTTCCTTCTTTGATATTTCAATTTTTAAAATAATTTTCCTTTTATTTTCTGTCTTATAACTTTGCTCATTTTCTTTGGCCTTAGATCTTTGGTAAACCAAGTCATCTTCTCATCTTTAATATTTGTTATTTCATTATTAAATTGCCCACTATTTAAGCAAATAATTTTATATTTCCCGTGAAATCAATGACTCCACTTCCCTTTGGGTTTTCTTCAACTTGCGTCTTATGTTAAAGTACACAAAATTGAAAAGAGGAATCAGATATGTTTGCAGGTAATTCTCATCAAGGAGGGTCTCAAATTATCACTGCCATTGGAGAAATCTAGAAAGTTCTTGGAAAAGTGAAGCCAGTGTGATCTTACTGGGTCTAAGTAGCTGGGATGACAAAATTCACTGGAGTTCTGGCAACTTGTTTTTCTCCTGGCTGCTAGAGGGTTCTTCCTTTGTTAACAGCATCTTATTTTCCACTGGGGAGTGTTATTCTCTCACTCAGACCGTGTAATCAAGTGAGACTGACCAGGGGCTGGCACATGGCCCAGCCATGGGGTCCCTGAACAGAACTTTCTCTGGATAACCTGTGAAAGGCATGTTTCCAGCTGAGGTGGCTAAACAGGTAAGCTACAAGCTGAAGCTGCTATTGTCTGTCCTTGCTGTCACTAGGGGAGAGCTCACCTGCAGAGGAAGCCACATAGAGGGAAGGAAAGCAGAGATGGAGTGAGAGTGACCAAGGCCTTATGACCTGTTGGGCTCAAAATCAAACTTTTAATTTATGTGAGCCATTTGAATTCCTTGCTTAAGCCCGTTTGAGTTGTGTTTCTGTCCCTGGGAGCTGAACTAGTTCTGTCAATACAGGTAGCTTGGATTCATCCATAGCTAGCTGTGGCATGGAAGATTAAGGGGGTGTTGGGCGGGGAATTGAGTGCTTCCGAACTCCCCATGTCAGTTTTATTATATAGGAACCCTAGAAGAGGCTGGTTGTACCTTGTTCATATAGATTTGGAGGCAATTAAATACAGTGGTAAGACAAAGAGCTTTGGAAACAAAATATAACCTGTTTTAAAGTTCCATGTCTGCAGCTGTGTGACCTTGGGCAGATTACCTAACCTCTCTGACCCTCAGTTTATTTATGTATAAATATAAACATAATTAATAAATAAATATAATTGTAAGGATTAGTGTGATGCTATGTAAAGGGTTTAGGATGTGAACAAGCAGGGGGTCGGAGCTGGGGGGGTGACAATCTGGGGGTATATGGGAAGGAAACTCAGTGTCCCAATGGGTGGGAAGGAATCTGTGGCCTCACAGGACAAGAGAAGCCACAGTGGTGACCTCAACAGAGAGTACAATTTACAACCCTTGTGCTCACAGAAAGCATGCTCTGTAGAAATTTGTGACCTTCAAACACCTAATCAAACCATATTACTTTGCTTTTTAAAATCCTTTAACTCCTACTCATTGTCCAAATTTCTGAACATAAACAAAGGCTTTTCAGATCTGACCCAGGCCACTGCTAGCCCATATGGTGTCTTCGTGCATATTGCATAAAGTATGTGAAGGGAGGGGGTTTGCATTACAAGAAAGCCCTTTCCTAGGTGGATGGAGAAACTTTTATAATGCACAATCAGCCCAACCTTATGCATAAGCCCTAACTCACCTCCACCTGCCACTCTGGCCTCTTCTTTTAAGCAAGGGCCCCACCTTCCTACTGTCTAGCCATGGTGGATTTCTTCTACTTCTTCAAGACCTGGCAGCTTTCCTTCCTCTGGCCCTGTTTTTCTGATCTTTTCTCTCTATCTGGAAGCTTTCTCACTTCCTTGGTACCTGGAGATGCCTACCTTTGTGCAGGTGTGAGCAATTCCTCTAGAAAGCATTCCCTTACCACATCTAAGCTAAACACTCCCTTAGCATCCTGTACTTCTCCCTTTCACAACACTTTCAAATGTTATTTTTATTATCATTGCTTGTTGAATTATCTGACTTCATCTCTAGGCCATTGGTCTCAATACTTGGGAATCAAAATCACTTAGGGATCCAATTAAAAATGTAAAATTTTGGGGATCCAGTCCCAGAGATTCTGCCTCAGTTGCTCTGGGCCCTAGGGATCAGTCTTTTTAATGTAGGTTAAGGGCATGGGCACTGAGCCCAGACCTCCAGGTTTGAATCATAGCTCTGGTGTTTCATAATGGTGTGACCTGGGGCAAGGTAATTGTGTTGTCTCAGTTTTCTCATCTGTAAAATGGGGACAATAATAATAGATCAAATATGGGATTGGTCTGAGAATGAAATTATAATCCATGTAAAGCACTCAGTTTAGTGGCTGGCATGTAGCATTGCCCTTAATACCTGTCAGCTATTATTATTCATCATGACTGTGACACAAATGGTTGCCAGATCACACCTTGAGAGGCACTGCACTAGATGGTGAGTGCTTCAAGGTCAGCCAGCAATCAGGTCTGTCTTGCTCACTGGTGTCTGCAGAACCTAGCACGGTGCCTGATACATAATAGTCTAACAATTTTCCTCCGATTCCTTTGAGTACTTATTATCTGCACCAGTCATTTGGCAACTTCTCCATATATTATTATTAATGTGCATTACATAGCACTCACTGCTTTATGGTCTATATCTTATCTATTATCCAAATCAGAAGCATCCCAAGGGCAGAGAATGTGTCCAATGCTCCTAGTGTCTCCACCCAACAGGGCTTTCCATAGTGTTTCCTCACAGAAACAGAGCCTCCAAACTTTCCAAACCCATCCATCAAGAAGATCCTGAAGAGGAGCCACCACCACCACTACCCTACAACCCTGCCATGACACCTCCTGAAGTACCCCCGAATCCACCAGACACCCCGCCACCATCAGTCTCCCCACGGCCAGTTCCAGACCAACCAGGTGCCGACACACCCATTACCCGCCGGCTACGGTTAGCTTCAGGCCCCAACTTCAGCCCTCCAGATGCGCCTGCGTGAGGTGCGAGGTCCGATGCAGCTTACAGATGATGGGTCCGTTCATCCAGGACAGCCAGTCCTGTACTACCAGCCCTTCTCCACCACTGACCTTCTGAACTGGAAGCACCACACCCCGCCTTATTCCAAAAAACCTCAGGCCCTCACTGACCTCCTAGAATCCATCTTTCAGACCACCGTCCCACTTGGGAAGACTGCCGCCAGCTCCTTCTGACCCTTTTTAACACAGAAGAATGACGCCGGATTGTAGCTGGGACCTGCAGGTGGCTCCAGGACCAGGCTCCAGCAGGGACCTTGGACGTGGAGCAGTGGGCACAGAGAACAGCACCCGAGACCAACCCGGATTGGGATTTCAACTCCCAGAGTAGACAAGAGGCATTCGGAAGGTATAGGGAAGCTCTCCTCCATGGGGTCCCAGAGGGAGCCAGAAAACCAACCAACATGAAAAAAGTCGCTCTGATCACCCAGAAGCCGGAGGAATTATTGAGCGAATTCTACAAATGCCTTTGTGAGGCCTATTGAGTCTACACACCCTTCGACCCAGCGGCAGCCAAAAATCAGCGGATGGTAAATGCTGCATTTGTTGGGCAGTCCTATACTGACATCTGACGGGAACTCCAGAAACTTGACAGGTTTGCAGGAATGAACATCACGCGGCTGATGAAAGTGGCCCAGAAGGTCTACATTAATCGAGACCGGACCTCGCAGAGGAAGAAGGACCAGAAAATAAAACGGAAAGCCACTCTCCTGGCCACTGACCACGAAAGACCTGACCCAGCCAAGAAACCTAGCCTGCCACGGGAAGGAGGACCCAAGAGACGAGGGACCCTGAAGCCTGACCAGTGCACCTATCATAAGGAGTTTGGTCACTGGAAGCATGAATGCTCCAACAAAAGAAACCACCCACCACCAAACAGGAACCGTCCCGGGGCTTCCAGCAGGAGCCGGAGACCCAGGACCTCATCAGTCTCACTGGGGTCGACTCAGAATAAGACTGACCGGGTTCCCTGACTCTTGGCCCCCGGGAACCTATAGTCATAATGGAAGTGGGAGGCTGACCAATAACGTTCATGGTGGACACTGGGGCAGAACATTTGGTGGTAACAACCCCCGTGGCTCCACTTACAAAGTGGGAAACCACCATTGTGGGAGCCACTGGAACTCGAGTAGTGCGACCCTTCTGCCAATCCCAAATATGCCAGATGGGGGGGGGCCACCAGATAAGACATGAATTCCTATACATACCAGACTGCCCCATGCCCCTCCTAGGTCGAGATCTCCTAAACAAACTGGAAGCCCAAATCACCTTCCACCCAGAAGGGATCACAGAGCCTCATGCTCGGTGCTCCAGAGACTCTCATAATGGCAGTCACCCTACCTCGGGAATTGGAGTGGAAGCTATACGATGAGGCCAAAGAGAAACAGAACCCACCTGACTTCCGGCAGGACTTTCTGTTGATATGGGCGGAGGGCAACCCTCCCGGTCTTGCACACCAACATGCACCCCTCATGATCGAGATGAAACCGAGTGCCCAACCGACCAGGAGACGACAGTATCCCATCCCCAAGGAGGCTCGAGAGGGAATTCAGGAACACATCGATAGGCTTAAGTGGGAGGGGATTTGGGTGGAGTGCCAATCCCCATGGAACACTCCCCTCCTACCAGTCAAAAAGCCCAACGGAGGTGGATACTGGCCTGTCCAAGACCTGTGACTGATTAATGAGGCCACAGTAACTCTCCACCCAGTGGCACCAAACCTATACACCCTCCCCGGCCTCATTCCTCCTGATGTTCTCCTGCCTGGACTTAAAAGATGCTTTCTTCTATATGCGGCTCGCTCTGAAGAGTCAGCCCCTGTTCGCCTGTGAGTGGGAGGATTCTCAGACTGGAAGAAAAACCCAGCTCACCTGGATGCGACTACCACAGGGATTTAAAAATTCACCAACTCTGTTTGGGGAGGCTCTAGCCACTGACCTCATCTCCTTTCCGTGAGAAGAAACCTGCTGCACACTTCTACGGTATGTCAGTGACCTCCTTCTAGCGAGCCCAACCAGAAAAGACTAGAACAGGGAACCCGGTGCCTGCTCCAACTGCTCACTGACAAAGGATACAAAGTCTCCTGGAAAAAGGCACAGATCTGCAGGCAACAGGTGAAGTACCTCGGTTTCCACATCACTCAGGGGTGCCAGACCCTGGGACATGAGCGTAAACACACCATCTGTACAATCCCCAGGCCGACCAGTCGGAGACAACTCAGGGAATTCCTCGGCACGGCCAGATTCTGCCACATCTGGATCCCAGGTTTCTCCCTAAAGGCCAAGCCTCTGTACAAGGCCCTACGCGGGCCTGAAAACAAAGAATTGGAATGGGCTGAGAGTCAGGAAAGAGCTTTCCAGGAAATAAAAGACTTACTAAAAGGAGCCCCTGCACTAGGGCTACCGGACCTCACCAAAGACTTTAACCTGTTTGTACACAAGAAGAAACAAGTGGCTCTGGGAGTTTGTAACTCAAACTGTGGGCCCCTGGCAGAGACCACTGGCTTACTTGTCAAAACAATTAGATCCAGTAGCGGCAGGATGGCCCCCTTGCCTCTGTGCACTAGTGGCCACCGTCCTGCTAGTCAAGGAAGCAGACAAACTCACACTGGGACAAAACCTCCGTGTGTGAGTCCCTCATACAGTGATATCTCTAATGGACACCTCAGGGCACTGGTGGCTCTCAAGCAACTGGTTAGTTCAGTGTTCAAGGACTGCTGTGCAAAAATCCGTGGGTCACCCTGGAGACGGTGCGGACCCTGAATCCTGCCACCCTCCTACCCACTGAGCCAGGGCCCCCGGACCATGACTGCACCAAGGAGTAGAGGAGGTCTATGTCAGCTGGCCAGATCTGAAAGGTAGTCCTCTACCAGCACCAGACTTAGACTCTACACGGATGGCAGTAGTTTTATCCAGAATGGAAAACGACTGGCGGGCTTCGCAGTCACCACAGTGGATGAGGTCATCATGTCAGCCCCTTTGCCCCAAGCGTAGTCAGCACAAAGGGTGGAGCTATGGGCCCTCATCCAAGCCCTCAGACATGCCCGAGATAAGAAGACAACATATACACAGACTCTAAATATGCCTTTGCCACAATACATATCCACGGGACAATATACAGGGAGAGAGGACTGCTGACTGCAGGTGGAAAGGAGATCAAAAATAGGAATAAAATCCTCCAACTGCTGGAGGCAGTTTGGGAGCCAAAAGAAATTACAGTCGTCCACTGTCGAGGGCACCAAAAGGGCACAGATCCAATTGCCACCGGCAATCACCTGGCAGACCAAGCAGCCAAAAATGCAGCCACCCGAGAACGTTCAGAGGACAACACTGCAACCCATTGCCAAATCTTTTTGGCACCTGAGTGGCCTGAAAAACCAAAATATACTCCAGAAGAGAACCAGTGGGGAGAGCAGGAGAAGGCCATGAAGGACGCAGACGGGTGGTGGCACCTACGAAACCATAACATCTTTATCCCCAGTAAATTAGCATACTCTATTGTCTTCTGACATCACAACCTGACTCACTTGGGGAAAACAGCCCTCACACAGCTACTCGCCCGGTACTACTACATCGCCAAACTTCCATCCATCGCGGCAGCAGTCAGCGCCCGCTGCCAGATCTGCACTAAAAACAATGCAACGGTCTGGCTGAGACCCACCCCAGGAATTCAGGACACCGGAGCCTCTCCATTCGAGGATGTGGAAGTTGATTTCACAGAAGTAAAACCCTGTTGGGGCTATAAATACCTGCTGGTAGTGATATGCACCTTCTCAGGCTGGGTGAAGACAGTTGCTACCCGGCCCAAAAAGGCTAGGGAAGTGGCAAAGTTTCTGTTGAGAGAAATCATCCCCCGGTATGGTCTACCACTCTCATTTGGCAGTGACAGTGGACCAAGCTTCACTGCAGAGGTCATGCAAACCCTCACCAAGGCACTAGGAATCAAATGAAAACTACGTGCAGCCTACAGGCCATAGAGCTCAGGGAAAGTAGAGTGCATGAACCGGACTCTCAACACCACTCTAACAAAGCTATGTCAGAAAACACAATTACCTTGGGTAGACATGCTAAACCTAGCCCTGTTCAGAGTTAGGTACACACGGGGGCCCACAGGATATTTCACCCTTTGAAATCCTGTTCTGTAGAACTCCCCCACTCATCAAGCAATTAAGGGGAGACATCAGACAACTAGGGGAATTAAATATAAACACATATCTCCAAGCCTTAGCCAAAACTATGTGCCATATCCACCACGTTGTCCTAGAAAAAAACCCCATTACCCTGGGTCTTCCTGTCCACCCCCACCAATCTGGGAATCTAGTCTGGGTAAAGGACTGGAAAAAATTACCCCTAGAGCCCACCTGGAAGGGTCCCCATACTGTGATACTAGTTACTCCCACGGCTGTTAAAGTTGCAGGTATCACTCCGTGGATCCACCACTCCCGGGTGAAAAAGGCCGAACCAGACAACAAAACTAATCTCTGGACTGCACAACAGGACCAGCAGAACCTGCTAAAGATCCAACTTAACCGTCTGCCAACGAAGACAGCCACACCCAGGACTGAACAGGAGTAAATGGGACCACTGGCCCTGGCCCTGGCCCTTATTGGGGTTATAGTGACTTTACTGGACATTGGACTCTTCTCGGTAACTCTGGAAGATTAGACTGTACTGCAGAGGACATCTCTAACTATGATATTTTGACTCATTGTAGGATGTCTGCTCCTGCTTCAGTCCCTCCCCTCTTCCTGGTTGGGACACTCACCCTAACAACTATGGCAGAAAAACCCTACCCTGAGACTTGTTATGCTAGGACTTGGATTCCCTCCATGAATGGGATTACTTGATGCTTCTGGACCACAGAAGTTTCACAGTCAGCACCTACATGCCCAAGACATGTTATAGTGAGGCTCAGGTGTGCCACAGTGGAGAAAAGAAATATTGGACTGGCACCATTACAGGTGATATTCAACCCTGTATAGCCCCAAGGGACAAACCAGCTTGTTGGACTTACTACACCCACTGGGAAATGTCTGATGGGGGAGGAGTCCAAGCCCAGGCTAAAATCCAACAGGTCAAAGACACAAGGACTCAGCTAAATAAAATAGCCTCAGTAACAGAATCAACTTATAAGAGGCCAGATCTTACTGGCATGTGAAAGATCACCAAAGCCCTGGAAACCTCTCCCCTAATAACTTGGTTCCTCAATATGACTCTCCAGGCCCTACCCAACCATACTTCATGTTGGGTCTGTTTACCCCTCCAGAAACCAGTCTATATTGGGGTCCCTGTGCCTCCAGGCTGTAACTCCAGTATCTTAAACTCAGGCCCAACTAAAACATCCCTGGTGGGCCCAATAGCATACAATGTCCATTTAGCCATAACTTCCCACATGCATATCACATTACTAACGCAGGAGAAAATAAAATATTGGGATTCATATCGGGTGAACTCTACACAACCAACCAAACCTTACCCAGTAATGCCACTGCCACCTGCTCCTGGGATGACATATTCTTTCTTTGTGCCTACCTCTGCCTCCCAAAAAACTGGACCAGGACCTACACCCAGGTCTTCCTCACCCCAGATGTTTCTATCTTTAAAACCCAGCAACTGGAAGCTGCACTGAGCCCCCACCCAAACACCCAGAAAAGGCGGGCCTTACTAACATCAGTCCTCATAGTGGGAGGAATTGCTGCTGGGATAGGAGCAGAGTAAGAGACATAGGAACATCCCTAAACATCTACCACAAGTTATCCCAAAAACTAAATAAAGACATAGAACGAGTAGCAGATTCCCTACTGTCCCTCCAGAGTCAACTGAATTCACTAACAGCAGTGACCTTACAGAACAGACAGGTCATAGACCTATTCACTGCTGAAAAGAGGGGGGGGTACCTGTATATTCCTAGAGGAAGAGTGCTACTACTGTATAAATCAGACAGGAGTAGTGACCACAAAAGTCAAGGAGCTAAGAAAAAGAATCCAGAAAAAAAACAAAAAATTAAAACAAACCTGGGGTTTCGACTTGGGACAATGGACTTCATGACTACTACCTCTGGCTGGGCCGCTAATAACTATTCTTCTCCTTGTCACTGTAGGCCCCTGCATACTCAGCATGGTTATAAAATTTGTAAAAACAACTGTAACCCAGAGAACAACAGCTCACATAATGGCCTTATGAGGCTATCACACACTGAGAAATGATGCCCTATAATAGACATATAAGGGCATCAAAGGGGGGAATGATAAGGAAAACCCCCATCTATTACTTAACACAACAGCTACCTGAGACCCCCACCCCTCACAGAAGACCCGCATCAACATAATACCAACCTAACACCTGGCCCATCAACTGAGCTATTACCTGGCACATCGACATAACACTAAACCTATTACCTGGTATAGCAACTAACCTAACCTATTACCTGGTGGATATTAGTCAAATGAGACCCCCACCCCTTGGATCACCCCAACTTAATAAAAGTGGGAAAAATCGGGTAGACGGGGCTCAGAATTTAGTGCCAAGACCCCTCTGAGCCTGCCTGCAAATAAACCTTAATTCTCCGACTCTCCGTGTGCCACTCAGTTTGTCCTCGAGACCACTTGCTGTAACACTTGCTGTAACAAAAATGCAGCATGTGCAATTAGGAGAGGAAAAATAGTCACAGAAGAAAAATGCAGGAAACTTTGGGACTGAAGGGAAATTGCCTCAGATGGGAAGCGTCTCAGAGCTCACCTCTTGTAGTCAGAAACCCATGGCCAACTCGGGCTGACATCTACTTAGAGCCCGGCGTAGGACAGGTCCTGAACTAGCTCCCCAGAATTCTCCATGTGAGAGCTCAAAGCCTACCTTGGCCTTTCTTCTCAAATGGACACAATTGTAATGTGACAGATCCTGTTCCTCGATTCCTTCCCTCAGCATCCCTTCCAATCTCTTGTTCCTTTTGCCACAGCAGAGGCAGAAGTTAGAGAGACACCCTTGGGGACTGGTTCTGGATACAGCCTAGGTTCTGCCCAGTGGAGGCAGCCACCACTTGCTACCATGCAGGAGGAAGTGACCCATGCAAAGAAATGGCTGTGTTCAGGAAGCTCAGCTTTCTTTGCAGCAGGGTAGCTGAAGCGTGTTTCCCCTTGGTGTCTCTAGTAGACTTTGCACTGTCTGGTTGCTGGTGTCACCCGTGTGTAGTAACAGGTAACACCAGTACACGTTACCAGTAACGGGTAACCTCCGTTGGGTGGGATTATTTCCCCTGGCTGCTGCACATTGTCTAACCCTGGCGTACTCGCCCTGAAAGGATTCTGTAAGTCACCTAATAAATTCCTTTTTGCTTAAAATAGTAAAAGAGTGGATTATATCATTCACAACTGAGTGTCTTGGCTGATACATGCACATTGTTTTATGTGTGTTTGAATCTTTTACATCTATTGCTAAATCTTGCCTTGACAGCTATAGTATCAGAACCTTGTAAAAAAAACTTTTTTTTAATGCCTTTTTGGGCCATTTTTTTGTCCCTTTCACAGCGCTGAGTACACAGCACATGCTGGGAAAAAAAATGTTTGTTTTACTGAAAAAACATGGTTCTTTTGGAGAAGGGAAATATGAGTTAGATTAATGCTCTCCCTAGAAGGTACATACAATGATTTATTGTAGTACAGGAAGAAAATATTAGAATGTCTAATACTTCATTTTTATCTAAACATTTTATTATCTTTTGCTGATATTCAGTACGGATTAATAGTAGGACATATATATTTACAAATAAGTACATGCGGGTGTGCATGATCAAAACATTTGGGTAAGAAATAGAAAAATATCTGGAGGTCACTGGGCTGAGTGTTCTCTCACGGTGCTTTCCGATGATCTGTTTTTCTACCCAGTCAGGAATGTCTCATCAGAGCAGAGCTCCGCAGACTCAGAGAGCGCCACCTGGCGGTGACTCCTCCCACCTGCAGTGCCATCTGTTGGCTGCCCCAGGCCACCGCCTCGCGGGTCTCCCCTCGGCTAAGCTTAGGGTACCGCAGGGAGGGGAGAAAGGTAAGCACATGGCGTGGCAAAGGCTGAAGGAGAGAGGGAAACTAGAGGATGCGAAGGAAACAAAGGGGTGGAGAGGAAGACAGAACCACGGCGGGGGACGGTGGCAGAGGGAAGAGGGAGACAGGTGGGTACAGAGGGAAAGTGAAATCCAAATCTGTGCTGAAAGGGCACAGCGCCAAGAGAGGCAGAAACACGTTGCAAAGACGACGGTGCCTCGTGGGTTCTACACATTTACGTTCATCACTTAAAAAAACAAAGAGGCCAGGAGGAAGGCTGCCTGAGCTCTCCCCTGGGCTTCCTCCCCGGAGCCAGAGTGTTGTCACAGAACAATATACTTTAAGGCTAAACTTCACTTCCCTAAGAAAGAAATTATCTGCAAAAAAACACAAACTTGCCACCCAACCGCATAAAACACAGCCTGCAATCCTCCCTCTCCCCGAGATGAATGATGCGATTCTGCCGCTCTGGATCTTATTCATCCTTGACGCAACCGGCCCTCCGGGGGAATTCTGGTCGCCAAGAGCGTTAGAACAGACACGGACGGCATTTTTTCTTGGGCGGCTCAAGGTCACTCGCTGTAACGTCAGAAGAGGCTTCTCCCTGGGATAATAGGACTGAGCAGCGACAATTACGCTTCCCAGCAGAAGCCTGTGTCCTCAATCTGCCCGCTGTGGAGTGAAGCGACAAAGCGGACATTTTAATAGTCCCAGGATGAGGTGTCAGAACGGTCCCGCTTTGATTAGGGTGCACTGGGGAACGGGCCTGAGGGCGCATCCCCGGGGGTGTCCCCTCCCTCCGCCTTAAGACCATAGAGAAGATAAAATAAATCCGGAGGAACAGGAGAAGGAAAGCAGACGGGTGACAGGGCGGAGGAGAGAGGGGCGGGGGCCACCCCGCGGGAGTCCCCTGCTTCGCCGACGACGTCAGCGGAATAGCAAGTGCGAGCGGGCGGAGGAGCGGGCTGGAAGGCGGCCCTGCAGGAACAGTCACCTCCAGAACAAAGGGAGAACAAAGATCCCGGGACCGTCACGCCTAGGCGACAGCGCTGTGGGAGTCTGCGGGAGCGCGGAGGCAGCCGGGTTGGCAATTCTGTCTAGAAAAGGAGGAGATGCTGGGCGAGGGGGGGGGGGGTCCTACTTGGAGTGTCACAGAGAAGACTGGACAGTGAATCGGCCCCCTGGGAGTGGCTGCAGGGGCCGGGGCAGAGCTGGCCTTTGAGGCAGCGCCTCCTGTTTGCGCGGGAGGGCAGGTCATCGCTCTGCTGAGTGTGGATGGGCCTCGTGACAGGGCTGAAGTGACCTCACCAGGGGGCTTGCTGAGCTTTACTCTGTCATCAGCAATGCAGGGACGGTGTGGTGTGGTGGCCAGGGACCAGGATCTGGGCGTGGGGCCCCACCGCGCCTCCCATTAGCTTTGTAATCTTGGGTGCATACCATACCTTCTCCAGCCTCATTTCTTCATCTAAGTGGGTACACTAGTGCTCGTTTAATTATTCATTCGTTCCTGATCCACTTACTGAGCAGCAACCACACGCTCAGCAAGGAGCTCCCCAACCCCAGGCACTGCAAACGTAGCTATCAACTCACTTGGTCAACCCCATGTGGTAAATGCTATCATTATCTCCACTTCACCAGTAGAAAAGCTGAGCACAGGATTGTTAGGTACCACACCTAAGGTCACACAGCAGCCAGGAATTGGAGAGGCTGGATCCCAACCCAGCAACCTGGGGCCAGAGTCCAGGCTCCCACCTTGCGCTCTGCCTCCGGTAATCACAGGCTTATGTTTTTGCCTGGAAAATGGAGATGTTTGACCACAGAGGTTGCCTCTATCCTTAAGGTTTAATGAGTCCACTACGCCCTGTTTTAGGTTTTAGGAAGAACTGTCTGCTTGGGCTTACCCCCAGGCACCTGTGTCCAGGTCCTGTTAATGTGCACAGAACACAGAGGCAGAGACATTTTCTATTCTCTGCAGCTCCATAGCCTCCCAGCCATCGTTCGCCTCCCGTTGGTGGCCGGAAGTAACACACAAATGGCGCACACTGGGCACAGGGCTGAGTTGTGCCTCCGAGAGGGAAAGACTGGATTTGGGGGTTGCCTTAGAGATATCTATCATAGAATTTTTTTTTTCTTTTTTAAATTTGCTCAAGTTTATTCCATTTACTAAAACTGTGGTTAAAAGCCTGGCAAAATTATATACTCTGTATGCTCTGAGAGCAATAACCACACACAGTTACTTGAGGTAAGTGGCAAAAACAATAAAGTCCTCTTTGCTCTATGTATGTGCTTTTCTTTTCTCAGAGCTAAGCACACTTTAAAAAGAAAACGCTTTTTCTTCTATCCCAGCCCTGCTGGTCTCCTGATCTCAGTGTGTAGATGCCCAAGTGGCCAGGAATGAGGTCAGAATTTAGGGTAGGTGATGGAGGAGTTTTGCAAATACAGAGACACCAGCACTGGACTAAGCCCAGGGAGGCATAGCCAAGACAGGATGGCCTATGTGGTTTTTTGTTATTATTGTTTCATTTTATGCTAAGGTTTTTGAAGGAGGGAAAAGGGACTTGTGGTTGAAAAATAAACAAGCAGCCAACAATGCCCCCAACTCAAGAAGCAATGCAGGCTCCAGCATTGTTAAAACATTAAAGGGAGATCATCAAAGCGTCCCAGGGAAAGATGACGGTTCCTTCCACATGCATTTCTGCTACACACGTTTCCACAGATTTCTGCTAGAAATCCAGAAGGGTTATATGACTAGGAGGTGGGCACTCTAATCAGGAATGCTGGTAACTTGGAAGGGATTCTTGTCAGGGTGTTAATGAGCTTTTATAAAACTGATTTTTCTAAGGCAAAGAGAGGCTGAACAGGTTGTGGGTCCAGCATCAGGGGTTGGGGGCCACCCAGCGTCAGACCCAGAAGGAAAACAGGGAAGAGGAGATGGAGAGCAAACAGGAAAGACACAACCGGAGCACAGTGAGTCAGACTTCCTGTGGGCAGAGCCCAGAGGCCTGGCCGCCAAGTTAAGGCCAGCAGCTGTCCAGACAGCATATGCACCCGAAAGTCAAAGAGCCTGGATATGAGGCCAGCAGAGAAATGGTTCAGTCACTCCAGAGGCAAAGGGGCCAGAACAAAGGCCTGGCCTCACATTAGAGATGGAAAACCTCAGTGGACCACGGGATGCCTCCTCCTGGCAAGGCCTGGACGCTCACAGAGAGAAATGACAACAGACAGCCTCTCTCAGGGGCTGCTCAGTGCTCTGAACCCTGACCTGGGGGTCGGCCTGTGACCTCCCTCTGCTGCTACCAGTCTCTCTCCTCCCCTGGAATCAGAAGTGCCTACTGTGATTAAACCAGCTAGGATAGGAGGTTAGAGACAAGATGGCTGGGAACAGGCAGCTGGGGAGACTGTCTTCAGGGAAGAAACTCCCCATAGTTTTGCCCTTGGAAATTCATAGAAGCAACGAGCAAGACACTTCAGTCTGATGGTGAGGACTGCTGTGGGCTTGGGGCGACACTTGGAATCACTTTAAGATGCTGGAAGGTGGGAGTTGAAAGGAGACAGGAAAAAGAAAGCCTGTAAGTAAAAAATGACAGCTAGGTTTTAAGACATAAATAAAAACTGAGGAGTGAACGATGAACTCGTATTCTTTTCCAGCACTTTGGATTTGGGAAGGGGAGGGAGGGACTATGTTGATGCTGCCTGAGAAGGGCTGGGGGCGAGGTGGCCCAGTGGGGCAGGGACACGCGTCTGGGCCTTGCCCTGAAGAGAACACGCATGCTTTGCCTGAGGCGAACCTGAGCAGGCCGCAGGTGCTGTGCCATTTGGAGGTGAGCCCTGTTCTCCCTGCCCCAGCCCCGCCCTGCAGTTCTGGAGAACAACATGGGTGAGGTTCCCAGGAGTTTCCACACTCCCAGCAGCTCCCTCATTTTCCCTCCCACTCAGAAATGCAGTTGGGGTGACATTATAAACAGGCGCAACCATGACTCTTCTATCTATCTATCATCTATCTAATCTATCATCCAGAGTAGGTAGACACACACCCACACACCCCTCACAGTGAAGAACAGCAGCTTCAGGCCACTTGAATTGAAAAAGAGAGACAATTCAGAGACAAACTCTGAATTCCCACAGAAACCTCAGCTCCAGCAGGAGATCTGATCTAGAAATCCCATGGGTCTCACTGTAGGGTGTTCGGGTTCCAAGGCCCTGTGTTTCGGGCACCCGCTGAGAATGCCCCACTGTGGGGCTGCCATTCCAGGCCGACCAGAGAGCTCCCTCTAGTGGCTCTTCAGAGCATGTTCTTTTCATTTCCCATCCACCAAATTTCGAAATATGTAATTCCAAAGACAAGCCCTGTGTAAGCTCCTAGATCTCTGCCTGGATTCTTTTGTGGATAATGATAATCGCTAACTTTATCTAACAGAACATTTATTGTATACAAGATTCTAAATGTATCAATTCTCACAATAACTACAGGAGGTATGTATAATTGTTCTCTCGTTTGTAAAGTGGAGAATGAAGTTCCCTGATGTGCTATGATCACACACACAGTGAGTCACGCAGCAGGATCTGATAGAACAGCCATAGTCTAGGCCCATGTGCCCAGCACGGGCCTCTCCCCGTCCTATGCCATGCACAGAGCCCCCATCTGTCCCAACCACTGCCTCAGTCGCTCCACCTGAAACAGGACACTCAACCCATTCTGCAACTGCTACTGAGATTTCTATGTGAACCATTATTTTGGACTAACTTGTAACCACATTTTCTGTCAAAAGGTGTTTCACTTTGCAAGGTGAGCTCCCTTAACAAGGTTCTAAGCTTGATTTTGCTACTAGAGAAAAACCAAAAGAAAGTAAGCAAAGTATTTTCTATTCTTCAATTTCTTTATATCTAGAATGTAAATAGCACATTATTTCTTCTTTTTTTCCTCCTGCAGATAACTAGTTCTTTAGACAAATTTAATGGATCTTTGGGTTTTTCAAAGAGCTCTATTAAATAAAAACTTGAAGCTATTTTTTTTTCCCTGTTATTTGGAGTACACTGGTTTGGAAGCCAAAAAAGAATCTGGCTGGCTTCTGGCACTGCCTTTTAGCAGCTGTCTGACCAGGGCAGGCACTGAACATTTCTGGATTCCAGTTCCCTTATCTACAAAATGGAGCAACTTGACCAGATGAATTTTCAGCCTCCTACCAGCCAGAATATTAGGTATTGGCGGGTTGTGAGAGAAAATATATGAGAAAATGCAGCAATGATTAGCTGGTGTTGATGACTGTCCTCATGCGATTATGCACCACATAGTCTACCTTCTAGATACGGAAAAATTAAGCTTATTACTTAGATCCTATGTGAAATGGGATGACTGGCTTGGGATCCACAGGAAGGAATATCAAACTGAAAATGAAATTCTCCAACGTCCCGTCTCTGAGCAGTTCATTAGAACAAAAAGAAATTCAGATATATTCTCCAGTCCCTTGGGCCAACACTGATCTGCGCATAGCCACATATATTGTTCTGTTACTTGTGTACAGTGGAAACCCACAGAATGTGTGTACTAACATAGATGACACTTGTTATTTAGAAGAGAGTTTTCTCCTTTTTCTTAATTTGACTCACACTCAGCCTCCTCTGAAAAGCAGCAAAGGCCAGGGTCCAAAATAGTCCTGTCAGTGTAACCATTCATGGTTAACCTTTATAGAACGTGAGGGCAAGAAGTCAGGAATAGAGTTTCCCCCGAAACCACTAATGAGCCGACTCAGGCTAGGGCTAACGGGAGAAGAAAAAGGATGTTTGGATTTAGGACCTCTTGCAAACCACATAGTGAGCAACTTCATTTTCTAATTTCCAAGTGATGTACTTTTACAAGTTTATCATCATTATTAAGTCAACTTATATAAGACCAATGTTAGTCATTGGAAGCAAAGAAAACAATTTTTCGCTGTAGCAGTGGGAGGTATTAACATCAAACTTACTCTCAACAAATTAGGTATGAAGGAATGAATGTTCCTCAACACAATATAGGTCATATACAACAACTCCACAGCTAACATCATACTCAATTTGAGAAGTGGAAGGCTTTTCCTCTAAGATCAGGAATAAGACAAATATTCCCACTCTTACCATTTCTGTTCAACATAATACTGGAAGTCCTGGCCAGAGCAATTAGGCAAAAGAAAGAAAGAAAAAGCATCCAAATAGGAAAGGGTGAAGTAAAATTATCTCTGTATGCTTGTGACATGATCTTATATATAGAAAATCCTAAAGACTCCACCAAAAACACCATTAGAACTGATAAACAAATTCAGTAAAATTGCAGTATACAAAATCAACTTACAAAAATCAGTAGCATTTCTGTACACTAACAACAAACTGTCTGAAAAAGAAATTAAGAAAACAATCCCATTTACAATAGCATCACAAAATAAAATATTTAGTAGTAAATTTAACCAAAGAAGTGATGAAAACTATAAAACATTGATGAAAGAAATTAAAGAGAACACATAAATGGAAAGATATTCTATGTTTACGGATTGAAAAAATTAATATTGTTAAAATGTTCCTATTCTCTAAAATAGTCTACAGATTCAGTGTAATCCCTGTCAAAATTCCAATGCCATTCTTCACAGAAATATAAAATACAATCCTAAAATTTGTATGGAATCACAAAAACCCCAAATAGCCAAAGCAACCTTGACAAAAAAGAATAAAGCTGGAGGGATCACACTACCAAATTTCAAAATAAATAACAAAGTTATAGTAACCAAAACAGCATGGTATGGACATAAAAACAAACACATTAAATAGAATAGGAAGCTCAGAAATAAACCCACACATCTATGGTTAATTGATTTTTGGCAAAGGTGCCAAGAACACACAATGGGGAAAGGAAAGACTCTTCAATAAATTGTTCTGGAAAAACTGGATGTCTCTATGCAGAAGATTGAAAATGTATGCTTATCTCAGCCCTTATACATGGATCAACTCAAAATGAATTAAACACTTAAATGTGAGACCTGAAACTATAAAACCACCAGAAGAAAACATAGGGAAAAAGCTCCATGGCATTGGTCTGAACAGAGATTTCTTGAATATGACCCAAAAGCACAAGCAACAAAAGTAAAAATAGACAAGTGAAATTTGATAAAAACTAAAAAGCTTCTGCATAGCAAAGGAAACAATTAATAGAATGAAAAGGCAACCCCACAGATTGGGAGAAAATATTTGCAAATTATACATCAGATAAGGGGCCAATATCCAAAATACATGAGGAAATTGCACTACTCAATAACTAGGAAAAAAATAACCCTATTATAATAAAAATGGGCAAAGGACTTGAAAAGACAGTTCTCAAAAGAAGACACACAAATGGCCAACAGGTAACTGAAAAATATTCAGCATCTTTAATTATCAGAGAAATGCAAATTACAACCACAATGAGATATCATCACCTCACACCTGTTAGATTGACTATTATTTAAATAATGAAAGGTAACTTTTGGCAAGGATGTGGAGAAAAGGGAACCCTTATGTACTGTTGGTGGTATTGTAAATTAGTACCGCTGTTTTGGAGAACAGTATGGAGGTTCCTCAAAAAATTCAAAATAGAACTATCATATGATCCAGCAATCCCACTACTGGGTATACACACAATGAAATATAATTCAGTATTAAAAAACAACAACAGGAAATTCTGTCATTTTTGACAACGTGGATGAACCTAGAAGACATTATGTTAAGTGAAATAAGCCAGGCATGGAGGGACAAATACCATATAATCTCAATCATATGTGGGATCTAAAAAAGTTGAACTCAGAGAAATAGAGAGTAGAATGGTAGTTACTAGAGGTTGGGGGAGGGGCAGTGCATGGGGAAAGGGGAGACATTGGTCAATGGGTACAAAATTCTAGTTAGGTGAAATGGGTCCTGGTGTTCTATTGCACAGCAAAGTGACTTTAGTTAATAATAATGTTAATAATGTATATTTCAAAATAGCTAAAAGAGAATTTTAAATGTTCTCACTACAAAGAAATGGTAAATATTTGAGGTAACGGATATGCTAGTTAGGTTGATTTGATCTTTCTGCAATGTATATATGTATCTAAACATTACATTGTACCCAATAAATGTACAATAAATATATACAATTATAATTTGTCAGTTAAAAATAAAATAAAAACTATAAAGAAAGCATAAAGTCAAACTTAATCTAAGATAAGACAATAAGATGGTTGAATCACCCAAGGTATCAAAAGTCAAGGGGTTGAGCAGAAGGGTGCTTTTCTAGCTTCAGGTTTAAACTCGGGTGGATGCACCCCATGGGTGGAGCCCGGCTACAAGGAAAGCTGTGACAGTGAGCACTGGGCTTCTATAAAGAAGTCTGTCTCTGCCTCCTGAGGGAAACTCTCCAAACCTAATTAGTTGGATTCTTGGCAGGAAATAGATGGCACCTTCAAGAGGGATAATTCAAAAGAGTTTCATGAAACGCTACTGTTAAGTATAAATAGGAATATGGAAAATCAACAAAGAATGGTGAAGCTCTCCAGAGCCAGCAACTGCAGGAAGCCATTAGGACTCCCACAGGCTCAGAAACTATTAGTGAAATGCGATGAGCCTGTAGCTGCAGAAGCTGTGGCATTACCAGGGAAGGCAGCCACTTCTAACTCAGGGCCTGGCAGAGGATGAGCTGGTCCCTTTCTCCTCCCACCTTTCAGTCTCCTGCTGCCGCTTCCCATGGGCTGAACACAATCAGAAGCCAGAGGGCCAGGGAGCCCGTGGCGCAGGCCGGGGACGTCAGCCAGTCACACACAGAACAAGATGGAGAAAAGCAGAGGGTAGATGTGCAAGGGCAAATGATCACCGCCCAATACTCTCAGGAAAGGTAACTCGAGGTTCTGGGTGCCCTGCCACCTTCAAATAAAAGTCAAATGTTCACTGCAAAGTTGGGGTATAAGGGCCCAGATAGAAATGCACAGTGTTACTGCTGACATCTCCCCTTGGGGATTCCCACACCAGCTGTCTCTTCGCCTATCAACATGTCTTCCCTTTTCCTGTTCTTTTCTTATATTTGGTTTACAAAAAATATTTTTAATGTTTTCTCCTTTTTTCTCTTAGTACATTTTTCCTCTCTCACCTTTTCCTCACATCCTTTGCCAACTGATTTACTTTGCCTTTTCCATTTTGATGTTATTAAAGAGAAAATCATACTGCAATGCAAGTCACATGGTCCAGGACCTAATCTTGGTCCTACCTTGATATGTTATGAGCAGACACTGGGGACCCACTGCCCACCCCAAATTCAGGACCACGGTTTTCTCATCCATATAGTAAGGGTCTTAATTTCATTACTTCATTCAATCAATAGAAAAATTTACTGAGGATCCACTATGTGCCTGGCACTGAGCTTCATCACAAGCATTCAGCACAATGGCTAGATGAAGATGAAGTGCCGAAACACAGTTCAAAACCGAATATTCATCAAAAAAACTTAATGGTGTCTGTTTGGTGGTCCAGTGGTGGTATTCCACTACAGCTTCATGAAACCTGATCAATCCATTACAGCGGGTGTCCTCTGCCACCAGTTGGATGAAATGATGAGGATGCTTGTGATGACGCAGCTGAGACTGGTCAATAGAGACAGGCCAGTTCTCTTGCAAGACAATGCTCTAACCACATGTCACACAAACAACGCTGCTCAAACTACAGAAGCTGGACTTGGAAACTCTCTGTCATCCACCATATTCACCAGACCTTGCACCAACTGACTACCACTGGCTTCGGACCACTTCTTGCAAGGAAAAATATTCAATTCTCAACAAGCTGTGGAAAACGACTTTTGGGATTTCATTGCCACTCACTCTCCAGGCTTCTTCACGGCCGGCATAAACAAGCTACCAGGAAGATGGCAAAACTGTGTCAATAGTTTAGGCGCATACTTTGATTAATTGTACTGCTTCTTGTTTGAGATATAATAAACTAAACTTTTGATCAAAATCAGACATTTCAGATTTAATGACCTAATAGAAGGGAGGAGACCTGCGTGCAAGAGACGAGGGAGAAATGGGCGCTGGAGAAGGGGTGGTTTCACCCGTGGGTGACCAGAGAAGATATGAGCACAGAGGGAAATTTTAACAATCAGGAGGAGGAAGAGCTGACTGACTAGCGGGCTGGTAGGACAATGGTAGAGGAGCCCAGGGAAGGTCGGGCAGGCGGTTGGGGAACAGTCTGAGGAGCAGCCGCTTTGGGCGCTGAGAGTTAAAGAGCGACTTCTTTACAGAGGGAAGGAAGATGAAAAGGGAAAGGCAGGAAGCAATCAAAACTGTGAAGATGGAAACGGTTTTATAAATTTGGTCATCAAATATTAAGTAGGCTTTTTACTTAAGTGTGCTCCTTCCTCCCACTTTGGCTGGGGCGCCCCGCGCGAGAGGTCGTTTGTCCTTCGCTTTCCCACGTCCTTCCGCGGGCGGAAAGGGCTCTGGGCCTGATGTGGTTTCCAGATGGACCAAACAGCACCCCTTTGCCCTGGCTTAGTTCTGTATAATATAGTTACGTTATTCGTCCTCGTTTGGCCCAGCATTTTCACTTTCATTTGAAGATCGGACGATCATATTTCCTTCTTTTTCAACATCTTTGCTTTATGCAAACTATACCGATTTTGAGGTGAGATGACAAACAGGAGTTGAAATAAACAATTTGGTGAAAATTTAGAATGTTGTAGGCAGAACACTGTTGACTTCTCATTTTTTAAAAAACCAGCTTTGATTTTAGAGCGAGATTAAGATTTAAAATGCTCTTTTTTCCCCATGAGAGATAGTGGGAGAGGGGCTGTGTGGCTTCTTTCTTTGTCCTGGAGGAACTTATATTGGAATGCTCTGAGATCCATTTTAAAGCACAGTAAGGAACCAACATTTTTTAAAAACTGCAAAGTAATGAACCCATGCATGTCACAATATGTCAGATTATGGTAAAACATGAACTTTCTGCTAAATTATGTTGTAAAAGATGCATTTACTGCAAAACTACATTAGAGGGCTACCAAGCGCAAGTCAGAATTGCGTAGCTGTCTTTTTCTTTAGTTATTTCTGAGTAAATCTAAAAAAGAGAAGTTGGGAAAGGGAAATGTTGATATAAAACTTCAGCTTTTTTGTTGTTGCTGTTCTCATAGAAATAAATATATGTAGAATGTTAAGCTAGTCATTTTTACACACACAGAATTGCGTGGAATAAGAGAGGAGAAGCAGGTAGTGGAAGGAACAGCGAACCAGGAGTCAGGAGATTCGGTTCCATTTCTAACTTGCTACAATAGTGTGCAAACCAAGATCACTCGCCCTCAGAGATTCCATTGTAGTTGATCTGTGGTGAGGGCTAGGTTTGTGTTTAAAAAAAAAAAAAAAATACTTCCCAGGTGATTCTACTGGGTATAAAGAGAATTTCACATTTTGGGTTTCATCTTTGGCGGTTACTCTTGTATGGCTATAGAGAAATCTTTGTCTATATCTCCATTCAATTGAAAGGTTGTTCTAAGAAAACATACAAAAAATATAGATAGATAGATCAGTCTTATTTCCAGGGCCTGAAAAGTAATTCCAAATTCAGGCACCTCAGGGACATCCTTAAAAATAATGAAAAGAACATTTAATCTGCCTCTAAAGAATATTGTTGTCAAGATAATTAAACATGAGATATTCAGTAATGAGCTGGATTCTGATGTTGTCTTGGACCTTTTGAATGTAAATTTCCTCACTCTGAAAGTCCCCCTAAGAAATTAGCAAGACAGTGTTGTGCGGTAGAAAGATCAGGATTTGGGCCATTGGAGGGTCTGGATTCAAACCTTGACTCCCTTCCCAAATCTCATCTTGAAACAACCACATTATTCTTTAAAGCCCTGGTTCCTTGTCTAGAGTCTAGAAAAGGATCCTAACAGAATTTACCTCATAAGGACGCAAGATAAGGCATACAAAGTAAGCAATATGAGTCTTAATGTTACAGTTATTTCACAGGCCAGCTGTGATGGTTCAGTGGGAAAACACATGTTAAGTTACTTTGGACACAATAAATCCTGTGCAAAATTTGGTATTTTTATTATTATACCCAATTTTCTAGCTCTCATCTAGCTTAGCAGTTCTGAAATCCAATATTTATGAGATTCATATAACAGTTAAAATATGTATTCTTGACATCCAGTTTAGAAGATTCTACTCAGTAGGTCTGAGGTTGGATCTGGGGATGTGTAATTGTAATAGTCCCCAGCCTTGGCTGACCCCACAGACACACTCAGGTGATTCTGATGCATCGATGGAGTCACAGATGGGCATTTGGGATCCACTGAGAAGATCTGTAGGGTACATGAGCCCTTGGGCAGTAAGGGTCATTGAATGGACTTCTGCTTCATAATTGGTAGTTGGGAGAGCTCCCCTTCCAAGGCCTACAGGCATCAGAGGGTGTCAGAGTGTCTGCACACCTGACAGGAGTCATGGGAGAAGCGAGGGCAGATCACCTAATGGAAGCTCTGTCTCTATGGCAATTTCCCCATTGGCCTCATCGAGGTCCTGAGTTGTGTGGGTGTGGGGATTTGTCTACTGTACAGACAAGGGAAGTCATTATTAGCTAATAAGGTAGAAAAATTACCCAGGACTTGACTTTTGTTTGAAAGATCAAGTAATTAAGGAGAAAAACACACTTTGTAGAGTACCAATTTACATGTCAAGCATCCTTAAAACAAGCCTCTTTAACAATTGGCTACTGGTTCCTTTCAGCCAGTGATGAATTTGATATTTCTGAAAGTGATCTAGACACGAAACTGGCTGCTGATACGTCCAACCCACAGTGCACACTGCCTTTCTGGAGGAAAGTGGTTAATGTCAAGTGGTTACCATTGAGTGAGACACTGACAGCAAGTTAGAAATGATTGATTTCATTTTCTTTGGCAAGCATATTCCCTGGGCAGTCTTTGGTAACTCAGGAATAGCTGTATTTAAGGAATTGCTTCAATGTGTAACATAATTTTGCCTGACCTCCATCCCTCCAGCATACTCTTACTTCTGTGAGATTTTCAGATGGAACAATTTGTTTCTGGAGCACATTTTGCCACTTGCACTGCTTAACGGAGAGAGCTGTGCTAGTTGTGTAATTTTTCCATCTCCCAGTTCTTTTCTTTACCCCTATGTCATATGTTAGAATATATATTACTGATTACTTTTCCAACTTTAAAAATTCTCATAATTACTTTACATTTTTCCTCACTGCTAAACTTTCCAGCTTCATCAATATTTACATAATCAAATACATCAATCGTATACATTAATTATATAAATTGAATTTAAGATTTAGATTATTCTTAATGTATTTCTTTTGTATATTTTAGTTTCTCCTTTTTTTTTTTGTCTATTAGAGCCCCCTCTCAAGATTTCAGGATTAGTAAGTGGTATTTAAATTATGCACTCACGTCACATTTTAGTTTCTCATATCAAAATGGACATAGAAAGTCACAAAAATTCTTACTCTGCCCTCTGGTGGTGACAATTGGGTAATTGGGTACAAATGTTTACTTTTCAGCCTTGTCCACTTGGTATACAAATAATACACATATAAATAATAATACCTAATACATATTGAGCGTCGCATTTTGCACTTTCTGGGCATTGTATCATTTAGTCCTCCCAACAATTTTGGGTGCCGTTATAAGGAAATTGAAGATCATAGACATCAGAGTCTAGCCTACATAGGCAAGATTCAAATCCAAGGATGTCCAAATCCAAAGCCCCCTACAATGGTGGCATGCTGCCTCCTATCCAATATCTGCAACAAAGAAAATAATCTATGAAAACTAGGCATTTGGGTCTCTGGTAACTATGTGCAGGAAAGAGTACAGTATTTTGTGTCAGAAAGACCTGGCTTTAAAATCTGTCTGTGCCACTTACTTTGTCTGTCACTTTGGGCAAGTTATTTATCATCCCTATGCCTCGTTTTCTCATCTGCTATTATCTAGGACTATAGCAGTGGCCACATTTCAGGAGTTTGGTGAGAACTGAATGAGATAATTCACATAAAGCATAATGTAAGTAACTAACATATGACAGGTCTGATGACCATAATCTTGCTAAAACATATTGTGCGTCCCCCAAACTCAAGTTTGTTGGGGACACTTTCTTTTGGTTCTTGTCTTTCATGTGACTGTGTCTTAAATTTTAAATGCAATTTTCCCACTAAAAAGGGGCTCATGGTCTTTTGGTATCTCATAGAACTAGCACTGGAAACTGACCTTTTCCTCAGTGAGTCTAGTTTATGAGTTACCTTTGACTTCATTAAATACTTAGATTCAAATGAGAATTTGGTCCTTGGAGAATATGGTCATTTTTTTGGTATGTTATTCTAGTCAAAGCCATTTTAGAATTTATCTTTTAATAAGAAAAATTTATTAATTCAATGGTTTATTTGAGATTTAGTCACTAAATTCTAGCTGATGCCAAATCACAGGAATTTGATGCTAATCTTGCGGACTAAAAGGCCTTACCGTGCTTGAAAAAGGAGTTACCATCAAATGAAAATGTTTTCAATGAAGGAAACACGATGGTGTGGGGTAGTTATGGAGGTGGTAAACACTCTTTTAAAATGCTTCAAATACTCATGAAAAATAAATGGCACAATTTTAAAAATTTCACAATGCCAGTAAGAATGAGGTGAGATAAGAGTTTTTATATAATGCCAATGAGTCTGTGAATTGGCATGGCGTTTTTTGGAAAGCAATTATTAATTTGTAATAAGAGCTTTAAAATGTTTATTATACATTGAACGTTCACTTTTAGAAATTTATCCTAAAGAAAGATACAAGCAAAGCTTTAGCCAAAGAGATGTTCCCAGCAGTACTGATGACCAAAAAAGTTAGAAACAACCAAAACGTGAAAAACAGGGAATTGTTTATAAAATTATGATATCTATCCTTAAATCACCGCAATATAGCCATTAAAAATAGTGGTGTGGGAGATAACTTGGGAAGATACTTATAGTGACAGGTAGAATAAGAAAACTAAAATACCAAACTATTTATACTATAAACTATCCATACCTATCTCGCTATTGCTCTCTGTCTCTATCTATTGCTGTCTCTAGCACGTGTGCTTTCTGTCTTCCTCTCTGTGTCTCTCTGCCTGTTGCTCTGTCTGTCTCTCTCTATCTCTGTCTCTTGCTGTCTCTGTCTCTATCTCTGTCTATTGCTCTCTCTAGTGTGTGTGCTCTATCTCTTTCTCTCTGTGTCTCTGCCTGTCTGCTGCTCTCTGTCTCTCTTGCTCTCTCTCGCTGTTTCCGTCTCTCTCTCAGCAGTTAAATTATATACATATGTATGGCATTATAACTACAGTATTTCCTTCCCATGCCAGTCTCCTTCGTCAAAATCTAACAGAATTTTCTGTATTATTCTAGAGCTATTTCTTGCCTCCATTAGTACAATCAGAAATGGATTGTACTTAATTAAAGCATCTCCACTACTGTTAGGAATTATCTAGTGTTCACATTTTCATTTTACCCTATTACAGGCTGTTGAGCTGACTAAGGAAAAGATCTTGGCAACCAACAGCAGTATGAAGGCAGCAATTGTGGCTGCGTGTTTGTTTCTGATGCGTAGTTAATATAGTAACATTATTCTTTCCTGTAATATTTTTTTATCTATTTCACTAAAAATCCAGTTCTATAAACGGCTTTAGGCTGCACATTGTCATCTTAAAAAGAGCCAAATGCTCCCTCAATAAGGTATTTCAGGCTCAGGGTCTCTTACGAGGATGCAATCAAGATATTGGCTGAACCTGCAGATGTCTCAAAGCTCAATTCAGGGCAGATGTGCTTGCAAATCTACTCATTTGCCTACTGCTAGGCCTAAAAAGATCTGCTTCCAAGCTGAATCCCATGGATTTCTCCACTGTCTGCTTCAGTATGTGGCAACTGGCTTTCCGAGAATGAGTGATCAAGATAGAATGAAATAGAGTGCCCCAAAATGGAAACTGCAGTCTTTTCATAACTTAATCTTACAAATGACATCTCATAAACTCTGTTGCATTCTATTTGATAAATCCATTCTATCCTCAAAGCGAGGGAATTATATAAAGGTGTGTGGTAGGCATAATAATAACACCTAAAGATGTTTACTCTTTAATCCCTGGAACCTGTGGATATGTTTGTTATATTACACGGCAAAGGGACTTTGCAGATGTGATTAAGATTATGGACCTTAAAATATGGTGACTATTCTGGATTATCCAGGAGGGTCCCATGTAGTCATATGAGCCCTTAGAAGCAGCAGAAGAAATCAGAAGAGGAGCACAGAAGGGATGCAGCAGAAGGGGCAATTAGGAAGATTCCCAGGGTGGAAAGAATTCAATGTGCTGTTGCAGGCTCTGAGTTGTAAGGGCCAACTGCTATGACTGGAGAGAGGTCAGGGCCCATTGAAAGCACAAGAAAATGCACAGACAGGCTCTAGGAACAAAGACTGGTCCCTCAGCTACAGCCAGCAAGGAACTAGAGATCTCATTCCTACTACCACAAGGAACTGAATTCAACCAATAAACTGAAAGAGCTTAGAATTGGATTCATCTGCAGAGCCTCCCGTAAGGAATGTATCCCTGCCAACATGTTAATTTTAGCCTGGTGGGATAGTAGAACTTCTGACCTATAGAACGGTGAGATAATAAATTGGGGCTTTTTAAGCTGCTAAATTTGTTGTAATTTGTTAGGGCAGCAATATAAAACTAATACCAGCATGAATGCCAGGTGTCTTATTTGGGGCTGCTATAACAAAGTTATCACAGACTAGGTGGTTTATAAACAACAGAAATTCGTTGCTCACAGTTCTGGAGGCTGGAAGTCTGAGATCAGGGTGCCAGCGCGGGTGGGGTCTGTTGAGGCCGTCTTGAGGGTTGCAGACTGCTGTGCTCTCATCGTATCCTCACAAGGTGGATAGAGGGCGAGAAAGTCCCATGAGCCCCTTTTTTAAAGAGAACTAATCCCACTTACCAGGGCTCCACCCTCACGAGCTAATTACCTCCCAAATGCCCCACCTCCTAATAACATCACATTGGGAGTTAGGATTCGAACCTATTAATTTTGGGGGGACACAGACATTCAGTCCATTGCACCAGGAGGTGAGATCATTAGGGGATTGGTACCATACTAAGTCTGTGTAAAGAATGAATGACCTTCTCTTAGAAACACAGCACATTCTGTAGTTTCCATGTGAGCTTATCTGGGAATAAAGAGCTCCCTCTGCCAGTACCACCAATGGTAAAAACGTGATGTTCCTGCATTGTTACGACAAGAGGAATGGGCAAACTCACCACCACTAGAAATTAGAAATGGCCTGAAAAGAAGAGATAGATGGGGAGATAATTCTTCAGACATTAATAAAGCCACTTTGAAAGTTTTTATTTCATCATTCATTGTTTGTGGGTTTGTTTGATGGGTTGTTTCTCATGATGTTGTGATAGTTTAACTAGTTCTGCCCAGGGTTGAATATGCACACTCAGATGTTAAGCCTAATGTAAATAAGCTGCTGCTTTTTAACTTGATAATTCCTGTTGGATAAAGAATAAGGAACAGATGGAAGGGCAACTGCAATGACCCTTGAAGAGCTGGATAGCCCTTGATTGCAAAGAAAGCTCTACTTTCCTTGGTATTTAGGAAAACTGTTCCAAATTGTGCTATCTCCTATTTTTTTTTTCCAGTGCTTCACAAAATTGGACCACATGAAAAACATTTGAGAAATTTTTTAAAAATTACTTATTCTCATGCCTCCTCATTAGAGCTTCTGATTTAATTGGTCAAGGAGGAGACAGAGAATCAAGTTAAAAGCCTGCATTGCTGGGATCTTTCTAGGATTGGTTTAGGCTGGGGCATTCTTATGACTACAGGGCTCAGGCTGAGCACTGGGCAACCTGATGTGCCCATGGAAAAGATCCTCAGAGATAAGTGTCTAATTTCATTCTTCTGCATGTGGATCTTCAGTTTTCCCAGCACCATTTGCTGAAGAAACTATCTTTTCCAATTTGTATACTTTTAACATCTTTGTTGAAAATCATTGACCATAAATAAATGAATTTATTTCTGGGCTACTGATTCTCTTTCATTGCTCTATGTGTCTCTTTTTATGCCAGTTCCATGATGTTTTGATTATTTTATCTTTATAGTATTTTATCTTTATCTTATAGTACCTGTCTGTAGTCAGGTAGTGTGATGACTCCAGCTTTATTCTTTTTGCTCAAGATTTTTTTGACTATTCTGGGTCTTTTGTAGTTCCATTCAAATTTCAGGTTTCTTATTTCTGTGAAAAATTTCATTGGAATTTTGGTAGGGATTGCATTGAGTCTGTAGATCACTTTGGGTAGCATAAGCATTTTAACAAAATTAATTCTTCTAATCCATAAACATGGGCTATCTTTCCATTTATTTGTGTCTTCTTCAATTTCTTTAATTAGTGTTTTATAATTTTCCATGTATAGATATTTCACCTCCTTGGTTAAATTTATTCCTAAGAGTCTTTTTTTTTTTTTTTTGGTAGCTATTATAAATGAGATTTTTTTCTTGATTTCTTTCTCAAATAGTTCATTGTTAGTGTGTAGAAACACTACTGATTTTTGTATGTTGATTTTGTACCTGTAACTTTACTGATTTAGTTTATTAGTTCTAATGGCATGGTAGAGTTTTTAGGATTTTCTCTGTATAAGATTATGTCATCTCAACAGAGACAATTTAATTTCTTTTCTGATTTGAATGTCTTTTATTTCTTTCTCTTGCCTAATTGCTCCAGCTACTTTCAGTACTGTGTTGAACAGAAATGGCAAACGTTCTTGTCTTGTTCTTGATATTAGAGGAAAAGCTTTTATTTTTCACTATTAAGTATGATGTTAGCTGTTGAGTTGTCATATTTGGCCTTTATTGTGTTGAGGTACATTCCTCTTATACCTGATTTGTGGAGAGCTTTTATCATGAAATGATGTAGAATTTCATCAAATGTTTTTTTTTCCCATCTTTTGTAATGATCATATTATTTTTGTCCTTAATTCTGTTAATGTGGCATATCACATTTATAGATTTCCATATCCTTGCATCCCTGGGATAAACCCCACTGATTATGGTGAATGATTCTTTAATATGCTATTGAATTTGGTTTGCTAGTTCAGTCAGCCTTCTGTATTTGTGGGGGTCCACATTTGTAGATTCAACCAACCTCAGATGAAAAAGAAATTCCACAAAGTTTCAAAAAGCAAAACTTGAATTTGATGGGAGCAGAATACTATGTTAAGTCCATGCAAATGAAGTGATCTGTAGGCATTGAATTAGGTATTAGAAATGATCTAGAGATGGCTTACAGTGATATGGGAGAGTGTGCATTGTTTATACGCAAATAGTATGCCTTTTTATATAAGGAATTTGAATATCCTAGGATTTTGGTATCTTCGGGGGATCCAGAAACCAATCCCCGACAGATACTGAGGGAGGCTGTATTTTGTTAAAGATTTTTGCATCTGTGTTCATCAAGGATATGCTAATTTATACTTCCTCCAAAGTGATGTTGGCCACAGGGAATGCATCACACCTGGTGCATCCCAATGAGGGAAAAGGTGAAGTGAATCTCTCATAGATAGCATATGTAGACCAGACAGGGTCTTGTTTTGTTTTTTTTTTTTAAATCCATTTAGCTACTCTATAAACTGTACTTGGTTCCAATAATCAAATCATGAAGTGACTTTAGGGTGGTCTTAATATTGAACGATTTACATTTTAAATCCAAGGATAGGTTCTTTCAGGCTAAAATCATTGTATTTATGGGGCTAACCTAGAGATCAAATGGAAATAACAAATGATAAATCCCAAATAGTTGTTATTACATTTTTCTATATTACACTGCCCTTTGAAGAGTCTTTCGTCTTTTCTACTGATAATACTAAAAACCTTCCAGACCCTTACTACTTATGGACAGACACATATTTAAAAGAAACATTAACATATTTTTTACAGAGTTATAGTAACTTATAAGTATGTCATTGTATTTTTAAACTAGAAAAAGGGAAGAAGAGGAATTTTCTGGATGTCTTCTTCCAGTCTCATTCAGTTTTAGACAATATATTTAAAAAATCTTGAGATTATTTTTGTCAAAACCCTAATTTGTAGCTCTAGGATTTGAATCCATGGCACCTGAGAATCTAATGTATTTTTTAAGACTCCTTTTAAAAAACGTCAGCTTTTCACTTCTTGGTCATACTTTCAAATCTCTATCAGTAAGAAATACTCTCTCCTTCCCCTCCCACCTCCCATTGCAAAGCCTGACTTCCCTTTTAGCTCAAGTGTCAACAGATGGTCTTTTGTGAAAGCCATCTTTTTCTTGCTAAGCCTATGGTTATGTGTCTGTTTCCAGCATTTCCATTACCAACACAACCCCTCCCTCCAAGCTTCTATTTTTAAATGTCCTTTTAATTTTGGCTTCTTCTCCATTAGGTGGCCCCTGTCTTTTGACTTTTCTGTTCTATGAATAGAGGCAAGGGCGAAAAGATACTGAGGGATATGCTAATTTATACTTCCTCCAAAGTGATGTTGGCCACAGGGAATGCATCGCACCTGGTGCATCCCAATGAGGGGGAAAAAAGTATAAAGGAGCAGCTGCCAACTTTGCAGAAACATGATCACCTTCCTGAAAACAGTTTTGTGATTTGGTGAGCAGTTTAAAACCTCAGCTCAGTTGGGCTTGCCACCCACTTAACTGACTGACTGCTTTCTGGATTTTATTACATTAACTACGTATCCATCACTTTTAAGATGAGGTAATCCTTTTCATGGTTAGTTTGCAAATTATAAGAACAAAAGATAATTTAAAATGTCTGTTGCAGTATGAACCTCAAAAAAGATAGCTTTGCTGATTTCACCACTCGTAATTGTCGGGAGTTCTGTGCGCTATGGAGAAGTAAAACTATTAGGAGAGGACAATATCGATTAGCTTGAGATCGTTGCATAGAAAATCTTAACAGGGTGTACAGGAAGGGGGTTGAGGAGATAAGAACAAGAATAGAAATGGGAGAATGAAAGCTGGATCGAGAAGATATCAATTTTTGCTCATATCTTCAAACTCCACCTTTGTTGGCTTTTTCTTTAACATGTAATGATGTATAAGACTCCATTGGAAATAAAACCGTCCTTAGACTATCCTCATTGAACAACCTTCTCTTTTACCTTCATTTCCAAGTACCTGAAAGAACAGTGCTTCGTCTTCATCATCACCGTTTATTTCTCCACTCAATGCAACCTGTCTTTCTCCCTAATAGCTGTTCTAAAACTGCTTCGGACAAGTTGACTGGCAATCTTTTTTTTTTTTTTTTCAGCATGTTATGGGGGTACAAATGTTTAGGTTACATCTATTGCCTTTACCCGGCCCAAGTCAGAGCTTTAAGCATGTCCATCCCCAGATGGTGTGCACTGCACACATTAGGTGTGAATATACCCATCCCCTCCTCCCCCGTCTGGCAATCTTGATTTCATTTTATATCATCCAAAAATGTGGATCACTCCTTCTTTCTCAAAACTTGCTCCTCTACTGGCTTCTTCTGTTTTTTTTTTTTTTTTTTTTTTGACAGGTTCTCACTCTGTTCCTTGGGCTAGAGTACTGTAGCATCAGCCTAGCTCACAGCAACCTCCAATTCCTGGGCTCAAGCAATCCTCCTGCCTCAGCCTCCCGAGTAGCTGGGATCACAGGCATGTGCCACCATGCCTGGCTAATTATTTTTGTATATATTTTAGTTGCTTGGCTAATTTCTTTCTATTTTTAGTAGAGACAGGAGTCTCGTTCTTGCTCAGGCTGGTCCTGGTCTCGAACTCCTGAGCTCAAACGATCCACCCACCTCGGCCTTCCAGAGTGCTAGGATTACAGGTGTGAGCCACCTCGTCCGGCCTCTCTTGGCTTCTTGTGTACCACTCTCACCTGATTTTCCATCCCTCTCTTTGGCCACTTTTCCTATAAGTCTCCTTTGTGAGCTTGTTTTCCTCGGCTGCCTATAAATGTAGCATACCCTGGATCTCAGTCTGCTCTTCTCATCTCAAACATTCCCCTGCATGTCACCTTCTCCTCTCCAAGACCTGTGGTTCTCATCTGTGTACTGGCACTTTCCAGAAGTGTCATCAGTGCATACCCCCTTTCTAAGCTTTATACCTGCACTCCTGGATGCTCCCTGGGAAGCATCCTGGTCCATGGAAACATTAATCACAACATTTTGGATATGGAACTCATTATCTTCTTCCTGAAACCTACTGCTACTGCTGTGCTTTCTTATTTAATGGCAAAATCAACTAAGCCATAAGTGGGAGGCTCATCCTTGATTTCTTACTATTACTCTTACTGAATCTTATCAGTCACCACTTCCCACCTTCTAAAGTGAATGGCTGGGCGCAGTGGCTCAGGCCTGTAATCCTAGCACTCTGGAAGGCTGAGGCAGGAGGATCACTCAAGGTCAGGAGTTCGAGACCAGCCTGAGCAAGAGCGAGATTCCCCGTCTCTACTAAAAATAGAAAGAAATTATCTGGACAGCTAAAAATATATATAGAAAAAATTAGCCAGGCATGGTGGTGCATGCCTGTGGTCCCAGCTACTTGGGAGGCTGAGGCGGAAGGATTGCTTGAGCCCGGGAGTTTGAGGTTGCTGTGAGCTAGACTGATGCCACGGCACTCTAGCCCAGGCAACAGAGTGAGACTCTGTCTCAAAAAATAAATAAGTAAATAAATAATAAAAAAAATAAAGTGAATGTTCAGGTATTCCCTAGTCTCTGCTGCTACTGTCCCACGTTTAATTAGGGGATAAAACTGCTAGATTACAATAACAGCTTTCTAACACTCTTCGTGTTTCTGCTGTTGCCTCCTTTTAGTCCATTTCTCATATTGCCAGTTCTGTGCTCTTTCAAAATTCAAATCTGATCAAACCACTTCCTTGCTTAAATTTGCTCATGAATTCCCCACAGCTGGAGGATGAAATCCAGACTGCTAAAGCATTTCTGACAAATGTCATGATCTCAGCCCTGGGCTCTTTCTCCTTTTGTTCTACCCTGGGATCACCCTGTGTGAACTGCTTTGAAATTCTATAAATACACCATGCTCTGCTATCCTTCTGTGGTTTTCATTTGCTGCTTCCCATGCTTGAAGCAACCGTCTCCCTGCATAACTCCTGTATCTCCTGTATGCTTTAGCTCAGACCTCCTTTCCGCTAGTAGGCCTTCTTGCAACATCCCTGCCCTTGCCTGCAGTCTGGATTAATAATTGCTCCTCTCTATGCTTTCAAAGTAGCTAGTATTAATATTTAACCTTTATATTGGCACTAATCAAATTATATTGTAATTGCTTGGTAAGATATTGTTTTGAAATATTAATCCAGATTTTCTTCCATACCCATCTTCTATATATTTTCTATACCCTTTGCTTTTTTTCCATTTAGTTAGCAGACTTGCTTTAAGGGGGAGGAAATACATTAACATAGAGAATACGATTTTTAGTTGAAATTGCCTGAGATTTAGAATTAATAAATAGTAAGAAATTAGCCCTAAAGGACTCAGAGGGGATAACAATAGATAGATAAAGAAGAACAGATGAGCAGCCTGTCTTTACCAGCCTAAGGAAACTTTGGACTAGGTGAGGGGGTGAGAAGTTAGAGGAGAAACAGAAGAACCAAGAGGTGGAGTGTCCCCAAGAAGTGTCCAAAGACCTTGTGGCCTTTTATTTAGAAGGAGTCTTTTTGAAGTCTAATAGGAAGCTGAGGACAGAATGAGTTAGCGTTTTCTGAGGGAGACAGATGGGTTCTGTTTCATGTCTACTGTTTCAGTGCTATAGAAAGAAATACTGTAGCCACATAATAACCTCATTTTTTAAAATTAATTCCAAGCTATGGGGATATTACTTGAGGGGTGAGGGTATAGGCAGATTCCTGCTAAAACCAGTTGGAACTCGTTCAGCTATAGGAACTCAGAATGACCAGGAAATATGAGTAGTCCTTTGGGGCTCTTGACTTTTTGAATCTTGAATTGATTTTTATTGATGTTGATTAATTTTTATAAATTTATCTGGGAGGAGGGGACTATAGTCTAAAAAGTGTATAACATTTCAAAGAATTTATTGTGAGCTTTTTTAAAATGAAACATTTTGAGTGTTCAAGTATTTATTAGACACACATATTAGGGAATATTAAGTTTATCAATTGTGGTGATTTATTGATATTAACTTACACATTTTTGTCCATCACAATTATTTGAGTTCATTAAAGGTTAGGACTTTATTGTATGTATTTTCATCTATACAGAGAAATTGGCATACAGAAGGCATTTTGTAAATGTTTGTTTTGATAATATAACTGGAGGTTCCTTATTATTATTTTTCTTTATTTTTTTTTATTCCTTGAATGTTACCTGCTTTGTCTACCCAAGTAGGTGACCCTCCTGACACTGAGTTCAAATCGAGAAGCTAATTTGACCCATGTTGGCTTATTTTCAGTGCAGAGTCCTGGAAATGATCCAAAGAGGCATATTTGGAAGAAAGTTTGTAGATTGGTGCTTCTGGCACAAGTAGAATTCTAAGGGCTCTCAAAATTAGTAGTGGGTCTGCCGTGATGCAAACAGATTGGTGGCTGGTGCCTCACCATGCCCTGAGGCCCCTGGCGAGAGCCTCTGCGGAATCCTTGTCCTCACTGCTACTAGGTCCAGAGCTGAGAGGGAGACACACGAAACCTCATGTGTAGCACATTGCTGTTTATTTTGAACATCTGGGTGCAGATGGGTGGAGGCTGAAAAAGGCATCCACAAGAGAAAAGAGGAGAGCCTGGGGCTTTATAGAGGGTTTTTCTGGGAGGAGTAAACAAATTCTTTTCAAACAATCAGGAGGGATAAGGAAAAGTAAGTTCCCCTCTTGTATTCCATTCCTTTATCTCCCTAGAGTACAACCTGGGAGGGATAAGCATCCTCCTTATCAGGAGGGCTAAAGAAAGTAAATTCCTCTCCTGCATTCCATTCCTTTGTCTCCCTAGGGGTCTGGAAAAGGCTACATGCCTAATACACCCCTAGGAAGGGGAGGGTGGGTTTTATGGGAGGTTTGGATGGGAGTTTGGGGAAGGTGAATTCTTTAAGCCTAACAACTGCACCAAGTGCTGTGCATTAAATGACACCCACACCATTCATACATCCCATCCACATATTGTCCCTGTTGACTCCTCCTGGCCCGGGCTGTGCCAGTAGAGTGCCCAAGTGATCACTAGACCTTAAAATTCTGACATAGGGACACATGGTCTTCAGGTAGCAGAGGCAACTTTTTAATACCTTAGCTGCTATTCTTAATCCTACAACTAAGGCCTCTGAACTCTGGAACACGGTCAGTCCTTCAAGTCAGATGAGAAGTTATCTACCTCAAAAGATTACAAGTATTAGAATTCACTCCTATGCCTAAGTCCAAATTCATGTGTTGGATACCCAAAGCCCTAAATAAAAATGTATTTTTTTTTCTGTCTTCAATTGTGGCTCAGTGTTGTGCCTGGGATTGCTGAAGAGGAAGATAACAAGAAGTGGAAATAGGCATCCTAGGACCAAAAATAATATGAACTGAAAGGAGATTAAAGAAAACATTGATCAGACTAAGGCTGAGCAATTCAGGAATATAGTCTCTTAGATATTTATTGTCATCTTCAAGAAATAAAACAAGATAAACTCAAAGAACAAAAACCACTTTCTATACAGAATTCACATACAAACTGAATACCTAATAGAGCACATACTGTTTTTACACAATTAATTTCAATAAAGATAATTAAAACTTCACAAGGTGAATACACTTCATAGCTTTAAACCCACACAAGAGCTCCTGTGGACACAGGAAGAGTCACAATAGTTGCTATACAGCAGTAGTTTTCAACTAAACGTCACGGTCACTATATGAAAGCATTAAGCTGTTTTCAGTACTCTCTCAAGAAGAGTTCCACAGTGCAGTCACTGAGAAGGAGTCAAAAGTGCCCAGTTCCAAAGGAAGGTCTTTACCTGTGCATTTCCCAGCGCCCTTTATGAGAAACTTGGAGCTACAGAAAAATCTCTGGGTACACATCTGCCTGGGTGACATTCGGTTAGACAATGTCTTGTGGTTTGGTGCACTGGCAAATGTCTCAATTAACTGCTCTAATGTGGCTTTAAAGCAACTTGTGTTTTGTGGCTGAGTCTGGGGCTGCTCAGCACAGAGGGATATGATGATGCAGCAGCTCATCTTCCTTGGGGAGACTGAAAGGTAGGGAGCTAAACTGGGGTCACGGAAGGGGTTCAGAGGGCCAGTAGGGCTGTCTCAGGAGAAAACATCATCTATAGCTGCCAGCTCTGTCACTCTTCCACCCGCAGGGAGCATACCATGACCTTTCCCACTTGCTTGCCCGACAGGATCTTGTCACTATCTTAATTCGTTTTGGGATTATGTTTGACCTCTTCAATGGTGCCATCCCTGACTCTTCCAGTTCTTACCAGCCCCCCCATTCTCTGTACTCATATATCCCAACAGAACCCAGCATTCAGGTTATAGCTGGCATTTTTTCCTCATTCTCATTAAGGGCAAGAGCTGTACCACTGCCATGTTTGATTCCCACAACTCTGAGCACCTGGGATTCAGTAACGCTGTGACAACCAACTAGACATTCAACCACACACTTAAATTATCATTCCAATGTTGGTTACCTGCTTCCATTTTCCTTTTTTTTTTTTTTAAAGTTTGGCACAAAGTTGTCACTAATCTCCCTCCTTTATCCACCTTTACTTGACTTCTTCAGTGGGTTTTGAGAGGCAAACACAAATTTCAGTCTATCACAGTTAAATTCATGCCACACATCACCCACATAGTCCAAATCCATTTAATATGATCGGTACATCCTCATATGTCAATTTCCAGCCAAGTGCCATAGAGAGAACTGAGGGCTTTATATGATGAACAGATGGCCATGATCATCTAGAACTAACTGCCCTCCATTATTTTTAGTGACTAAGTCATACCTTGTTTTTCTTTCTAGGGGTATCATGACTTACCCAACTCACTGAATGACAAGGCAAAGTACAATATTAAAATGAATGCTTTCCCTCAAAAAGCAAAATGCACATAGGAATTTAAGGTGGTTAACTTGCATTAAACTTCATATACAGAAACATTTGTAGCTTTTAGTTAACCAGCAACTAGATAATTTCTTGATTTTGCATCTCAGTGAAGTTCCAGGCCACCAATTGTAGGACTAAGCAAAAGGGTTTGAGGATGAATATGAGTGTAGGATGGCAATAAAAGGTATTTAAGGATTTTGGATTCTGATTTTTGTTTCTCTTACATCACCAATGTGGACAATTGAGAACTGAAAGTGAATATAACATTAGATACAACATAAGAAGACATTGGTATTTTAGGGTTCCCAGGGTTGACAGTGTTAAATTTGCAAACAGAATACAAGGTTGCATAACAATAAAACGTACACAGAAATATAGAAGTAAAAATTCTTAGTAGACAGAACATGTGATCAACCTTTCTGAGAAGAAAAAAAGTGACTTTTCCTTATGCACATATTTTTTCTTAGGTATCTAAATCAATTGCTTGATAGTAAAATGCACACTATTATATGCCACTTAAGGAGAATTCTGAATTACAGAAGGGAATGCTTTTTATAAAATAAACTAATAGTCTTTCTGTCTTGAAAATAAAATCCACAATTCTCAAAGATAAAATTGACATATATTTGCAGGTACTAAACGTTTGGTCTTATAGGAAGAAAAGTACGTTGAAGTAGGCACAGAGGAGTTTTACGTGACACCAATAAGATATTTACTGTATAAATTGCACCACAAGACAAATACAGCTACAAGAAAAATCATTTGAATAAGTCACACAGCTGTCAAAGCATCTCACACATTCATTATAATTCACTCTTTCACACTAGTTTATATACACTGAGTAAGTCATTAAATATTGCACTTATTGGCCCATGAACCCTCAATTCTGAGGTGTTGAAAAATAGAAAACAAATCTATTTTTATAACATATTTCATGCAACATTTAAGACATTTCAGTTCTACAAACACCTTTAAATAGTTGTACATTTGGACAGTCCAACGGTAGCACATCACATCTGACATTAACAATATATTAACAGGAATTACAGGACAGTTGTCATTCAGCACACATCCTAGGGATGATGAGATAATGCATGGAAAAATCATCATATCGGCACAGAAAACAATACCCAAACTTCACTTTCACAAGAGGAAGTACGGAACCACTAGACAGATGTAGGTCATGCTCACGTCCCTGAAAAGCCAGGTGTCTGAGTGGCTCATGTACCATCTGTGTCTATAAGAACAGCATTCACAAACCTAAGCAATCCCTAGCCCCAAACAACATGAATGCAGAAACATTTGCATTAAGAAATAAAGCCACAGCCAACTCTCAGTTGTTTACGATGAAGGAAAGTATGAACACAGGTGAATGAAACACACAGGTAACCCCAAACCTCATTTCAGCAAGTAACGACTGGTTGAAACTCCACCAATAATAGTTGCTGTTGGGAAGTAAATGATGAAACTTGAGTCTCATTTCCTATTGTGGGTCATGCATTCTATGAGGATAGTGCTTTAAAAAACTGAAATGATAAAAAAATCAGTAAGTAAAAGAGAACTGTAAACAGAAAGTTCAACTTGTCCACTAGCTAGATGGTCTGCTCTAAATATTTGAGCTCTGAATGAGGTTTTGAAATAATTCATTTGTTATCTATAATGTTTGCAAAGTGTATTTTCTCTCCACTCTCTCTGTCTAATGGGCATTAATTATGTGCACAGATACACTGACTAATCAAATCAAATCAAACCTATTTCATGGACCTTTTTAAAAAAGATGTGAGTTATAGTTGGAACATAGCAAAAGCTCCCTTTTCCCCAGCACTGAGAAAGCACCATAGATAGAATTTTCCCTTCATTAAAAAAAGGTATCAGTGTTTACCTGATGCCTCTGTACCAGGTGAGTAAGTGTGTGTTGGGAAGGGCAGTGCTGTATGTGTAGCCTAAGAGTAAATATTTCAAGCTATCAAGGGGAAATATTATTTGACTGGAGTATCAAGCATTTCAGTAAAGATTTTTAAGAAAAAATTACATTGATTTATGAAATACCAGTAACAATAGGTAGATACATTTTAGATAAATCCCCCCAACTTGTTTTTCCCCCTTAGGGCATACTGTATTTCTAGAACCTAGAGCCCTTTAAGTGCACTCTAGGGGTAAAGATTTTTTTTTTTCTTCCTGGTCCTAAACTTCATCTTTTACCCAATTTTTCCCAATTAATTCCAGGATATAAAATAGGTTTATTTCTTTAACTGACTTTGGTCAAAAATTCACCTAAACTATAAAAAACTCCAAAAATCTGACTCTAATACTAAAAGGTTCGGCACATCAGAAAGTCTTCCACTACTTTACTGGCAAACTACTAAACACAGGTAGCGTATGCAAACAGGAAGAGCTGAGCAGAGCTATAGGGATTTCATTTTTCAGGGAGGGATTAGAAAGGCCACACGGGTCTAGTCGCTTCTGGGGCGCCTTGACATTTGCAGACATAGCACGCTGAGTGAGTATGCACGCGCAGGAACGGAGTTCTGGGTTCTAGTCATGCCAACTGTAATTCAGACAGAAAGGGTTCTTCAGACAGACAGGCCAGCTCCCAAGTATGCCACACCAAAAACACCTGATTGAGCATTCCAATAGCACTATGAAGGTTAGTAACAAACACACAGTAACTTTTTTGGTCTAGTCGTGACTTTAAAATAGAAGTTGTATCACAGTTTTTTACATGCAGATGCTACCTCAGCTTGGTACAGCTTGGTAGAGTTTGGATATGTTTTTAATATAGTCCCACCAATGTCACACAGTTAACTAAAAGATCACATAGTACATGCACTAAGATACATGTTGGATAAAGCACATCACAATGAACCACTGATTATGGACTACCACGCTCTAAAATTAATGTTGCTTCGTGGAAGTTCCGTTAATAGGGGTATGTATTTTACTTTTAAAAAAGAAGAATGTTGTATACCTGAAATCTATTATAAATATAGATATAGTTAAAATTGAACGTTTAAATTGGTTTCTAAAAAAATCACCAATGTGCTAAAGGCCTATAAGTAATCTGGGTAAGAGTTAAGTAGGTGAAATATATAATTGTTTATTGCATGCCTTGATGTCTTGTATAATTTGGGTTATAATTTTTTTTTTTTTTGAGACAGAGTCTCACTCTGTCACCTTGGGTAGAGTGCAGTGGTGTCATTGTAGCTCACAGCAACCTCAACGTCCTGGCCACAAGCCATCCTCTTGCTTCAGCTTCCTCAGTAACTGGGACTACAGGTGTGTGTCACCACGCCTGGCTGATTTTTGTATTTTTTAGTAGAGATGGGGTCTCGCTCTTGATCAGGCTGGTCTTGAACTCCTGAGCTCAAGTGATCCTGCCTCGGCCTCCCAGAGCCCTGGGATCATAGGCATGAGCCACCGAGCCTTGGCTGGGTTGTAATTTTGTAGAACTTATATTTCACGTTGATCATCACAGTGCTGCAGCTTTCTGCTGCACCTGGAGGCACCAGCATAGCTCCCTTTCCAAAGAAAAATCTTAGCACTTGTTTACCAGGCAACAAAGGAATACTGACCTTTAAGTGACCCTAAAAAGGAACTGCAATAACCTCCTGGTTCTCATGGCCATTAGAAGCTCATCAAGGCAGTAGAATATGTTCAATGGGAGCAGCAGCAATGAACTGATTCATTGTCCCGAAGCAATTCTTCTTCTGAGCCTGTAGACGTGATGCTCACTTTAAACTGCCATCTTAGGACTTAAGGACACTGTGTGCACCTTCCACATCCATCCGCATGCCCAAAAGCTGAAATGCTGATTCACTCTGAGGACGGCTATTTAGATGAAATAATTTTCAGTACAATTTTTCAACTGCATTAGGAAAGGAAAAGAGGGGACCAACACCAAAGCTCCTGAAAGTATCTGCTTGAAACAAGGGTTATTCCTAAAAGTATTTGGACAGGTGAGGGTGGTCAGGTGATGAGTAGCAGAAGAGAAATTGATACTTAAAACACTAATTTAATTGCATAAAAGACTCTTAGATGGGTGTCTAAGATTTAGAAACTAACACAAATAATATACTTTTTAAGATGTGTTGCCATTTTAAATACAAATTTAGTTAGGCCATTGGTAAAAATGATCTGCATATTTTTAGACTATTAGTAGATGGAGGTAGTGTGTGTGTGTGTGTGTGTGTGTGTGCGTGTGTAGTGGCCAAAAGGTCAAAAAACCTTGGGACTATAGTGCTATAATTTATGAATAACATAGCTCAATGCCAATAAAAGCTCACCTAGTTAACCCTGGGCCAGTTCCTCTATTTGCCAAATTTGATTTTAAAACCAGAATTTCTTGATGAGATTATGAATAGAGAATATTCTCTCTTCCTATATGCTTTACAGCAGGAACATAGGTGTTCTTTCTCTTGAGCTCTGTGACACTCTATCCAGAAAATTCTCAGTGAATTCTTTGGAGTGGAATTCACAGCAGGGTGGGAGTTTCAGAACTGGAAATCAATTAAAAAGGGTTCATTCACTTCCACTGGGATTTGGAAAATATAAAGTATCAGATGTTCATTGGCCATGATCCTTCAGCTGTTGTTGCATCACTCTCCCTTGACTGGCATAAAATTGCTCAGCTTTGGCACATTTGATGCTGCATAAGTGGGCACTTGGCTTACATCTGGTGGAAGGACCAATGAATTTCAGTAGCAATCAGTTCTTCAGGGAAGGGATTTTCAAGAGAGCAAATCTCAGCTCTTTCCCTTTCCCTTTTCTACCCTGTCTCATTTTGCATTCCATTTTACAACATGACATATATCAAGGTCCTTCTGCAAAAGCCATCTGAAATATTCTATCTAGGCCTGTTACATCTGTATGGATGTGTGGGATGAAGGCTGCAAGTAAGGATGGGAAGAATATTCTGGTTTTACTGCTTCCTATTGGGTCATAAAGTGAGCTTAATAGCTACATCATTTAACAGGGCCACATTCTGGCCTGGGTTATAGAAATACTACAACATCATGAAAACAGGCTACAGTTGCGAACAAATCTGTTTTTATGCCCCAGGTTCTCTCTTTCCTTTTACTGTAAATTCTGCGATTTTGAAGCTGGTTGCCCCATTAAAATCTAATAAAGCATTAATGTTATCTTGTATTCACTAAGCTAAGGCTTGCCTTGCAGGGTGCCAAAGTGGAAATTTACTGCCAATTAGTGGATCTCAAACTAAGAAGGTGACAAATAACATGGATATGCTTAAAACATCCCAAAGGCTTTCTCCTCTAATTTTTATCTTTTAACTTACTGATAATGTGTGTGAACTGGTTCCCTGACTGGTAGGCTTTTATTCTTTAGAGATATTGTTAGATGTATTCATGTTTTCCTATCAATATCTTTGCACAATAAACTTGCACCCACTACTTTGATGTGAAGCTTCTCTATTTTTGAAAAGAGGAATTAAAAAACCTTTAACACAATACCAAAAAAAGAGAAAGTCCACCTAAAGGAACTGTCCTTCCAAATATACCAAACCATGCCCACTGCCTTCCTAAAATTGTAGCTGCAAATAGGCTGGGCAGTGATACAGATACCAAGTTTCCCTGTTGCTCAACACAATCAGTAGGATTTGTTGTTCGCTTGTTATTCATATATATCTTCAGGAAATCTGGGATAAAAAATCAGGATGCCCAAATGGTTTCCTCCCTCTCTCAAATTGCTACAGATCCTAAGTGTTTCTGTAACTCTCAGCTACAGAATGTTTTCTGTGTAACCTAAGCATGCACATGCGGGGATATGCTTTAGAATTTATGAACATCTGGATTACAAAAGATGAAAGATGAAAAGTATCTTTCCCTCAACTTGGGAGCTTTTGAGATATTATTTAAATAGCTTCTAAATAGGCAGAAAAAACTTGGCTGAGCTTTGAGCAGAAGGCAATGGCTGGCGGAGCAAGTCTGCATCCTATGGGAAGAGGAGCCCTAACAAGCTTCACCATCACCTCCATTCCAAGAGTTGGTGATGGTTCCAGAAGGTGATGATGCCAGGGTGGCAGTGGTGGTGTGTATTATGAGGGGCAAATCATTGAGGAAATGGGGGGCCTTGGAAATCTACCACTACCCAAACCCTCCTACTTGGTTAAAATGCTTGCTGAGTAACTGGCATTCAGTAGATACCTCTCAATGTGTTCAGTGCTCTCAAATATTCAGAGAGTTGGGTAGAATCAGCAGGAAGAGCAGTCCTGGGATAGAGTATTTACTTATATAGACATGTAAGCTAAGATTATTGTTTACATCTAGTTCCAGTCAGGTTAATATTAATGACTTAGGAAACTTGCAAGGGGCTTAAAAACAATATTTCAGTTTCTTTATAGTCAATAATCTCTTCAGTTATTAATAACAGTGAAAAATAAACACATTTCCTAACAGCAAACTGACCAGCCCTGTGACAACATCCCTAATCATGAGCACAGTTTCCACTGATTTTCAGTTAAGAATAAAGCAAATGAAGTCTCCTGACATCTCCCCCTGCTCACGCACACACACAAGCAATCCCTTGGTCATCATCCCTACAAGTGAATAGCGTAATTCGAATCCACGGCACAAAAGTCAGCTGTAGTGAAATTATAGTCTGAGGCCCCCAGCAGTAGCCTAACTGAGGAGAAATTTGAAACAAAAAAAAGCCTAGAAGACAAATAAATAACAAGTCACATGCAAGTACCAGATGTTTATAGGTGGATAGTCCTTACAAATTTAAGATCACATATTTGCCACATATTAACACAGGAAATCTCCCAAGAATTAGATGCATGTACGAGCCATTGAATCAAAGACTTCCTTCAAATAATTATTAGGCAGTATAAACAAAGGCTAATAGACCATTTATAAATGCTGTTTGTTAGCAACCAGAGCCCCCCGGGAGCTGCCTGTGTGTCTGGGGACATTAGCAGCTGCAGTTGGGCTGCGGTGGAGGGGGAGTATCCTTGAGTCTTGTGTTCTGCTTTGCGGCAGTGATGGCAGGGTCGGTCTCCAAACTCTCTGACATTTTGTCACAGATGATATCCACGAGGCGCTCAAATGTCTGCTTGACATTAATGTTATCCTTGGCACTTGTTTCAAAAAACTCAAACCCTGGAAGAAACACACAGAAACACGGCTTGGTCATTTCATGTTTCTGAATTTAATTAGGACTGGATTGTGGTCTTGAATGGTGATGAGTTGATCGTGGGCCAGCCAGCTGTGGGCATGGGTTGGGTGTGGGTAAGAGATGAGAAGTGGGCATGAGGCGCCATTTGAGCAAATGCTACCATCTCGCTACCCATTAACCAAGAACAAGCGTTATAAAGTAGAATCAGTGATATTCACATTTTTCTCTATCAGTTAATTTATGTCACTAGGATACCTGAATAGAATTAAAAAAATCCTTTGCAAGAGTTAGTAATGACAACATTAAGAATTCTCTGTCTTTGCTACCCTTCTCCCACCCCCAGCCCATTATGTAGCCTCCTGCAATCTTTCCTAGGACGGGTACTATGTGGCATTCTTTCTTTTCCAACTTCCAGATTCTATCAAAATGATTAAATTTTTTTCATTAACTGGAGGCTCAGAAGATTTCATGTGCATATTCTGCTGCAAAAGAGACTACCAAGCTCCAACATAATCCAGCTGCAACTTTTTCCATGCCTGCCCTGCTGTTGCCCAGTGATGGGTCTGAGAGTGGTAAATTTTCAATATCTAAGGACACAAGGTGGCACTAAAGAATCATAGGATTTACGGTAAGCCTGCTTCAACCTCCTTGAGGAAATTTCTGAGTACTGTTATCGTAACAGCCCTCCAGGGCTTTTTATACCACTGCACTTACCAACTGGGTGCTGTTTTCCCATAGCTCCTGTTATCTATCAGCAGTAATGTTTTTACCAATATCTGGAAAAGGACACTTGATACATTTCAAATGAGCTGCCAGAATTGGGTGAAGGTACAAAATGCAGTGACAGTTTTACACTTCTACTGAGGAGTCACTGTACCTGGGCAGAAGCAGCCTTAGCATGCTGCTCTGTACACAATCTTATCACTCTATTGTTTGCATTCACATTCCACTGGCTGAGCTTGCCAGTCAGTTGCCATGACAACCGCCCCACTAGGCCAGCCAAGGATTGCTCTGGTCCATTCAGGGGACGTTGATTTAGGATGTGCTGGCCTGAACACAGAAAGGCTTTTCTAATCCATTCTAAATTTTACACCCTATAAATCCTTCTGGTTACATCTGGCCCTATCTCAGAGGAGCCACATGGAGTCAGAATGATTAAATCATGTGATTTCATCCCAGCTCCTGGGGCCAAAGGACAAAGCACAGACTAATATTTTGCATCCATCTCAAAATCCCTCAGATAACCCAGAAATACTTATTTTCTTAAATAGTAGTGAAAGGGTAGACAACAAGAGGGAATTCTCATGACTTAAAATTTCCAATTTAGTTAGGATACTATTTGGTGAGATGACTACATCTGAAAGTCGAATTTCACTCGCTACTCGATTGTTAAAATTCAAGTAAATAATTGCAAGATGTGAGCTGAAAGAACATTAGTAGATCCAGGTTCTATAAAATAGAGATGGATATTTTAAACCATTGTTGGCTTGTATTTCTGTTTCATTTATCTCTCTGGACAATGCTCATACAGCTCTTTTATGGTCTGCATTTCTTTCTTTCTTTTTTTTTTTTTTTTTTAAAACAGTCTTGCTCTGTTGCCCAGGCTAGAGTGCCATGGCATCAGCCTAGTTCACAGCAACCTCAAACTACTGGACTCAAGCCATTCTCCTGCCTCAGCCTCCCAAGTAGCTGGGACTACAGGCACCTGCCATCACACCCAGCTAATTTTTCTATTTTTTTGTAGAGATGGGATCTCACTCTTGCTCAGGCTGGTCTTGAACTCCTGAGCTCAAGCGATCCTCCTGCCTCAGCCTCCCAGAGTGCTAGGATTACGGGCATGAGCCACTGCCCTTTGCCTTGCATTTCTTTATCTACAGATAAGGCCATCTGGTGTTAACAGAGCTCTCTTTTCTAACGTTTGTACAGTCTATAGAGCTGGATAATTCACCTTCCAATAATTTGATACAGATTCAGGGGAGGGCAAGTACAGATCTAAACAATATCCTGTTGCTAAGATATCAGAACTATTCGCAGGCTTGTGACGATTTTCCCAGAGCTAACAGGAGGGTGCTTTGTGCCATTAAGATATCAGGAATCCACTGAAGAATTCAAGATCCTTGGATGAGAATTTGGGAAAAAAAAAAAAAATCCCAGATTTTTGTACAAAGGTCTCATTTACAGATTCAATTCTCTCATGCTTTCTGCTAACACTTCTTTTACTTATTAGCGTGATTTGGAAAGGCACTGAACTTGAAAGGTATCATAAAAGATTTAGCCATTATGAAAAGATGATAGACCACACAAACCTTTGTCAAATGTGACTCCTTTGATCTGGGCACTGAGACATGCTATGAGGCTGGTGTACAGCTTGAGATCAGTAAAATGATCCTTGATCTCAAAAGCCAGAATGCTCTCAGCTTCTGGACTTTAACCTGGAACCCTAAGAATGCATGGCTAAGGAGACAGTGTCCCAGAGAGAGAACACCATGCTATAATAGCACCCATTTATTGACCATGGTTGAGAAGGAGACACCAGAATATAGTGAGAGAGATGGATTATCAGTCAAAAGATGTAGGCTCTAGTGCTACTATCAACACTTACTAGTGTTGAGACCATGAGCCAGTCACTCTTTTTACCCTCACTTTCTTTGTTTATGACATTTACCTTACTTAACTTATATGGTTGTCATGAGGCTGAAATGAAAAAATGTAGGTAAAAGTACTAAGCAACCTGGAAAATGCTATGATAACAATAGTAATAATAAACTAACATTTATTAAGTGATTACCATATAATAGGCACTATTTGAGGCATGTTATAAATTTTAACCCACCTTACCCATTAGTAGATGCCATTATTTTCTTCAATTTACTGATCAGGAAATGGAGGCACAAGATGGCTGAGTAATTTGCTCAAATGTTTCCTTGTTCAATTAGTAAATGGCAAAGCTGGAATTTGAACTATGAACTTGTATGCTCTCCTGCTTCTCCAGATACCCTGCAGAAGCAATCTATTATTTTGTTCCAGTTGAATTGCAAGCTCTAGGTTAATTAATAATAACAATATATACCATAAACGTTCATCAATTTAAATAATTAGGAAGTAACTAACTAGATTTAACACTATTAGTGAATCAAATGAAACAATCTTTTCCAATGATTCCAAAAGTACTCTGACATCTTGTGCTGCGTAAGACTCATCAGGATGGCCATTGTGACAGCTTTATGTCTATACAGAATTATAGAATTAGAGATATGAAAGGTTCTGGAAATTAGGCTGCCTCTCATTGACCAAATATGCTGGGCTCTCTTGTCATAAGTTTGTCATAAAATGAGATATTTAGGATCAAAATCAAAATAATTAGTACTTTATCATGTAGTTGTTTAGATTCAGGGAGAATGAGTGTTTAGTGTGTAACACATGCTTTTCTATCCAGGTGCATCAGTATCTTCATTCCTCACCTGCCTGTGAGCTGCTCATGCCACAGCTGTGTGTGTTCGTGGGCACTTACAGCTCACGGCCTAAATCATAACCATAAATCCAACCACTACGCCTTCATCCTTCTACTAAGTGGTTTAGATTTTATTGTCATTACCTCTCAGTATCTCAGTATTTTCACATCAACTCTAGTAACTGAACTTGTCCTCAGAAATCTTTAACCTCTCATTCATACACACCAACATCAGTGGGCAGCCAGCACATCAGTGAATGATGCTTCAGAAACAGTCCTTCTTGTAACAGTTTGAAGATCACTTTCAATTTACTGGGTAGGAAAGTGTGCCTCAGCAAGATCAAATAAGTAGCCCAGGGTCACACAGCAAGCCAACTGTTACGTCTGACAAAGATCTCCTGATAAATAGGTTACTGATTTAGCTTCCAGCATTGGACACCTGTCTCTCAGACTACATCATCTGGTACTAATAATTGTAGCACACGTATATTTCTTCATCAGCAAATCAGTGAACCCTTTCACTTAACCATAGAAACTCTGATCATTCTTTCTCATTCTTCCCTTAACAGAACCTTTCTAATTTCTCTCTGGCAGAGGCAAAACACTTCCCAAGTTGGATGAGCTTTGCATTGTGGTCCAGCACATCACATATTCATTTTAGGATTTCTCATGCCTGATCCTGAAAGGATTCCTCCTGCCCTTTCCAAAAGCCATTCTAGGCATGGCTGGACACTAATCTATACATTACCACTTACTTCACACCCACTTGGTATTAGGGACTTGAAGAAGCTTGAAAAGATTTTTTTTTTTTTTTAAATGTGTTAGCTATGCTGAGGAAAGGGAAGAAAGCCAATCTCTGTCCTCTTCATGATGTGTGTATCACTAAAGGAGGCAGCAGAGAGAGGTAGTGCAAACCAGATTTCACTCTGGTGCCCAAGGGGTGAGCTCCTACGTTGTGATTTCATAGGAGTGGAGGTCCACCCACATTAGAATCACCTGAAGTGCTTAAAAGCTTCTGAACTCCACCCCACACATACTGAACTGGAATCAAAAGGGGCAGATGGGTCCTCAGAATATGCATTTTTAATAGGCTGCTTAGGAAGTTTGTTATGCACACGAAAGGTTAAAATTCACGCTCCTCTGTACACCCACGTTCACAGCAGCATTATCCACAATAGGACATTATGCTAAGTGAAATAAGCCAGTCACAAAAAGACAGATATTGTATGGTTCCTCTCACAGGAGGTACCTAGGGTAGGTAAGTTCACAGAACCAGAAAGTAGAATGTTGGTTGCCGAGGCTAGGCAGGGGCGGGGGGTGGGAGCAGTGTCCCGGGGATTTGTTGTTTAATGGGTACTGAGTTTCAGCTTTGCAGGATAAGTGTTCTAGAGCTTGGTTGCACAACAATGTGAATGTACTTAACACTACTGAACTATATACTTATACATGGTTATGAAGGTAGATTTTAAATTACATATGTTTTACCATAATTTTAAAAAAGATTCACTATCCTCATATAGCGTTAGAATTTAAAATGACACCAGCCTCTTTGGAAAACAGTCTGGCATTTCCTCAAATGGTTAAACACAGAGTTACCAAGTGACCCAGAAATTTCACTACTAGATACTCAAGAGAAATGAACACATATGTCCACACAAAACCCTGTACATAAATGTTTATAGCAGCATTAATCATAATAGCCAAAAAGTAGAAACAGTCTAAACGTCCATCTACTGACAAATGCATAAATAAAATGTGATATATCCATATAATTGACTATTTATTATCCAGCCATAAAAAGTAATGAAAACTGACACATGCTACCACATGGATGAATCCAGAAAACAGTATGCTGAAAGAAGCCACACATAAAGGACCGCACATTAGTAATACATGATTCCATTTCTATGAAGTGTCCAGAGTTAGTAAACCTGTGGAACCTAGGGCTGGCATAGGGACTGAGGGGAGAGGGGAGTGAACGCTAATGGGCGTGAGGCTTCTTTCTGGGGTAATGAAAATGTTCCAAAATTGAAGGTGACCAAGGTTGCATAGCTCTATCAACAAACTAAAAACCAGTGAATGGTACACTTTAGATGGGTGAATTGTGTGGTATATGAATTATGTCTCAATAAAACTATTACATTTTAAAAAAGAAAGAATCACTATCCTAAATAAATGAGAATGTTTGTTGCCCTTAAAGATTCTCCGCAGAAGGAAGCCCATGGCTGACTGGGGAAACCATGCCGGTGATGGACACTGACAGAATCCTCTACCTGAAAACGTCTCCCTGTGCCCAACAAGAACCCTTCACACGGGTGTTTAAATCCAACGCTTTTGTCTCTGGCCTCAGTGGAGAGACGAGCAGCAGCTCCTCCGGGAGGGCACTCGAGGACGTCCTGCGCGAGTGGAGAACATGCGCCCGTGTGGCGAGCCAGCTCGCTCCCTCCACTTTGCTCCCGCAAGGAAGGTCCTTAGAGCAAAGGACGCCTCGGAGAAGTCTGCTGCCTTTTACGAGTGACGCTCACAGGCCAGCCGGCAGGGCCTGTAGGCCTGAAGCACGCTGCTCACTGAGGTGGCAGGCGTCAGGCTGTCACTCTGGCACTCGAAGAGCACTGAAATGTCACAGCACCCCACGGAGACTCCATTACACTTGTGGTTAGCCTGTGTTGACGGCAATAATCACAATTCCAATATCAAGCATTTAAGCAATGTCATAGGCAACACTTGATTCATTCCCACAGGTCAATAGCTATACCACCTTGTGAAAGGCTGCCTGTTTTCGTAAGATGTTCTGCCGCGTTGTTGCTCTTTTTTCGCGCCAGGAAACTCTTAAGCACAGTTTGGGGCACTCTGATCTTTTAAACTTATTTTGAAAGAAAAATTACACTGCCATTTTTTTTCTGTGGAGGGAAAGTAGCTACTAAAATCATACTGCAGTAATCAATTTACGTCTCTAATCATTGAAAATCTATAGTCTGTCCTTAAGGTTCTATTCCCAAACTCTCAAATGAGAAGATCTTGTATTTCCAGATTCTAGTTGCAGTTCTGATGTCTTCTCTCCCCTTTCCTGTGGAATTGGATGAACCGGAGCTGCAAGGAAAGGTTATTCTGCTGCAGGGTGGGTGACATTTGGGCCAGAAGTAGGGAGTGCTGAGCAGCAGGGCAAACTGTCATATTATTAATAGCTTGTCCTGTGCTGGGCCCCAGCCCAGAAACAGGCTTTAGGAAGAGGAGGGGGTAAGGCTTTTGATCCACTTGCCTGAAGAAGGGCCAAAGAAAGCAGACCAAAGCCAGAGAAAAGCAAGAACAGGAACTCAGCCAAAGGCTAGTGTTGCTAAAAAAAAAAAAAAAAAAAAAAGTCAAGTATTTCAGTCCTTGAGTTCTTGCCTTCAGCCAGGCATGACCAGATGGTAGCTTTCTCTTGCTTCTGTCAGGATTCTGAAACTGTACAAGGGTCATTCCATGGCCTTCACAAATCCCGTCCACGTAGAAAAGGTTCCTCTCTGCCCTTCCCCTTCCAGCAATGCGCTTCCCCTCTCCGTATCTGGGAAAAGCTCCATCCAGCACTGCAGAGGAAGGAGCTGTCTGAGCTTGCTGGTGGAAAGGCTGCACATGCTACCAGTCATTGTTCTCAGCAGGGTTAAATCCGGGCTCCAGAGCTTGTCATTTGCTTCCCACCACCTTTATTGACTCCCCGTGACCAATCTACCGCTAGACCCACACGCGCCAAACCCTCGCTTCAGCCAAGCTTGTCCCCTCCTGTCTTGTGAGTGGACTCAGCACAAGTCTCCCCTTGAAGCAATCTCCCTCATCCTCTCTCGCCTCCCAATCCAACTTAACCTTCCAGGTAGAAGTTCGCCGTGTGTTACATCTGGCCCTCAGATGGTAAAAAATTTAATCTTGAGCCAATCTTTTTTTAAAAAAATCAGTTTTTTTAACATAAAATGCAGATTTCTGGCTAACCTTTAAACATTGGCATCATCAGTGGCTATGCAAGGGCACACACTGGCAGTCTGTGGCCGGCACACTTCAGGATGGGCATTCCAGCGCCCACAGGTCCCTGCCACTCCTGGTTATCTCTCTGAAGTGCAATCCATGTTTTCATTGTCAGTTCTCTTTGCATGTGCAGTTATAGTTCTTGGCATCCACGTATCTATTAACAGTGGGAAATAAAAGCTACACAGAGAAGGGCTTCTTGTTTGAAGAGAAAGGAGAAAGCATTCCTTTCCTTTTGTGAAAACGTTTTTTCTATGCATTTCATCTGCAAACAAATCGTGTTTGGATCTTACACCTGGCTGCTTTGCTCATTTAATTGTTTACATCACCTGCCTGTCCCCTGTAGCTGTTTGAGCTTGAACCCTTCTCGATCTATCTGGGCTCCCACTCAGCTCCAGGGTCTTGTGGGATTTCAGCCCACACTGAGCATTACTGGCTCTCAACCAATTCTTTTTCTACCACGTATTTGGAACTTAGTTGCTGTTTTGTGCTAAGTATAACGTTTACATAACATAAAACTCACAGTTTTAACCATTTTAAAGTGTCCAATTCAGTGGATTTTAGTGAACTCAAATGTTGTGCAACCACCACTATCTAATTCCAGAACATCTTCATCACCCCAAAAAGAAACTCCTTTAAGCAGTCACTCCCCATTCCCTGACCACCCCCCTACTAGGTGCACTGTGCTCCCCAATTAGAATGTAGCTTCCATAAAGGCTTCTCCATATCCCTCGAAATATTTAACACAGTGCCCAGCACGAGCAGGTGTCCAGCAGATGTTGGCTAATTACAGGACTGAGTACTGTTAATTGGCTGGGAGAAGGGGGGGCGGGAAATGGAGAAATGGAAGGAAAGAGAATCGCTTTTTCCTTTGTTCATGGTTATGAAGTGACTAAACCGGTACGCAGTTTTGTCCACCACATTATTTTTAGATGGCATTTACCAAGCACGGAATTCCACATAATATCATTTTGGTTTTGCCCTGTGGGAAATTTATGATATCAAACAAATTAAACCAACTCTGTTCACCCTCGAGGAAAAACACATTTCTGAAAAATTTGAAGAAATGCATGGTTGCTGCACATCAACATCTGCACTAACAACTACTAAAGTCTTGAGAAGTTGAGGTTATGATTGGCAGAGGGGCTGCCAATCAAGTATTTTAAAAGAGTTTGTTCTCTTAAATGGGTTAAATATTCCCTTTGTAACTTCTTAACATTTCAACAGGCTTTCAATGATAAAAGGAGACAATATCTAGCCCAGCCTACTTATGAATTGTCAGTGAAAACATCAATAACTTTTACTTGTATAGGATTTTCAGCTTATAATAGCATTTATATGCGTTATCAATCAGCAGGTTATTTTTTCTGCAAGGGATGCATATGAAATAGAGCAAATAGTATAATACATTTTTAATTAGCAGGGCCCAAACTAATGAGATTTCATTGTGTCATCCAAGGATGTGGAATCTTAAATTTAACTAACATTTATTGAGCACATACTATGTGCAGATACTGTGCCAGGCATCTTGCATTTATTTCCTAATCCTGGGATCAGCTCCCATGAAGCAGGTATCTTTATAATGCTCATTTTACACTTGAGAAAGTGGTTGCATCACGTATTTAGTAGATCAGGACAAGAACTAAAGTCTGACTCAAAGCCCACACTCTTAACCTCTGCACATCCCCAAGTCCACCTTCTTATATTCTGACAGTGCCTCACCCAAACATCATAGAATTATAGCTGTTGGCTTCCTGAAAAAGTTTTTGGGGTTTCTTGTCCATCCTAATATGTTTTAATGTCTACCAATTCTTAAAATCAGGAAATTCTTCTCCAAGTCTAAATCTAGTTCCTCTCAGTAATAACACAGCCTAGTCCTCCTTTCCAGATAGACACAGAAAGCTATGTGAAGCTTCATACAAATGATTTTCCTTCAGATAGTGATTAATCCTGAACGTTGTAATTGAGTCATCCCTTCTCTTGGTAAACCTGCATCTGGAAAAGGAACGGTCTCTTTGGAAGCAGCTGGTTTGTTCACTAAAACCCTCAAGGCAGGGGATGAGATGATGATGAATCTTTTTTTGGATGGCTAATTCCTTGTCAAATAGAGCTAATCCATGTGAATGCCAATTAAAATTAAAGGCAAAAGAGAGACACAGAATAGGGTGCAGTATCTAGATTTAGTGAGGAAAAGTATTCTGATGGCTTTTGTGAATGAAATATCATGGTTTAGTCTGCACATGGATGGGGTGAGGTGCCTACAGGCACCAAATAGAGTGTGTCTTAGAATTTGGGATTGCGGAAATAAAAAGTCACCCACTGAGAATAAAGTTACTAAGTAAGTGCTACAAAGTCCATGACATCAGCCATCTGTAGAAGTAACTCCATCACTCCAAGATAGGATTAATACATGATTTTTTTTCTGGTGAGAACAGAACACTTCTCAAAATTCATCAAAGGACTAGTGTGTCTCCCAAATCTCCTACATGGAGGGCAAGAGCTCTCATTTAGCTGTGGTCTAATGAATTATAAAATTTCTTAGGTGAGACCATCGAAAGAGAATAAAGTTGGTCTGCATGGAATCAAGGAAAAGCAGAGTTAAGAATTGAGGGTATTTACTGCCCAGTGTGGTCACGGGGAAAGGAGAGGGGGCCTGGACTGAGCAGTGAGAGTTTGCAGGTTTGCCTGCCTGTTCAACTCCATCGGAGTAAGGGAGCATTGTCCTCTCTCAACGGCATCCCTTACTCTCACAGGCCTGGCACATAATAAACACTCAGTAGAATAAGAAATAAATGAGTGCACATGATTAGGTTCCTTTTTCTTTGATCTAGGGGCACTCTGAAATCTCATGAAATTGATTGCCTTTCCTAAGGGTATTTTTTTCTATCGATAAAAGTATGCACTGATTATCTGACAGGAATACTACCAACTATGTGGCATTTACATTTCTCAGGGCAAATGATAAAAAGGCATTTTAATTAGAAATCAGTCCTTTGTGAGTTTTGTTCGTGTGACTTGTTTCCTCACTGTTCCCAGCTCTAATCATTTTATGCTGAGAGAGAGCAAATCACACTGGGCAGTGTGCAAAGCTGGGGAGCAGACGGGACCTCTGCCAGCTGCGCCCAAGTACACATTTCACAGTTCAATGTGAGCAAACAAACAGTCCCTGATTTGAGCTCTTTCAACTCCAACACTTAGCAGATTAAACTCTATCCAGATGCTGTGTTTATATTTCTTATATCTGATTTTAATTTTAGTAACATTGATACTGCACTTCTCAGTTGTTTTAAAAAACCAAATAAAAAATGAAGCTATCAGTTTACACAGACTCTATTATGTGGAACCGGATTCATTTTTAGACATTTCACAAAATAGGTTTAGCAAGTTTGTGTACATGGGAAGAGAGCATAGCTTGGAAGATCATCCTAAGAGAAGGAGCAAAGGTGGGATTCTGGGCCAAATCCAGCGAAGCAAAAATGGGGGACAGAAAATTCTGTGAAATGGGGCAGGAGACGTGTAAATATGAGATTTGTTAGAGGATAAGCTTTGATCCACAGGTGGTAGAAAGACAATGGGGGTTCGGAAGCTCTTTAGCAAGAAGAGGCCTTTGCATATTGATGATCCTTAGAGCAGCCTGGCTTATGGGAATGGTGACACCCCAGGGGTCGATGCGGGTAGAGAGCTGGATTAGTACAGAGGAGTACAGGAAAGCCTGCCCAGATTAGTGGAGTTGACTAAGAAGGCAATGAGCAAAATAGACATTTGCCAGCGTCTTGAGAATTCATTCACTAGGGAATATGAGAATATACGCAGAGTAGAGGTTTAGAGGAATGGAGCGTGCAGAACCCTGATGTCAAAGAGGAAGATGAGCGTACCACTCAAAGGTGCTGCATGGCTGGGGTTTCATGGGTTGGATGACCATGTTATTTGTCCTCCAAACTGAGTCACTTTTGAGATTAAAAGAGGATGCTTTAATACTTGCACAGGGAAATAAGCATAAAATTGGGACTGTCCTGAGCAAACTGGGATGCATGGTCACTTTATTCATAAGGGGCCTGAGGAGTGAATTTCAGTGCCAGTAGAGAGAGTAGAGATCCACTGGTAATGAACCAAAGACCAAGTTAACAGGAATTGGGGAGCCTGAGGGAGACAAGAACCAGGCAGAAGTAGGAGTCCCTTCCCTTCCTACCTCATGGGTATGACCACACCTAAATAATGTGGCTGCACATTAAATTGTTTCTTGTTGGTTTATTTTATACCTCCTGGGAATACTTAGTCAAAAAGAACTTGAGCCAGGGGAAATAATGGCAGGTAGCATTGCTTCTCCTCAGAGGTTCTGTGCACACAGGTACTTAGAGCATTTAAGTAGCATTGCTGGGACTCCCTGCTGAACCCAGAAGTTGGCAATCCCTGTTCTTTTATAAATACTACAATTAAGATTTAAATACATCTTTCAAAGCTGCTGAAGAACAGAGTCAATGCATATTTGGAGCAGGCGGTTTAAGTTTTAAAAATAGGCTTCAGGGCAATGCCATCCTTGTGAGAGCTTCTGGCTGCTCTGCCTAGCTTTATTATGGAATTGTTTTTGCAGGGATAAGGGGACAAGTATTAAACTGAAGGAAAAAACCATCATCCTTCACTGAAGTGGGGTGGCTGGAGGCAACAATGCGGGTGTGAGCTCGAGGGGAAGGCTTTACAATGGCCAAGAGGAGAGGGTGTCCACCACCAGGACTGTTTGTGCTTCTCTGGCTTTGGTGCTCCAGCTAACTAAATAGTCCCTGGCAGGCTGAACTACACTCTAATGACAGGCTGAAGCCTATGAAATGAAATTAGCTATAAAAAACGTGTGCACCATCAAACCATTAAATCGGCTGTGGTCTTTTGCTAAAGAGAAGGCTCACGATGCAGGCATATGGGCAGCCACAACAGCCAGTTCTTACAATTTGCTTTTCTTTTTCGTATCAAATCTTGTGTTATACAAAAATGTGTTTAATGGAGGCAACTCTTAAAAACTAATCTAATTTCATAAAAAGGAAAAGGGTGGGCGCTTGTACTACGCAAAGACCTCTTCTTGCTAAAGAGCCTCTAAACTCCCATTGTCTTCCCACCATTTGTGGATTGATGCTTATCAAAGCATTTAAACAATAATTCATTGTCATATTTTAAAGTATGGATTTCAGCATTCCAGTGCTTAGGTTTAAGGCTAATTCTTTCCACTTGTGTTCTAGATCTTGTCCCATCTGCCCTTAGGGCAGTCCATCAAATATCTCCATCCTTCCTGATTCTCTACTCTCTGCCTTTTCTGGGTGTTTTCCCTTCTGCTTGTTAATATGCTGATTTCACTCCCAAATTCTCCCTTTGTGATGATTTCAATCAGTTACTGAAGCCAGACACCTGGGGTCGTCTTTTATGCCTCTATCCCCTCAGCCTCTAGGATCCAGACATGCACCAAGTGTTATTAGTTCTACCACCTAAATAGTGTAAAAATGTCTCTCTGTTTGTATCCCCACTGTCACTTCTTGGTTTAAGCCTGTGGTCCTCAACTGAAACACAAATGCCTGAATCAGGGGTTTGCTACCTTGGCTGTACATGAGAATCACCTGAGGAGCTAAAAATGCACACAACTGCCTGTCCAATGTCAGAGATTCCGATTTAGTCCGGGTGTGAGTGTGTGTGTGTGTGTGTGTTTGTGTGTGATGGAGTCCTGGGCATGATTTTTTAAATGCTCCCTAGGTGATTCTAATGCACAGCCAGGCATGAGAACCCCTGCTCTGGGCCCTCACCATGTCTTACCCGACAGCCTTAGGGCTGCTGTTAGACTCTGTGCTTCTTGTCCTTCCCCTGAAATCCATCTTCTAACCAGTGGTCTCCAAACATTTTAAATTATATAATCCTTACAGTTTTTTAAAAAAGATTCAACACTACTCTAATACATGAATTCTTCATATAAATTATATAATGTACTGTTGAACTAATATAAAACATACTCAGTAACTGAGAAATAATTTTAAGTTGAGATACAAATAAGTAGATGGATGAATATTTTCTTTCTGTACCCCAGTGGATCTTAAATTCCCAAGTTTGGGGAACACTGCCACAGTAATTGGTCTAAAGTGAGCTCTGATCTCATCAATCCAGTGTTTTAAACCCAGCGCTGGTTCCCCAGCACATGTAGGAGACAGCCCCAGGTTTTCAGCCCTGCAGACAGGGCTCTCCATGGTAGACAAACTTTCCCAGGCTTGCATCTCTCCAAATGCCATTTTTTCTGCCTAGTGGGACCATCACCTGCTTGTCTACCTACTAAAATCCTTTTCATATTTCAAGACTCAGTTCAGACATGGTCTCCTCTGTGTGACCTTTCTCAGAGCCTCCAAACAGAGGGATATTCTTAATCTTATGAGCTCCTTTAACACTGAGTCTACACCTCTATTTTGACACATATTATCTTTTAAAAGTCATTGTTTATGGGTCCCTCACTAGACTAGAATCTCCCCGGGGGGCAGGAATTTGGTCTTATTATCTCTTTACTCCTGGTGCCTGGCCTAAATAGTTGGTGCTCAATAATATTGAATAAATGAATGAAGGAACAAATAAACAAAATACTGTAATATACCAGTTAATTCTATTTTGAAGCATCTATCTCCTGTCGCCCAAAAAGAAATAAACTTCTAGCATGATCTTTTGTCGTTTGGAAAGAGAATATTTGGTTCATTATTTCAGTTCAAAGAGTTATGCAATTCCTGGCCCGGCGCGGTGGCTCACGCCTGTAATCCTAGCATTCTGGGAGGCCGAGGTGGGCGGATCGTTTGAGCTCAGGAGTTCGAGACCAGCCTGAGCAAGACCGAGACCCCATCTCTACTAAAAATAGAAAGAAATTATATGGACAGCTAAAAATATATATAGAAAAAATTAGCCGGGCATGGTGGTGCATGCCTGTAGTCCCAGCTACTCGGGAGGCTGAGACAGGAGGATCGCTTGAGCTCAGGAGTTTGAGGTTGCTGTGAGCTAGGCTGACGCCACGGCACTCACTCTAGCCTGGGCAACAGAGTGAGACTCTGTCTCAAAAAAAAAAAAAAGAGTTATGCAATTCCAAGCAGACTTTGCTAAATTCGCATTGCACCTACTCATTATGCTCTATTACCCAACTTCACATTCCACTTCCGATCTCCAGAAGCCTTCTTTAGAATATATGTACCTGTTGACCACATGGGAACCAGGCTAGGGCCAGCCTGGCACCTGCTGGAAGACCAGCTCCGTGGGGCTGAAGCACAGGCGCCCAGCCGTGAATGACTGCACCAATACAGTTGCCTTCCACTGGCTCTCTGGGCTAATTTGCCTCGTTTTGCCTGTAGGTCAGTGGTTCTCAATCATGTCTACACCTCGGAATAACCTAGGACTTTAAAAAAAAGTACTGTTGTCTGGCTCCTCTCCCAGAGATACCAATTTAAGTGGCTTGGGAATGCCGCTTGGGCACTAGGATTTTTAAAAGCTTCCCAAGTTATTAACACATGCAGCCAAGGTTGAGAACTCTTACTCTAGATCAGATCTTCCTTCTAGATTTGTTTCCCTGCCCCAGCCCTGGTCTTGATTGATTTGAATGTTTCAAGAAAGAAGTGAGGTCCCCTCAACACTCTAAGGCCCAGCTATGGCTCCAGACATCTCTGTTCTCAATCTCAGTGGTCTCAATGCAACAAACAAACAAATAAAATAGCACACTCCCTAATACCTTGACTTTCAGTTATTTAGAAGGGAACTGCCTGAAGTAGTCCTGATTGTAGCTTCTCTGAAGTGGTGCCCTAAAGGTACTTAGAAATTGCTTTACAGTTTAGTGGTAACTATCTCAGCATAATTTTTAAGGCCCAGAGAGGGAGGCACCAAGAATTTTCCAGAGGTTTCTTATAAAGCGCAGGACAGGTGGCTAAGGAGTTTTCCAGTTTATTAGTTGGTGAAATTCCAGAAATCTGGGCACATTTTGAAAAGAGAAATTATGTATTTGACTAAGATTGCATTTTAGAGAATTTATCCTTAATAACGATCTGGTTATTTTTCTGGCATCTTCTACTGATTTATGTGGATCACTGGAAGACTGCAGGGTCCAAGATCAGAGTGTAAATAGGTTTACCAGCTACATATGCCCTAATTTCCTTCTGGACTTTAAGGCAGAAAACTAAATTCAGTTAAGACCTATTGTGTAACTCAAGGGTGTGCCAATTGAAACGTGCTGATTGAAGTGTGGCTTAGCAGTCAGGGAAGGTGTGATGCTGCTATTTTAACTTTCCTCAGTGGAAAATATATAAAGAGAATCTGGCTGTTTAGGGTCAGACCACATGGATCCAAAAGTTCAGCGTTCCCAGGACTACACAAATCCACACTGCAGTCACTGCCTTTCTCTCTCTTGCCTGGGTTGGCAATGAGAGACCAGGGTGGTTTACACTAAAAGGTTCATAGGAACAAATCAGAGAATCCCAGAGTCAGAGTTCCAACTCAGGCACCCTAGGGTCACTCAGACTCAGCAGAAATCAGAAGCATGGTTACTAAAATCCAGGGAGGTAGGCTCTTCTGGCTGGGCTATAATATTTCATTCACTTCCATCATCTTGTTTGCAAGATGCCCAAACTCTTACCCTTGATGGAATAGAAATGTCATAGATATAGAAGGTGTGTTTTTGTCAGTCTTCAAATTCCTAAAACAGAAGCCACTACCCACTTATAGCTCCATGCCCCTCTTTCCTCCTTCAGGTTGCACTGGGAGTGATGTGTCCCAGCCCTGCTCACGTGAGTGTCTGTAACACCTGAGTGTACATATACACTAATATATAGATCACACTCTAAGCTCCGAGAGAGGGAAGATACATGTTTTATGACTTCTCAAAATCATTGTAGGTGCTTAATAAATATCTGTCAGACAAATAATCAGAACAAAAAAGTCATTAAGTGGGAAAAGAAGGGGAGACAAATTGTACACCTTGGAGAGATGGCCAAGTGTAAGAATGTTTTGTGGTTGTCAGACATTCTCATGGGGTTTCTATGCTAGACGAGGCGGCAAAATGCAGCGGATCGGTACATACATCCACACGATATTATGACACTTGTTTGAAGGAAGAGTAATTGGGAATATTACGTGTTATTTGCTTTAGGAAGAAATACTAATGCAAATTAAAAACACTTCAAAACTGGCACCTTACAAATTATTAATAATCATTCCTCCTCAGAAGCAATTTTAGTTTATCTGCAGTCTTTGTTTCTCTGACTACATCTTTGGGAAGCTTAGGAGTTTCTATACTCTCTGCCCTTTCAGAGTTTCTAGAAACGGTTCAAGTATTCTGCTTCCACCTGTGATTTCAAGGCAATACAAATCCACTCCCCTCCATAAATTTCTTTCTTTGTTCTTATTCCCAGATAAATTACTTCTATTTTAGAAAAACTTATATCTCTAATTATATATCTCAATTTTTTCTCATTTAACATTTTATAGTTTTACATATAAAACTTAAATTATGAGATTTTACATATATTATTGCCATATTATAAATTTAATATAAAATAAAAACCACAAAACATTCTTACATATTATTATAGGTACCTACAGATAGACTAAATGCTTAAAACATGCATGGGAAAATAATACCAGCAATAAGATAATGATGAGCTTTGGCAACAATTCCTTCCCCTCTCCAAAAACTCCCTACCATGGAAGCCAGTGTTCTAAAAATTGACTATGGTATAAAAGTCACAAAAGTATTTGTTAAAAATGTATACCTTAGGCTTCAACTTCAAAACCTCTGATGCAGCAGGCCTCAGTTTGGGTTGATGAATGTGCATTTGGAAAAGACCCCGAGCTGATTCAGCTGCAGGTGATTAGATGACCACCCCAAATCAGTAGTGAATACGCACAGCTGGCAGGTGGATGTAGGCACCTGAAACTCCAGCATGAGGTCAAGGCAGTTATAAGTTTGTAGGTGGAGTTAAGACCTTGGAATGGATGGAAATACCCAAGGGAGGGTATATAGAGAGAAGAGTGGTGGGCCAAGGGTAGAAAGCCAAAGTGCAAGAGATAGAAAGAGGAAGAAGAGTCTACCAAGGAAACAGAACGTGTGTCTGGAGAGGGAGGAGGAGAACAGAGCGCACCATGTTATAGAAGCCAAGGTCGCAGGGAGGGTGCTCAATAGGACCCAATACAACAAAATAGTCAGGAAAGGGAGGGCCAGAAAAATGCTCATTGTTTGCACCTAGAAGGTAGGGTTATTTTTCATTGCATTCCCAGGCATGTTGTAAACACTTGATAAATGTTTGGGGAACTAAATTCGATAGGCAAGGACAGCTGCCATACAAGAATTTTCAAGAACTAAGCTACAACTTGGTTGCATCAGAAACTCTCATTAGAATGAGCAAATTAACAGATATAACAATCCACAACGGAGAATTAATTGTAACCAGATCGATAAAGCTGTTATTTTGAGCCATCTGCCAAGGTGTGGTAATGACATTTAAAAACAAAACAATGCCTAATCCTTGTGTGTATGTGATGATATTCTAGAGAAAGGAATTTTACCAGTAATTTTAAAAAACAAAGCAAAGACCTTTAAAATCTTTAAATTTAGATTGTAAGAGTGGTATTTTTTATACAAAATGCTCTCTCATGATCGTTTGCAGAAGCGTGTGTGGTCATGAGGAGAACAAACCACATTAAAGGAGGTAAATGACTCTGCAAGAAAGCACATGTGTTGGTTGCTATGACAACAGCTGGGTTTTTATTGAATCGGGAGCAAAAAATCAATTAGAAACCATTGGAAGAACTTGCACAGGAGCATAAAACATCCTGCCTCACAGTTTCAGGAACTTTGCCACATCTGTGGGCTGAAGGGCAAGGGTTTGCGTGTGCCCATCAGTGAAGTCATAAAGAAAGTCACTCTCGATGCATTGCCCTTATTCTAACATGTCCTTTCATAGCCTGCTCTTCTCAATACCCAAGTAACTTACTAGAGTGGTAAAAAAATGTAGCTGGTTACTTGCCTCTTTTGTACCAATGCCATTAAACAATTTTTGGCTCTAATCTATTTGTCTTGGAACAAAACAGTTTTCATTTGTATTTCTACAGACAGCCTACATCTCGGTAGCAGTTTCTTCCCACACATGGTATGCTCCTGGCTAGTTAAGAAAACACGGGGGGATGAGGCAGCCTCAGGAAGCTATCCTGCCAACCCTCTCCTAGGTCTCCTTTCTCTCTTTCCTTAGGGATCTGCTATTCTCCATTCCTATCTTTCTGAGGTACTCAGAGGACCAAAGAAAGATTTCCAAGTTTTTCAAACTCTTCTTAAAACATTTAATTGCTGGAATGGGAAGAGGCCCTATGACAGAGAAGATAAAGGCCCAAGACCAGCCACACTGAGACCATACATCAGCTCTAGATCACCATGGGTGCTCTAAGAACATTAGGTGGAAGGTTCTTGTGGTCATCCAGTAATAGCTTTTAGTCTAGTGAGCTCATTAATCTCGTGAGGAAATGGTCAGGCTTTCAGAGTGGACTGTACATAGTTCAGTTATGAGGGAAAGAGTGACCCATTGAGAGGGTCTTTGCTTTTCCAATTTATGCTGTACATCACCAGCAGAATAATCCCAAATCACCCCCTGCACAGCAATGTTTTTCAGATTTAAATTGAGATACATTACTGGGATTGGGGATCAACTTAGTGGGTTGAGACCATCATTAAAAAGAAGAAGAAAGAGATTAATAAAGAAAATACAGTGAATCTCAGCAAGTAAAGTTAAAATGTGTTTTGTGAAACTTGTTTCAGTCTCTCTCTCTACATATTTATGCACTGAGTTGCTAGATTGAATGTATTTCTTACTCCAGATCCTGGTCAAAAAGGTTGGAAAGTCAGACTCTGCTAAGAATTGTTCAATGTTCTCAGTGGTTTACAGAAAAAAATGAACAAAAAATTCCAACTCCTTCATCTTAGGGCTGGGATTTTTCCCCAAATCTACAATTCATTTCTGCAACTTTATGCTAGGCTCTAACTTTTCTACTCACTGTCCTCTCAACTTTTGCTCATCTCAATGCCCATGCTCCACTGTGCCCTTACTCATAATGCCTCCTGTCTTTTGTAGTTTCAAGTTCTGCTCTCCTTCAGAGACCATTTGAGCCATTTCATCCACAGGTTCTCCATCTCCTCCCATCACTCACCTCTTCCTTGGGGTGCTGGCCATTTCCACATCTTAGCTCTCCAGTTGTCTTCTCCACTGTATATCTGCCTCCTATCACACTCCATTCCCATGTCTTTAGCAATGTCTTCTCCCTCCCTGTGTCTGCCTCCCTCTCCCTGTTGCTTTCCTCTTGGCATCTGCCTTCTGGCTCATCATCTTCTCATTGGCCTGTTTTTGTTGTGTTGTTCTTTCTGCTTTCTTGTGAATATATCTAGTCTCCGCACTTCACTGAGAGCAACTTGAGCCCAGGGACTCAAGTATCTCCACAATGGTACAATGGAATATAATAGGTGCTCAGTAAAAATGTCTTGAATCAATGAATCACTCATCAATCCCTCCTTTCCACTGAAACTCTACCATATTCACTACAGAATTTTTCTCTTTAGATACAATATTTTGTGTCTGAAATGGCTTTGCTTTTCTAAAGCCCTCTCATATTTATTGTCTCATTTGATCTTCTCTACAAGGATTTGGTTAAGTAGGCATGGGTTATGGTACTCATTCTTGAGAGATGAGGTACTTGAGTCTTAAAGAGGTTTGTACCAGTAGCTTGTCTTATCAGTGATGTCCCTAGAACTAGAATCTAGGATATGTCCTATTCTGTGCCATCATCGTCTTCCATTGTAAACTTGACAACAATAATCACACAATAAAATAAGAGGCTCACTCCATGCAAAATATTGTGTATGGAGAAGAAAGCCAAAGAAATAGTCCCAAGGCATAAACTGTGTTTCTTATGGAATAAGAATTTGAATACCTTGTATTAAGGCCAAAATTCTAGGTATCATTTTTGCTTCTGTAATTGCACTTGAATTCTAATGATGCCACAGTAAATGGGGAAAAATGCACTATCTGCCTGTGGAGGATGTGTTGCTTCCAACTGTCAGGTTGACAAACTTTTCATTAATCCCATCCTGACAATTAGCTGGGACTCTGTACAGTGTTACAACTAAGAACCAAGCTCACCTTCTGGTTAATTTGTTAATTTGTTTCTTACCAAGCTGTTCTCCTAAATGTCGGCCTCTCTCGGTTGAGATGACCCGCTCGTCTTCCATGTCACACTTGTTCCCAACCAGAATAACCTGGGCATTATCCCAAGAGTATGTTTTGATTTGAGTTGACCTAAAAGAAAAGGAACAAGCACAAAATGATCAGAGAGAAGAAGAACAGCATAAAATGAAGGAGAAGAAATATATTCCACAGATGATTATAACAGCAAAAAAAAAAAAAAAAAAAAAAAAAAAAAAGAAGCCCAAATAAATGCTTGACATTTAGAATTAATTAATTCAGTGCAATTTCACCTTTCAGATATTCATCAGAGATTACATGAGTCAAAAATCAAGGGAACGCTGGTGGGGTACTAAGAACTCTTTTGTATTTGATGAGATTAATACTACTACTGCTGCTTCTTTTCCCTCTTCTATACCCACCTTAGGTAATATCTTTACAGCTAGGGTAGCCAACCATCCTGGTTTGCCCAAGACTTTGCAAGTTTTAGCAGTAACAGTCCCATGTCCTAGGAAACCACTCAGTTCCAGGGAAACTTAGATAACTAGTCAATCTATTTATAACCCATCACACAAAAACATTATTTTCCTTTATCATAATAACAACTTGAAGAACTAAGGCAATTAGGGCTTAGGAAATCTGGGGGAATGATAATTTTAAGAAAAAGGAATCATGAGCAGTGATATACTCATACCTTACATTTCTAAGAGAAAAATGTCAGATTGATTAGAAGCAAGATTATAATACCATGAGCTGGCATTTTAAGTTGCTATAAATGGGATATGTAGAATTTAGAATATGGGTAATGATGCCAAAACCCCAACTTTTGATTCTGAAAATTAGATAATAATTAAAATAGTTTATACTTATAGGTATTGTCCTAAAAGGTTTACATATGCCACATTAATTTAATCTTTAGACTAACTCAAGGGACATATTAGCATCCCATTTCACAGTTGAGGAAAATGAGGCAGAGAGAGGTTAAGTAAATAATTTGCCCAAGGTCACTCAGCTGGTGCAGTGGCAGATCTGGGAATCATACCTGGGCAGTATGGCTCTCAAGCCTGTGCTCCTAAACATGTTTCCATACTACTCATTAAAAGTTTGAGAAGTGAAGTTCTAGCGCATTTATTGTCATCCAGAGAGAAAGGTGAGAGGAAGCCACATTCTTTAATCCTCCCTTTATATTGGCCATGTTATTTGAGAACAACAGTCTAAGATAAGTGGGAAAGACATATTGCCCAGTGGGTGGTCAGGAGAGGAATATTGAAATGTTGGAAACCCAAATAAATGATTAAAGTTTGAAGGAATATATTTGCAGTGTTAAAAGAGAAGCTTGGGAATGGTTCTACTAACAATTGTCAAGTCCTTCAGGATTTTTGAATAGAAAATAGTGATGAGCTGTCCTCAGCTTTGAAGAGGGAATAAAAAACAAATAGCTTTAAACTGCAGCAGGAGAACTTTCAATTGAGATATAATCACTGCTTCTCCCTCCTGAGAAGAAAGGAAAGAGCTAAGAGGCACATAGGGTTTTATTCCAGAATATTCCCCTGAACCAAGTACACACAAGTTTTCAAATGATGAAATATACTCTTGGTTTTATCTGGACATCTCAGAGACACAGCATGTTATATCAGAAAAATCTGGGAGATATGACCTTTCTAATTCTGATACCTAAGTTAATGTTATATTCCTTTAGCAACAGTGAGATTCAGCATGTATCCATGGCCTGGAGAAATAAAGACAGAAATTCTAAACTCTATATCTTTCCTCACTGCATCTTATATGTGGAGTTGTGAAAAAATGATTAATTCATAGTGAATTAAGGTGTAAAAAAAATCCCACATTTGGATATACCTTGAATCTCAAATGTTATATATTTTCACAAAGAAAGTCCAAAGTTTCTTTTAAAGGATCTCAAATCTGATATTTCCTTATGTAATTTTCTTTCCATTATCCCTCTGTTCCTATTGGCCTTACAAGCCAAGAGCTAGCCTGTACTTGGAAGGGCCCTTGGAAGAGAGTCTGTATATTAATGGAGAAAGTTCTAATCCTGATGGCACAGCCAGAAATCAGATACCCAGGAAGATATTAGTGATGGAAGTTCACAGGATAGTGTCACAGCTATGTAAGGAAGGAGCTGGGGCCAGGGTATAAATGAGAGGGCTTACTGAGTTTCTTGAGGACAAAGACTTACTTGAGGAAATTTAGCATTCCTCTGACCTGAGCTAACTCGTTTTTCTGCACCCCTGACTGTATAAACTCAACCCAGCATGTAGTATTTATTTATTTATTTATATTTCAGAATATTACAGGGGTACAAATACTTTGGTTACATAAATCGCCTTTGCACTGCCCGACAAGCATGCTCATCCCCCAGACTATGTGCACTGCATCCGTTAGGTGTGGATTTACCCATCCCCTCCTCCCTCCCACCTGCCCAACACTCTATGAATGTTACTTCCCATATGGGCACATTAGTGTTGATCAGTTAGTACCAATTTAATGGTGAGTACATGTGGTGCTTGTTTTTCCATTGTTGTAGGTACTTTTATGAAGGTCAAGAAGGTACATAACTCAGCATCCACTAGCTGATTTGAGTCCATTAGTCAGGTTAATGGAACGCTTGCTTCTACCATTCAACATATCTGAGTATCTTAGTTCTACCGACATGATCACCCATGGAGTCTTAGGCTACTGTGATAGATTACACATTTATGCATACACAACATTTTCCTCAACAATTCATAAAAACATATGAAAAGAAGAACATGATTTTTTTTTTTTGGCCATGACAATATCAGAATCATTCCCTTTCCCATTTGTTTTTGTACGAGAAATATTTTAATGTAACCTCCTCAAATGTTCTAAATTGCCAAGGAAATGATATAAAATTAATACTTTCTACAACTACCAGGTAATTATAAAGAATCATTATCTTGAAAGCTCAGAGAGCCAAGGGAGAGCAGTTTTCTTTTTAATGAAATAAAAATTGCAGTCCTGGGGCATTTGTGCTGAGGTGAACAAAAGATTGATTTGCCATCAGAGTTGGTTAATTTTAAGATTGAAATCAGAGTTGCAAATGCTCAGTGTTTGGCTTTAGTTTTGATTACTTTGGACTTCCTGATGTCGTTCTCCATCAACAGAGCAGGGAAGGCAACTTTAGGCACAGTCCCACCACCAAAAACAAGTGATCAGAACAACCCTGGTTGATTCATGAATTACCACATACCATAGAATCTAAGATGCCATAAATTATAAGATAAAAATTAATTTATGTCAGCCAAGAACAAAAAGATGTAGCAAATTAAACTATGTCATTACATCTTAACAATAGCCCTGCTTGACACATGTCAGTCACTTCAGCTTCTTGTTGCTTTGAAATTTCTTTCATGTATTCTGATGAAAGATTTAGAACTTTTTTTTGCCTTTAGTTGTTTTGCTTCATGCATAGTAGATAATCATGTCATGCCTATCTCAATAATAAAAGTTAACATACTTTGCTCATATCTTTTCTTCTTAGGTCCTGTAGAGCAGTAGGCTGTTACTTTGCAAGAAAACATAAAATGAAGGTCATTACTCTAAAATGAGTATTCATATCACTAATATCAAATTTATACACCTTTCTGCATACACAATAACTTTCTATGCATGTATCAACAATTGCGTTACTCAATTGAGGTAATGCCAATATAAGCAGCTATGACCAAGTAGTGCATGTACGAGCAATGAAATCCACGTTTCGTTCTGCTGCACAGTGATCACAATAAACCTTTGGTGATAAGACACATAGCAATGTCAAAGATTTAAATGAAAAATTGTGCTTTTTAGAAACTGTAAAATGCTATTGTGTTGTTGATTTCTTTTGTGTATGAGGATCTAGGTTGAAATAAGTAAGAGCTTGAGTTATTCCCTTAACACAGGAGAATTTAGAGATAAGGAAGTATAAACCCCATAAGTTGAGAAAGACTCAGAATTGTGCGTTTTTCATCTACACTTTAGTATGAATTAGGGTCAGAAGAATGTTGGGATAGTAATTCAATTCCCATCCCTTCCAATTCAGAATCATAACAATTTATTCAGTCAGTTTGAAGAAGACTCTAATGCTAAGTGAATTATGGGGGAGTCATTCTGAATTCTTTAGTATTAGTAACTTCATATGTAAAATGAGGCTACCATATTTCCTACTTACTCTGGGGCTACCATATTTCCTACTTACTCTGTGGTAGGCCAAATACGGTTTTAGGTAGGGCCACACTGTAGGTAGGGCCGACATCTCTTCACAAATAGGACACATTAGTCTCAGCTTGGGCAGCCAGCTGCTCCTCTAATTCAGCTCAACTCATCCTTTCTAATACCTACAATCTAAATAATAACTGGAATTTTTTCATTAAAGAATCTCAGATTTTGTCTTTAGTTCATATCTCGAGGATGAGGTTTTACATAAGTGAATTTTTAACTGGGAGTAAATGGCCTTCCTCTGGTATATCTGTTAGTGGTATGACACATGTTTGTTGAATAAATCTTTCTTTCATGTAGTATTTCTATGTATTTACTTTTCTGGCCATTTTCTGTACTTTGTAAAAATCTCTTATGGGGGGATGAATTTCCAATCACCTCATTAGAGGGACTATCACAGAGAGTGGTGTCACCACATAATATACATGTAAAAAGATGATTTATTTCTGAATCTCTGCAAAAGATCCTTTGGGATTTACTGTTAATTTCCACAAGATTAATGGAATCAGAAGCCATATGCTGGTCACCATGGTTACTCTTCAAACAGCAGTTAACTCAGACCTTACCAGTACCAGATCATACTTACTAAAAAACCTGTTATTTAACTATTTAGCTAAAACAAAATAAAATGAAACAAACAACCCAAACCTTCTCTCAATGTTTATATATAATCTCAAAAGAGAGAGAGGAGGAATCATAATTTACTCCCATTTCAGTTCTTGTCAAATATGAAAGTGGAGTGTTTGAAAAAAGGTAGAATGAGATAGAGGGATATGAAAAGAGTTTTTGATATTTTATGATATTTTACACATAAATAACTATACTCTGCACAGACTACCATGACTTAAGTCTGGAGAGCTATAAACAAACAAACCAAATTCCTGTAATATCTCTAGAATTCCTTCTCTCCTGTTCTGGGTATATAAGTAATTTCCTATGAGTTCAACCCCTTTTCGTAGGGAGTGATGGGCTCTTGCTAGTCACGATGTTCTGAGACACACTCCTCAAAGCACATCTCAGTGCCCCACGAGAGCTATTATCTCCTAGGGTCTGATGTGGGCTGTACGGGAGGAAAATGAGATACCAGAGAGACTATGACTCACTCTTCCTCAGCCAGTGAAGCTCGGATGGATCTTAAGAACAGTCCCTTTCTAATTCTGGAGGGTAATGTTTCTCCACTGCACCCATTTCGCTTACTCTCGTCAACAATTAGGAGCCTTGGCTTTTTGGTATCACAGCACACTTCAAGTTTGTAAGGAAGCTTCCCAACCTGCTATTGTTGATCACATAGGATTGGCCCTGCTATTATTTTTTTCACTTAAATCCAATCATTTATTTACTCCATTTTTCTCAACCTTCAGAGAGCTTTTAAAAATTATCCCAATTTAGAACAATTAAATTAGAATCTCTAGGGACTTCACGAGCGGTATTAAAAACACTCTCTCCAGGTGATTTGTATGTGTAATCAGGGCTGAGCATTAGTGGGATGATTCCCTCCAACTGCTTTTCTTTTTTAGTTTTTACATAATCTATTTTTTTTTTGTTTCCCATCTAATAACACAAAGTATTTGCGGGTGGTTTACAAAGAGACACACAAAATTAAAAATAATTTAAAATGGCAGAGCCGTAGTAAAGAACCAGAAATAGGAACATAATAAAACCTGATTATTTACATATGCTATAAATGCTAACAATAGGTAGTTTTAGGAAATTGAGGAGCTAAGTCTTTTATATTAGTATGTACATTAACTCATTTAATAAATGGGTTAAAAAAGGAAAAATTTTAAAAGGTATTCTTAAATGCTCTTCAATATTTGATATAATCTTTTATTACTTAAAGAAACAGGTTTACATTTTTTGGTAAAATCGCTGCATTCTCATTAAAACTTCTAACAACAGAGAAAAGCTAAAGGAAAAACCAAAAATGATCAGAAATCTCAGTTCCTACCATTAACATTGTGGTGAAAATCCAGTAGTAGATTACAGTCCTCACTTAGTCATTGCGTCCTTCCCTGTGGGTGGACTACATTTCCCTGCCCCACTGACTTTGGACTTGGCCAAGTGAATTGCTTTAGCCAATGGAGTATAAGGAGATTTGATGTGTGCTGCTGTGTGTAATAGGGATCAGAGGTACCATGAGTTTCCATCAACCCTCTTTTGTTCTTGTGCTTCATCATGAGAAGAGCCCATCCCAGAAAGGTGTTGCTCTGTCAGCCTGTCCCAGAAATGAGAAGCTGTGAGGAGCCCAGCTAAGTTCTCGGCCAAACCTAGAAAAGCCCAGCTTAACATAAAGCCCTTCTTGTGTGTGGCCTTGGCTCACCTTTCCAGCTTCACCTTTCTAGCTTCTAGCTTCATCTCTTGCTCTCCTCCATCCCTCCCTCCAATTCTGATATGGGCTTATGAATTTCTTTGATTTTCCCATACATGCTGTATTTTCAGCAACTAAGGCCTATCAGAACGGGTGGTGTCAGGTTTTGTGAGGCTTAAAATTAGTAAAAATTTGAGGGCCCAATTTAAGAAAATACTGCAAATTACAAATACAGAATGAGGTACTGGATATTTTGTGGCAGATGCTGTGCATATTCCCCGGGCCTTACCACTTCTGTGCCTACTGGCTGACTTCCAACTGCCAGCATCTGCATCTCTTTGCTCTATAGCTTTTTCTAAAGCAATGGAAAGTCATCAGGGAAGGTCAAATATAATAGGGAAATGACATGCCCAGGAGCAGACCTGAGCCAATGACTGACAGGATTTGGTGTATAAATACCCCGGCTCCCTTTCTCCTCAGGTTGCTACCACACCAATTCCCAGAGTTTTTAAGCAGGATTAAGCTCTAGTTACCATAATGGTAGTTGGCTTGAAAACACACCTTTTATTGGCTGTCTTCCCTTTCACAGCTCACCTCCCTTTTCCTGTGGATATTTCTTGCATTTTCCAAATAAACTGCTTGTGTGCAAATTCCTGTCTCAGAGCCTGCTCTGTGGAGTCCTACTAAGGCACTTAGAGGAGTTTGTCCTAGTAAAGGGCCCAAAATTTAACTGTGGTCTCGAGCTCACAGCTCAAAAGCACTGATTGTTAAATATTTTTTTCCTTTTTTCAAAGAGCCAGTTTACTTGTACACCACTGAACCTAAGCTGCGTTAGCTTTGTAAGAGATCACCTGAAGCCATCACCTGTGCCATTTATGGCTTCTGTGTCCCACTTTCTCGTTCTCTTCCATCTGGTCTCAGGACACATATTCCTCGGGGTTAGGTGCCTTCCCGTGAGCCCACCTGGGGCCCACGTCACTCACTGTGGATTTTCCACGTATCTCTGTTCTCCTGGACTATAGGGACTATAAGGGCAGACCCCTCCACTGTTTGTTCTCTATCATGTCTCCAGTATTCAGCAACATATGTGGCACACAGAAGGCACTCAAACAGTAACTTTGAATTAGTGATGGAATAAGAGAGTGAATGACAGACTGAATGTAACAAAAATATCTAAGAAGTTTAGGTAATTCAGAAATAAGCATAAAATAAAAATAGCACAGGAAGAGAATCACCATCTTTTGTGATATCAATGCCCCACCCTGCCCCTTTTAGGATGAGTTGCTGGCAGGTTCTTCCATAGAAACTTTTATACCTGACAGTGTCCATGGTAAGGGAAGGCAAGTACCCCGCCCCCCCGCCACACACACAGCTGCAAAGGCCATCTGTGTGACCAGCTATTCATTACAGCCTGGAGAAGTCCTCACTGATCCAGCACCAACAGTCGGATGAGGACACCTCAGGAGCAACTTAGCCCCTCAACATAGTGGAATAGTTGCTTTGGAGGTGCCCTAGTCCAACTTCTTTATTTTGCAGACAAATCTGAGATTCCAAACATGAAGTGACTTGACTTACGTGGCACAACTACTTTGTAGCCAATGTGGGTCACATCCCAAGTCTCCCCAGGAATGCTCTTCTACAATGTGCTGTCTGCTTCCATAGGGACGGAAAGTGACTACATTTTATTGAATGTGGAACTTCGTAAGAAATTCATATCCTAAACATTTGGTTATCTTTTAAAATAAAAAAATAATGTATCTCATAAAAACATAAAAAAATCCTTGAATTTCTGTACATCCAGGAGGCTCATTCAGCTGCGTATGGGCATGAGTAGAACTGGATATGCTGGAAGAATCTGTTTGATCTGCCTTTCTGCAGTAAGTCTGTTGCTGAGAGCCAATACTGAGAATTTATTTAAAGAATTCCAGAAGTAGTCTTCTCGATCCACATGGTCCTGAAACTACTTTGCACCGCTTTTGATTCTGCATTGTTAGTCTAAATCTAACCTTAGACCCATTTCTATCATGCCTCTTTTATAACTTCTGATCTCCTTTTTATTTCATAAAATGTCAAATTCTATTTTTTGAAACCGTATGTGTGATGGACACAATTGGACATCTCTTTTCTTCTATGCAAGAGAAGAAAACAACAACTTGGTTAAGTAAGGATCATCCTTCTGGACAACAGAGAGAGAGGAATGGAAGTCGGGCCTAGAAAAGGGTAAGATGTTCCTCACTCAAGAATGCCTGGATTATTCTTTTACGAAGGGCAAGCCCAAAGGCATGTTAATAGAAATATCCTTTCCTCAAATTAGACAAGATTTTACTGTTCCCAGGGGAATTAATGGTTTTTGGCAAGATGGGCTTGCTTCTTGGGTTAATGATAAGGTAATCAGGTTTGCTGAAGGGGAAGCTGAACTTAGAATCCAGTACCTGCTTTGTCCTCACCCAGGCACCAGAATCTTCTCCTTTCCTTTACAACCCTAGTGGCTAAGCAGAGGAGAGGCTCCACACACATTCAGCCAAAGGCTAATCACTGAGGTTTGTGAGATATTAAGACAGAACCAACGCGGAAGGAACTTCCTCCTCCTCTGGGAGAGGTAAAGTTTCCAAGGAGAAGAAGTAGGACCATGAGTCTGGAGTCTGTGGAACTTTGAAATGGGATCTTCAGGAAAAGAAGAAGAGGATATTAAGAGGAGATAAAGAGAACAAAAAGAAACATACCACTCAGGCCTTTTGAAGCCTAGGACTGTGAAACCTCCTTTCTAGGGAAGGAAATAAGTAAACTGGATATAGTTACATCCGCTGTTCCTCTAACACTAGACTACTCTTTCGAGATCCCACTCAGAAAAGACTATGAAAGACTTCAAAGTAGGCAAGAAAGATGCCTGGGAGTCCTGTCCAGCATGTACCTTTCTGGTTATTTCTGCTTTTCATCCTCTCTGCTATTTTACAACTCCCTAAGTGGTAGAAAACTGATAATAATACAAATGAGTTCTTGCTGATAGAAAGAAAGAAATGCAAATGATTGTGTCTGCTGGAATGCAATTGATTATTGCCCCATGGATATTAACCCGTTTTGCAACTATTGGTAAATGTGTCTTAGCATTTCTGATTGCCTCTATGTGTGCATCCATTGAGCCTGTGCAACATCTTGCTGGCTCCATCTTTAAGTCCCAAGTTAAATAATATCTTTGACATAGGTTTACTTTATATTTGGATAAAAGTTGGATTCTACCTTATATTTTAAAAAATTAGCCATAACAACTTAACAATAACATCTGAGGGAAAGAAGGCATATGTCTGGAATGACTAGGCAACCTTTCCGTGAGAAAGGGCAGTTAAGCACTGTGACCACAGTGGAGACACCAATCATCAGCACAGGCACAGACCTACTGGAGGGCAGCAGTGAGGAACACTTCCAGTCATGAACGTCAGACTGGATGCCTTAAGTGTCCTGTCGCATTAGCAAGGAATCCCTTCTGAGGTTAGGAAGCCCCTGGCCCTTGCTGACCCACACATGACACATGGAGTACTTGTCACTCTGTTGGAGTCAGTGTGGTGAAATAATCATAAATATATAATAATTATACATATGTAAATACAAACATATAATAAATAAATAATAATAAAACAGTAGTTTCATTTATTAAACTCTTACTTTGTGCCAGGCAATGTGCTAAGTGCTTTATTTTTATTGTTATTTTATTTAATTCTTAAAACAATCCTGTAAGGTAGACACTATTGTTTTCCCATTTTTCAGGTAAAGACACTGTAAAATGAAGACTTACTTAGGGTGAGTTACCAGAAACACTCAGATAACATATAACGGAATTGGAATACAAACCATTACAATGGAGTAGGAGCTCAAAGTCCTGGGTTCTAGGGCTGGGCGCGGTGGCTCACGCCTGTAATCCTAGCACTCTGGGAGGCCGAGGCGGGTGGATCGCTAAAGGTCAGGAGTTCGAGACCAGCCTGAGCAAGAGCGAGACCCCATCTCTACTAAAAATAGAAAGAAATTATATGGACAACTAAAATATATATCGAAAAAATTAGCCGGGCATGATGGCGCGTGCCTGTAGTCCCAGCTACTCGGGAGGCTGAGGCAGTAGGATCGCTTGAGCCCAGGAGTTTAAGGTTGCTGTGAGCTAGGCTGACGCCATGGCACTCACTCTAGCCCAGGCAACAAAGTAAGACTCTGTCTCAAAAAAAAAAAAAAAAAAAGTCCTGGGTTCTAGATTTTGTACTTGATAAGGAAAACCAGGACTATTTTCTCAGCTTTTCTGAATCTCTGCTTCCTTTTCTATGAGAGAGAACAACAAAGGCCACACATCATCTGGCCAGATTTTTTTGAGGATCAAATGAGAAAATGTCCATTGAAGAGTTTTGAAAACCACAGAGCATACATGAATGGGAGACATTAGTAATACTGGTAAACTGATACCATTAGTTATCCAAGTGGTAGTGACACATTATTTCAAAATCATTCCCTAAACAATACTCATTGTGATTTTCTTTGCTGTTTTGTAATCTCTAATTAAAAAAGTTTGAAGTGGGAGCAAACGAAAAACAATACTATCCGATTCTATTTCAACTCAACAAATGCATTGTCAGGCTTTCTGCAAGGAGCTCGGGAGACAGCAGTAAAGAAGAAAGATACGCTCTCTGCTCTCAGGGAGCTTGCAGTCTGGCTCCACACTCTGATCTTGCAAATATGCTCCATTCAATTCAGCAAGTGTTTATCAAACAAATACTGTGCACAACACACTGGTGTCTACACCATATGGTATTGCTTTCCAAACTTCAGCAGGCATTTGAATCACCTGGAACGTTTGCTAAAACAGATCCTTGCACTCCACCCCTGGATATTCTGAGTTGGGAGGTCTGGGGTGGGCCTGAGATTCTGCTTTTCTAACAAGCACCCAGGTCATGCCAACGCTGCTGATTTTCATACCACACTTGGAGTGATCTAATAGGGCAGAAATAAGCAGGGCATAGCCCCTATCTTCAGGCTGCTATGTTCACTGGAGAGAGAAAGTCTGATTTGAAAAGTTGATGGTAGAATGAGCAGAGTAAGGGGGGTAGCTTTCAGTTAGAAACTGTGGTGGTTGTTCCAACCACCTGGGGACTGGGACAGGGAAGGGATGAGGGGCAGTGAAGGGGGTGGGACTTTAGGCTTGTACAACTCCTTCCACCCGTTTTATGACCCCAGGCTCTATTCTTGGGCATCTCCCTCCACCAGTCCCCCCTCCCTTTCTCTTTTCCTGAACACTAAGGTTTTGTAAGAGGTAGTTTTTTTTTCCTGTTTGCCACAAAAGAAGCATAAAAGGAAGTAAAGCTTTCTCTCTATGACCCCTCTTACTACCTCTTGTTGGTACTGAGCCCAGAAAGTCAGTCATTTCAAATAAGAAAATATAATCATGGGTTTTCAAGTGTTTGTAAGTCTCAGGTCAGCTTTAATCTCCATGTCAGGGAGATACGTAGACGGCAACAGAAGACTGTGGGTGTTGGACTGGGGCTGGGGGTTCCTGGGGGGAAGAGCTGGGGGCTTTCAGAGGGGCTGAAGGGTTAGGCCGGGTTGGGCACCGTATCTGTCAACAGTGATGCTTCCTGCAGGGCGGTGGAGGGCGGGCAGCTCTGAGGCTTCTTCCTGGGGCTACATCATCAGTGCTTGCTTCCCTTGTGTGAGTTCAGCTCAGCCCACCCTGGGGTAAGGTGAGGGCAAGGGGCAGGTGTTGGTGAGGGGCTGTCCCAGCCAGTGTTGGTCTTGGGAAGAGAGCGCAGGAGAGGAGAATGATAAGGAGGGAGGCAAGGAAAGATTATCCTCAGGGCCAAGTAATGGACTCACTGTCCTTTCCTAGGCCTTAGGTTTTGGTAAAACAGATTTGGAAGAGCCAGAGCTACCTACTGTCTTTCAATTCTACATTTGCTTTTTAATGCCTCCCATTGTTTCTGCAGCATTTTTCTATTGATTGTCATAAAAATCACTATAAAATCATCTCTCTCTCTCTCTCTCTCTCTCTCATACACCCATACACACACACACACACACACACACACACACACACACTCTAACCTTTAAAATGACAGTGTTTTTCAAATGAAGCAGAGCAAAGAGGTTTTGTCATTGCTAAGAACTCTGGCCTCAGGAAACCAGAAAATACGAAAAGGCCAAGCTCAACAGTTGCCATTTGCCCTCGGTTGCAGAGAGTAATTGCTATTCAGTCTTTCAGGTCTCACGTCAAATAATGCATCTTGTGATGGGATCAGCTGCAGGTTGTGCATGCAAGCCACAGCACTTTTGCTAATACACCTTATCGCTCCGTGGAGAAGTGGTTCATTAAACCTCATGCTCAGTTCAGATGCTCAAATTAAGTTCTGGTCTCATGCCTCCGTATGATCAGAATGATCCATGTTCACACCATATTCTTTAAAGACAGACGAGGCCAAAATGGTATAAAAGGTGCACCATTTTGGAGGGGGGAAATTCCAGAAGGCTACCATTAAAATCAGTGAGGAAGGCAGGCTACAACTGATGTCTAAGAGCAGTACATCAACTAACAGGAGATGCATCTCATGCGTATATTACCATCCATTCTTGAAACACACATGTGCCCTTCTATTACTGCTTTAGAAGAAACTACCCAATATTACCAAGCTTTTTGAGAAGATCCTATTAATTAGTAGTGATCACATCTCAAATTAAGACAAAACCAAACTAAACTAAAACAAAGTAATTTCTAAGAAAACACACATGAAGAAAGCACACAGAGGACTTTTGTACCAACAGAAGCACTTCTGCCTCTTGATCGGTGCTTTCTAGATGTCAATCATTTGTCTATTTGCTCCTCAATGTGATATTCACCCTCCCTGTGCTGTGTGATATATGGCAGGAAGCTGGCCTGTGTTTTCCTGGCTGCCTTGCCAGCTGGTTTCCGATAGCAGACCCTGGCAGGGGACTGGAGAAAGGGAGGAGGGGGAGAAGCTGAGTGTTTCTCACCCTGCTTGGCTTTCAGCTCCTCTCCAGGAGGGGCAACAGCTCTATCATGCTGGCTTTTGCTAGGAGGCTGCCCCAGCCTGTGCGCTCTGGGAACACCACAAACATCTAGGTTGCTTTATTTCTCCAACTATTGTGGAGGCTTCATCTGTCACAAGCAATTTGAAATGGAAGAACAGTAAATAATAAAGTTAATATAACTAACTAGAGGTTCTCCCATCATAATTTATCTACTCCAGAAAGATCAATTTTAGCTAAATGAGCATATGTTGTCAGTTATGAGAATATCAAAGGCTGTATAACTAAGTTGCAGTTAAGATGCAATGAGTTTTAGTCAGCTCAGGTTGCTATAACAAAATATCACCCACCGGGTGGCTTAAGCAACAGAAATTTATTTCCCTCAGTTTGGAGTCCGGGCAGTCCAAGATCAAGGTGTCTGCTGATTCATTCCTGGTGAAGGCTCTCTTCCTGAGTTGCAGAGAAATGCCTTCTTGCATCCTCACATGGTAGAGAGATTTCTCTTGTGTCTCTTCTTACAAGAGACCTAATCCCACAATGGTTGGGGGCCCACGCACATGACCTCATCTAAACCTAATTACCTCCCCAAAAGCTCACCTCCTCATACCATCACACTGGGGATTATGGTTTCAACATATGAGTTGGGCTGGGGAGGGAGACATAAACCTGAATTCATTTTCAAGTTTCTAGGTCAAATTAAGAATTTGAGGAATTTCCCACAAAGTCTGAAATTTTTATATTGCTTTTTCCTACCTAGAACTAACTTTAAAAAATGCTAAGAATCAAAGATCATATATTTCTTATATTTTAGTTTGTGTTTCTACTAAGCTTTTTTTCCCGAGTAAAAGAGCTTTCAAAACTAGAAATCCATTTTTCTTTCACTGAAGGTCTGCCTCCAAGGAGGCTTCAGGCACAAATTCTTCAGGGATATTTTAAAGTCAAGGTATCTTTTTCGGGGACAGCCATAAATCTCCAGGGATGTCCTTCTATTCTTATCCGAGAAGAAATAGTTTTTGGTCACAATTACTTATTTCAAACTCAAAATAAGTTATTTTGCCCACAGAATTTAATATTCCCTTTCATTCATGGAGTTTTCCAGCTACACTGAACATCAGCATTCCTTGGATACATCCCATACCTTAATTTCTCTGAGTTTTTGTCCTTGGTGACACTAATGCTAGAATGTCTTTTGCTAGAGAAGCTAGAAGCATTATCCATCTCATATTAAAGAAAGTGCACAGAGGATAAAGAAAGCCATGACCACCAAATTTGGTACATGGAATTAGAATTAGCAGATGTTTGCTTTGCAAATAGAATTTTATGAACCTCATTGTTGAAATGCTAAGTCAAGAGAGCAGGGGAGTTAATTATGTTGCTAATAGTGAGGGAAGCTATAACATCCTCTGTGGTTACGGCTAGACATGTTATTAAATGTCATAATAGTTCAAATAAAAGCAAACCACATGGAACAAATAAGAAAGAGTATCTACCATGTAGCAGAGAATAATTCAGTGAACACAAAGGTTTTCAAAACCGTTAGGTTTAAGTTTGAATCAAATACAAATTAAATATGAGTAACATCTCATCAAAGTAATTCTATTAGTCATCTCATTATAAATTACTTAATGGTGTTACAAATCAAAGAAATTGGAAATTGAAAAGAACTCTTAGGCCATTTAATTTAGCTTCCTGTCTGCATAAGATTTGCCCAATGGGTTTACTTACTAGATAAACCTAAAATAATGAGTGAGGGAGGATAGTTCAGTAATCTGATTGAAAATGTTAGTTTTATTTCCTGAAACAAATATCTAATTCTCTTGTCTTTAATTTTTTGTTTGAGCAGTTGGTTTTCTCCTTTGGAGTCAGGCAAGAATATTTATTCTTTCTGCAGCTTTCCTCTGTGTACTGTGTCAAATTCTCAAGAAATGCTGTATCATGTTTTGTCATTTCACAATTCATTTGTTTTGCTTGTAGCCAACTAAAGTCATTTTAAATATGTCAGTAAACACTAAAGTTTTAGAATTTTGAAGAAATTGATTTTGCTTAACAGAGGTTATAATTTTCTGCATTTATCATTATTTATTTCTTCTTATAATTTTATTTTTGTCTTCTCTTTTCATTTATTTCACTGGACAGTACCCACTGTGCTATGGACTGAATTTTATGTCCCTCCTCCCCAAATGCATATGCTGAAGCCCTAATCCCCAGTGGCATGGTATGAGGAGGCGAGCCTTTGGGAGGTAATTAGGTTTAGATGAGGTCATGTGGGTGGGCCCCCAACCATTGTGGGATTAGTGCCCTCATAAGAAGAGACACAAGAGAAATCTCTCACTCTTTCTATCATGTGAGGATGCAAGAAGGCATTTCTCTGCAAACCCAGAAGAGAGCCCTCACCAGGAATGAATCAGCGGGCACCTTGATCTTGGACTCTCCAGACTCCAAACTGAGAGAAATAAATTGCCGTTGCTTAAGCCACCCAGTGTATGATATTTTGTTATAGCAACCTGAGCTAAGATGCACTGCATCTTAACTACAACTTAGTAGGCAGCTTTCAGTATTCTCATAGCTTACAACATATATCTATTTGGTTAAAACTGATCTTTCTGCAGTAGATAGATTCTGATGGGATACCCTCTACTGATATGAACTCTCTGTGCAGTGACAGATCATCCTCATTCAGAAGGGTCCCATTCCCACCTGCAGTGACCTTTCAGGCCATGATGCCTTTTTGCCTGACATGCTGCCTGCTGCCTCAAAAAGCATATGTCACCCCAGAAAAAGCAAGAAGCAGCAAGTGTCTAGTAGATTTACATGCCAATTTCCCATGAACATTTGAGACACAAATTAAAGTAACTTTTTCTAATAGGAAAATGACTACTCTAATAGCCAAACATTAATTCCTTTTATTTTCCTATTCTGCAGAAAAAAAGAGATGATGAAATTACTAGTAGGTCATTCTGGTTGGTTAGAAAATATCCCTATTCAAATCTTGCTAAGACATCCATGCATTGCCAGTCCCTCCTCTCTGTTGGTGCCTCTTCACTCCACCACCTATGTGACATTGACACTGGGACATGAGGTGGTTGGTTTCTGCCCGAGTCCCTTGCAATGGAAGCTGTTGTTTATTTGAGTGGGCATGGGCTAAAGGTACTAGTATTGACTTTGGTCACATTCTTCTGTTTGAAAAATACAAGCAATGGGTTTCCATCCACTGATTCTAACACAGTGGTTCTTCACTGGGGGTGATTTTGTGTCCAAGGTGACATCTGGCATTGTCTGCAGACATTTTTGATTGTGATGACTAGGGGATGGAGATGCTACTGGCGTGTAGTATACAGAGGTCAGAGATGCCCACTTTTCCCAACAAAAAATTATCTGGCCCAAATGTCAATAATGCCATGGTTGAGAAACCTGGTTCCAACAGAACCTGGTTCCAAGAGAACCAAGGGATTTCTTTTCTTAAATGATCATGTATCCAGGGAGCTTGTGCTTCACCTTGGTATGAAGTAGGAGTAACAGAGTTTCATTAGTTCAAATGAACTCAAGATAGCTACTTAGGTTGCCTTAAAGAAGCACAAACAAGCAAGCAACACATGAAGACTTACAGCTATTGCTCTTTTCACAAAGTGAAAAAGACTTACATTCAAAATGTCATAGAGATTAGATTTTTTAAAAGGTAGGATGATTTTGGGGGGGAGAGGTATTTTTCAGATTAAACAAGAACAACAACAACATGTTAGCCTCTTTTTTCCTGGGGCCATACATGCCTGCAACCACATAGAATAGGTTTAAACTTTCCAATTTCCTTCCTGTGGTTTAATCAGTTTTCCATATTCTTCTATCACTAAATGTATCCATGATAATCAGATTTTCACTCAGTCCTTTCTTCCTCTTCTCACCCTAAAACTCACTTATTGGTTGCCTAAGTTCTTTCTTCCTCCTTACAATAATAACAATAGCTACCATTTATTGAGCAGTTACTATGTGTTCAATAAATGCCACTAGAAGATTTTTCCAAGAATTTTACTTATTTGGTCTCACTTAATACTCAGAATAACCCTATGAGAGTCCACTATTGAGTAAAACAAGGAATAAAAAGTTTAAGCATCTTGTCTAGAATTGCAAGACAGTAAGTAGAAGTGTGGGGTACAAACCTAGGGAATTTAGCTCTAAATTCAGCATCTTCATTTCTATGCTAATGTTTGCTACAGAATATTAGATACTCATTCTCTCTCTCCTGATATATTTTCCCTCTTTCCCTTACAAAATTTCTGTAAGGTACAGAGAATTTCTCTCTTATCAGGATGCTTAAAGGGACAGGAAAAGAAAATAAGCAGGGAGCTAGATAATCCATTTACTAGAAACTCAAACATTTATGTGTTTGAAATTAAATTTTAAAAGCTAGGACCCTGGTTCTATATGGGTTTCATATATAGAGTCCCCCTCCTCCATGGCCATACTCCCCTCCATATGCTCTCAGAGTGGAGTCATTTCTCTGGGTGATAGGTTTGGGATACACCACACATACCTTCCTTGCCTTTGCCTACTCAGGCTTAACACTCACGTTACCTTCCTGGGAATTTTTCTTGTTACTCCCCTGCTCTCCTAGTTACTCATGCTTCCTCAAACAAGCTCAATTCATCATTTGGGCACATTTTTCTATGTTCTCTGCCTGGAACACCATCTCCTTTTTCCCCTCATATTCAAAATCAGTCCATCTTCCAACTCCCAGATCAAGTTTCACCTTGCTCAAGTGATAGTTCCCATCTTCTTGGTTTTTAGAGCACTTGCTATCTATACTGCTCATTTAGCTCTCAATTCTGAAGAATATTATTTTGTATTGATATAAAAGTATCACACATGAGTATTTTTTTATTTCTGAGTTATGGAGTTGGATTCTTGAAAATACGGAGGGCATCTTAGATTCTTTGTATTCTCTAAAGCATTTGACAGCAGCCCATCAGTATTTAGTAAATGATTAAATACATGACTGGATGAATGAGTGCAGTTTGGTGAAAATGGACAATTCTGTTCTGAAATAAAATCTAGATATATGCATAAATTAAAACCTAAATAAATTTAGAAATACCTTTGCTTGTTCCTAATTTTAATCTTTTTATTAATTACAATCTTTAGTATATACAAACAACATGGAACATCAGGTGTAGGTCATTGGATGTTGTGATAAAAAATGGGGAAATGGCTATCCCAAAACATTATCTTTAGACATTAGTTAGCATCAAAAACTGATAAAAAATTTATTTTGATTTTATTTTTTTCTCATAGAGGAGTCATAGTTCAGGTATTGTGGGTGTTCTTCTTAGTACTTTCTGCAAGAAGGGATGCTAACTTAATTGAGCACTTGTGTATGAACATTGCTCTGAAGAAAAGCTGCCGGCGTTTTCTTGGTATGTGTAATGCACACACACACCCCACTGTGTACTTTTATTTTCTGGCATTCAAGCCAAACTAGCTTTATATTAACATTCTTTCCTAAACTTGCCCTTATTACAGATAAGGTGCTAAAGATGTGTTAGCAATGGTGCTAAGACAAAAACCTCTTTGGGGGTAAGAATGTAACTGGGAACTCATGTGATTTGATGCTCAATCCTGAGTAGCTTGTTCATACCCCTTCCTGGGTTGGGAATTTGCCTGTGAAGGAAGAAAGCTGGAAAGAACAAGAGCAATTCCTAGGGACTGTGCAAGGTCAGAGGTCTGGGGGAGGCAATAGGAATGCAAGCACACAAGAAAGGAAACATTCTGATTTTAAATCCCGATTAAAACCCATGGGGCTCCTGGCACTTAAATGTGGTGACAGGAAAAACAGCTGGTCAATTGCTTATTGCCAGCCATCCTGGAAAGGAAAGAAAAAAAGTCGATCATGTTAAGACACAAGACCAATAATTTCCATTGAAGAAATCTACTGACAGATAATAGGCATTAGAGAAAGAACAATTAACTAAAGCTCCTGACAGTTTATAAGAATTTCATGTTTTTAAGAAGCCCAAAGGACAGGCTGAATTCTTTTAAAACTCATTGTTCCAGATGCCTTTACTTTCCTGGTCCCCTAGCTATCTTCTATCAAGGATTTATTCTTTTCAACCTGACTGCACAATAAATCACCCCACCTCAGGCGGTGGAACAGATATGACACTAACAAGATTCTGGCTCATTTGTAGAAAAGGCCGATCATGAGAAAATGGACTGACACAGACCATCAGTATCCACTTTTATTTTTATAGATATAGAGCTGGTCTTATAAGAAAATTAATTTATTTCTGATAGTGAATAGTATAGGTTTATCTGATAAGTCTGTTGAATACCTCAGTGGCAGTCCAACTTTGATTCTAGGATACCAAAAGACACTTTTCACTTTTGACAGTCTCTGACATACAAATGAAAAGGCATTTATAATCTTTACAGAGAAAACAAAAAACCTAAACACTTAGCCTAGTGCAGCAAATCCATTTTACTTCATTAGCAACTTCTCCCAGAAGTGGAGTTTGTCTGCTTAATGCTTCTGGCCTCCGAAGCCCAGTTGAAAATGATACTAAAGAATAAGACTCATAGAGAGAAGTGCGAGTCAGACAGTAGACTGCTAGATATTTCTTCCAAACCAGTTTTCTTCTTCTTCCTAGGAAATGGCCACCAGCTAGAGACACCATGTCTCAGCCTCCTCACAACTAGATATGGCTACGTAACTAGGCTTTGGTCAATGGAATGAGAGTAGAATGGATGGATACTACCTTTGTCTCACTTTCCCCAAAGGAGGAAAGTGGCCTGGGTTGCCTGGTGTGCCCAAGTTTTCAGGCATGTGGCTAAGGCTATAACCCAGCTTCTACCATGCAGATGAGGTTAACACCTTGATGAAGACTATGGTAGCAAATTAGAAAGAGCCTGTGTCCATGAATGACCTTGTGGAAGGTCTCCTGGTTTAATCCAGTCATGCTATTAAGTGAGATAGAATGCAGTGTCTTATGTCATTTAGCCTTGTATTTTAGGGTCATTTTTGTTATAGCAGCTTAGCCTTATTACCTGATGCAGGATTCTTGTCTAAATCTATATGAATTCGTTACATACCTTTATATGCACCCACCTACTGCTGTATTCCACTCCTAGAACAATTCCTTTGTTCAGATTCTTAGCCCATCAAAGAAGGCTGTAAAATACTTTTTAGGACTCATCTTTTAACAGCTGATTGAATCAAGTCATTAAAATTACTTACTTCTAAGAACAGCTGCAATTTCTGATATGTACGAGTCTAATTATTACCATTCTTACGGCAACAGCCACGGTAGTTAGGTATGAGCTGATATTTCTTCCTGCAAACTCTGCATGTGAGGTTTCTGCATGATTTCTCTGTCCTTTGGGAATGTGCATACACAGTCACTGCACTATAAACGCATTTTCTCATAAGTACAAACAATAAAGAAACCTGGCAGAGGGCCTGTTTGTCATCCCTTTGAACTGGGAACTATTGTGGGTTGGTACATTAGTACGGAATATGGGTTCCATAACAAACAAGAAAAAGAAGCTCTCTAATTCATAATATTGAGGGGAACGGGAGTTTGGGAATGTGGGTAAAAGTCAGATTGATTTGGTATAACTAAATGCAGGGTTTTTTTTTTTAACTTCCAAATGCAGCATTTTTTCATGACTTAAGATTTTTAAAATCTCCTAAAGTTATATTATACTTTCTTAGTTTTATTATTCTAATGATTCATAAAGAAAAAATGTTGTCTAATGCTTCACTCAAAAGGAATCACATGCATCAGTTCGGATGCCTGTTTTATGGAGAATAGAATACAGTTTTCTTTGCGGGGGCATGAGGTCAGTAACAGTCACTACGGGACTGACAGCTGGAAAACTGAAAGCTTGGAAGCCATTAAACTTCTCAGGATTTTCCTGAGGAGCAGATTCACTGTGTCCCCAGGCAGGCTTTGCCGGCCCCTAACAGTGGCCCTGGTGTTAAGCTGTTACATTGTACCCTTTCAAGACTCAGCTCTGGGCAAACCAATGGAGTCCCATGATCTGCTGGTCTTATTACCTCTCCAGAGGGTTGGTCTCTGGCCAGAAAATAGAAGATCCCCTTTCTGGGATTGAGATATTTATTTCAAATCTCATAATTTTTATAATCATACACACTATGAGTAGGCGATGATGCCATGCTGTAGCCTCAGGAGAAAGAACATCAGAGTTTTAGAATTTCATAATCCTCACAGGAACCTAGTCTTTAGTGATTGGCTGGATTTTAATTTTAACTTTGCCTCTAAGGTTCCCCAGATGCTGCATGTGAGAAGAGAAAAATAGCTCAGAGCAGTCTGAGCTTTGTGAGATATGGAAAATTCATCAGGCCCAGACAGACAGGAGTATGGACTTCAGTCACCACCCCCCTCACACCCACGAGAAGGGGAGCAGTTTTTCCTGACCAGCTGCCTTACCTTGTATCTCCATGTTCCTGGAATCTGTGATACAAAGAACAATGTGTAGCCAATCAATAGATTATGTTATTTTAATGTAAATTCTTGGTAAACAACTTAGAAACTGTCTCTTCCTTTAAAAACCTACTTGCTGCTAACTGGAGCATATATTCAGGGCAACTTGAATCTCTGCTCCCTGGTTATAATCCTTAAGCTTGGCCCAGATAAACTCTCATTAATTTTGCCTCAGCTTTTTCCTTTACGTTTGTCAGGTTTCAGTCTGAAATGTCAGTTCTTGGCATGCTCATGGCTGAAGAATGACCAGACGCGCCAAAGTAAGGCAAGCACGAAAATGAGGTTTATTGAGGAGAGAAAGATAAGATTATAGAGCAAGAGCAAGACATAGGTTTACAGAGCGTGATACGTATGCCACAGATGATGACCAGACCCACTGTCACAGCAAAGGGAGAGCAAAAGTAAGGGTGCAAAAAGAGGGACTGGTTATGGTCTGCACCTTGTTTTATAGCACCCAGGTTGGGACTTCCCTTCCTGGCTCAGACGTCATCATGGAACCACTTTGATTGGACAGTTGGGAGTTGCATGTGGGTTGTTCTAGGTCAGTTTCTGGACCCTATGGTACCTGTGCAGCTTGGCCCATGGGCTATTGACTCCCCTGCATTCTTTTGCAGCTGGCACGCTAAGTTGATTGGCAGATTCGTAGGGTATTCCCTCCTCCCCAGGTATGGCAGTCACTGGGGAGATTAGGGTGGGGCAGGATCAAGATGGGAGACTTCTTCCCAGGCGGGGAAATTGCGCCAAAGCAACAGCACCCACTTTTGTTCCTCTGTGTTTTTTTTTTTTTTTTTAAAATGGAATTCTTTAGCAAGCTTGAGGAAAAGAAAAAAAATAAAGAGAATGTGGAAGAGTGGACAGAGTCAGGGTGCCCAGGGTACTAAGCCTAGGTTGGAGTGACCATTGAATCCCTCCATCTCTCTGTGGAACTAAATGCAATTCCAGGAGACCTAGAATCCCTAGCTATCTACCTAACAGGTTGACCCATGCTTCTGGCTTCCACTGGTTCTCATGTCATGCTGGTGCCACACAGCCTGTGGCCTCCTGTGTCACCCTGGCACATGTCACCAGATTCCTAGACCTCACCATGATGAAATACCGCATGCTATAATTCCTCATCGGTGTTCATCATTTCATGCAAACTTGGCCTTGCTCAGGACTGCAGAGGTGATCCTTGGCACGCTAATTGAGACTCCTGGTCCTAACCTTGCTGCTGCTTATCTCAAGCATGTGCTTGTGTGTTTGTTTGCTAGAAACCCTCTAAAGTCCAAGAGAGAGAAAACACCCCAATTAAAAAGAAGTGAAAGCTCTGGGGAAAAGAGAGACACACAGCCAAATGCCTCACGGGGGTAGGCGATCTCTAAGTCTCTGCCAGGGGCTTCTGCAGCCCCACTGACACTCTGCGGTGTGTCCCGACCCTCGGGAGTGCACCCAAAGACAAATGAGGGTGTGTGCTGCGAAATACACTGGCTTTGAGAACAATGGTCATCATTCCAGGTGGGAAGAAAGTGACAGTGAACTGATACGGTAAGTCCATATTTTCACTAAGAATGACTGGGGAAAACCTAAAAAAAATCATTTAGTTGTGTTTATTTTTTTCTTTTCCTCAAGCTTGCTAAAGAATTCCACTAAAAAAAAAAAAACACGGAGGATCCCCCACAATAAGTGATTTTTCATGCCCTTCGCCCTCCATGCGTGGCAGCTGAGAGGCAGCACAAAGCTGCATGCCCCGATGCCCTGATGTGCTCGCCAGGGGAGGCACTGAAGCTCTGTGTTTTCATTACACTTACGGAGACAAAGACACTGCAGGGATTTGCTTAAACATTAAAAAACACCCATCTTCTGGGGTGGAGAAAATAAGCCTTTCCTAGTGGGAGGGAAGTACTAGCCTATAGAATTAATAGCTTAAAACCACTGATTATATTTTCCTGCTCTATAAAGAACAAAATTGCTAATGATACCAGTAGCCTACTGTGAGCTTTTCCCTTCTGTCTGCACAAAACACTTTCTAAAAAAAGATCTGGCTCCTGTCAGCAATTTATAAAATCCGAAAACTAAATGTAGGCTACAAACAGAGGGCACCCACACATGGGAGAAGTGAGACCAGGGCCCATGAAACACCAAAGAATGCGTTTCCTTTGTACCTAGTTATAGTGATTGAAGACATTTAAATGAGAATACTAGTGAAAAGCTAAGGACTGTTGTCATGTAGCAACATGAGGTGTTAAAAGAAAATTTAAACTTCCACAGTTCACAAGGGAGTTTAGGCAGCTTTATCTAAATTCATGGACAGGGAGCAGGCATTACCTGAGATGGATACTACTGAATTCAGTTGAGTACATGGTTATATGATTAATCACTTCATATATACCAGATAAAATATTGTTTTCATAAATAGCTGATAATGTCTTTGAAGAAAGGGGTCAACTGGTTTGAAAAGAATGCTTCTTTCTGCAATCTATTTGGTCCAAGTGTTATCTGTGTAAAATAGGCCCACAATAACTGTATATTATGTTGACCTCTGTTAAAGCTATCTTTAAAGTTGCCATCTGTTGTCTGCTAAGTTTTGTGCCCTGAGACGATGAAAAGTCAGGATTAATTTAAATCCCGGCATGCCACAGGGTTTATATTAGGCCTTAATGACTGACAGGGAATGAATACCAAACCACTCTCTGTAATAGTCACAGAAGAAGGAAGTCTCTGCCTCCTTAACAGGGCTGAGGGAGAGGGGGAGTGGGCACGTGGGGAGGAGGATGGCACCCTAGCAGACCACATCCTAGTCCTTGTCTCCCAGGGTGAGGCCCCTGTCTGTTTCAGTCATGAGGAACTTAGAGCAATAAATGACATTCTTTCCTAAGACCTTTTCACTTGGGTTGTACTCACACTGATCATTCTAGGGCCAGATATATTGGAGAGGTTAGTAGAGGCAGAAAGGCCACGGCTTGAATATGTTAACGGAACAAAACCCCAAACTCTGTAAAATAATTTAAAGAGGATTATTTTGAGCCTAGTGTGTGTGACCATAGCCCAGGAAAACATGCCCTTAAGAGGTCTTGAGAAAATGTAGGTGGCCGGGTTACAGTTTGGCTTTAGACATTCACGGAGACAGGAATTACACGCAAAAGCATAAATCACTACGTGGAAGGCGTACATTGGTTTGACCAGAGAAGGTGGGATATATCAAAGGTCGGGGGGCTTGCAAGTTATAGGTGGGTTTAAAGATTCTTTGATTTGTAATTGATTAAAGAAATGAAGCTTTGCCTAAAGCCTGGTAATGTTTTAAGTTAAGATAAGGAAGTTTGTTAATCAGAGACCAGCCACCACCAGACATACACTGAGACTTAAGTGATCTGTCAAGTCAATTAATGGCCTGCAGGTATGGTTTAACCTATGTCTTGCATGCCCTTAGGCCTGTTTATGATTTCATATTTTATTGTTAAAAGAGTCACTCCAAAAGGGAGGGGACATGACCTCCCATCCCCCCATGGCATGCAACCCAGCTTTAAGGTTTTCCTGGGGTTCCTCTGGCCAAAAGGGGGTCCATTCAATTGGCTGGGGGGGGGGGGGGCGCTTAAGATTTTATTTTAGTTCACAATTATTGGCTCTACCATATATGAGAGCAGGGGGACCTCAAACTCAGTTTCTATTTTTGAAAAAGTAGGATCAGTAACACTACTCTTTCCGCCCCCCCCCCCAACTCTTCATTTTAAAAACATTTCAAGCCTGTAGACAAGAAGTTGTCACACATCTGGTTTTCACTTGTTTCTCAACTGTTCACATTTTGCCACATTTGCTCTATCTGTCTTCACATAGCACTTTGTGGTGGTTGTTGCGTTATATGAAACTAAGTTGTAGACTTGATGACACTTAAATACTTCACAGATATCTCCTAAGAATAGGAAATAAACTCTTCCATTACCACAGCTGCATTAAAATCACCTAAGAAATCTGACCCCAATACAATACTGCTCCATATTCAAATTTTCCCAATTATTCCCATAATGTCTTCATGGCTGATTTTTTTTCTAATTCAGCATCCTGTTAAGGATCACACATTACATTTAGCTATCATCTCTGTAGTCTGTTTTAGTTCAGAATGCTCCCTAACTTTTTTGTTAACATTTTTAAACAGTCCAAGACAGTGGCAGGCAGTTGTAGAATGTCCCCAAATCTGAGTTCACATTTCTTCACAACCAGATTCAGGTTAAACATTTCAAGAAGAATACTACAGATTGAGTACCCCTTATCCAAAATGCTTGGGACCAGAAGTGTTTCAGATTTCATATACACCTTACATATATAGCAGGAAGATAATTTTATACATTATTTTAAATCATTTTGTGTATAAAGGTTTTGCCTGCAACCTGTCATATGAGATCAGGTATGGAATTTTCCAACGTGGTGTCATGTCAGCACTCAAAATTTTGGGTTTTGGATTTTAGATTTCAAATTAGAGATGCTCAACCTGTGTGTATATATACATATATATATGTTGAGTACCTCAAATTATATACCACCACAAAGCACATAATGTCAGTTTGTCTCATCACTGGTGGTGTTAACTCTGCTGACTTGGTTAGTGTATTTTCAGCCAGATTTTTCCATTGTAAAGATACCTTTTATCCCTTCATAATTAATATCTAACTTGAGGCATGGTGCTTTGAGACTGTGCAAATATTCTATCCTCAACCTTTTAACCAACATGTTTTAACATCCATTGATAACCTATGCCTGAATCAGTTACTGCATTCATGGTTGAAAAATTGTGAATTTCTATTTTTACTTTTCGTTATATTACATGATGTTCTTCTGTGAAAAGCCCCCTGTCTGCCACTGAGTTTCATTATGAATTATTCCTTTTTAAATTTAATGTGACTCAAGTATTACAAAATCCTCGTAACCTTGTAATCAAAAACATTTGTATCCCCATACTACTTTGACATAAAAAAGTAGGCAGTATTAATAAAATAATGTATATTAAAGCATCTAAAAAATTTTATGTGTTGTAATCTAATAATACCTACCTTAAGAGTTGTAGGATTAGAACAAAGGTATCTAAAACTCTTGGCACATACCTGCACTATACAAGGCATTTGACAAGTGGTAGCTTTAATTTGTGATGATAATTATTATTTTATCCTATGTGCCAGACGCTAAACTGTCAGTTTGATGTTGTTGTAGTGGAGTGAAAACTAGTCACCAAATCTTATCTTGCCCATATAGTGTTTCTTTCTTTCTCTTTCTCTCTCTCTCTCTTTTTTTTTTTTTTTCTTGCAGAAGTGTCCACTACTGGGCATACGGTGTCTCTGTAACCTGCATAACACCTTCTTCAAATATGGTCCAGGAAGTTTTTAATTTCATAGGTGAGGAGTTGCCTAAAGGTATTTATGTCACTTGGAGCAAACACCATGGAATCTAATACTAAAGGTTTCGGAGTTCCCTAGACCCTGTTAGATTTTTATTTCTCTCTTTCCAATCACTTCATCTCAAATTCACAGGAAAGGTCATCTGCTGGGCAAACCTATTGTATCAGTGAACCTGATTGGAGGAGACGCAGATCCGAGAGGAGTGATTTTCCTGGCGCTAGTAATTTGCAATCGCCCTAGGACTTATAAAGAGAAGGCAGCCAGACATTTGGTGGATTGAACTGACGTGCTGTTAACCTTAACCACGGTTTGCTCTATTAGCAAGATCCCCCCATTTCCATAGCTGCCGCCTACTTTTCCTCTTCTACCTTTTCCTGCTTTTTTTTTTTTTTCTTTCTCTATGTCTTATGCCCACACTTCTGCCCTACCGACTATCTTTCTTTCTATCTGTGGCTACTGTGGAATTTTTGTTCTTGTCCCAAAGCGGCATCAGTTCCCCGTGCATGTGTGTTGTTTAACAGAAATCACCGTGAGTGCGGAGTGGAGGGTCTGTGGGTTGAGAAGCCCAACGACGTAGATAAAGCTACACCTGTCTTCTTTCCTCCTGAGTCTTTTCTCTCAACTCCCACTTTCTCAATAATTTTCACCACACTCTTTCTGGCCCTTCCTCCTAAATGCAGTTCAATATGCATTTTCAGTACTCCCTTTTTAAGTGAAGAAATTATGATTACGAAGATTTCTGGCTGAAAGTGACCCAGCAGGCCAGGGTGGGTAGGTTGGAATGTGGCTTTCCATGGCCTGAGTTCTAAGGGAATGAAGGCCAGGTGGTGTCATGGAAATAGCACAGGGTAGGGACTTCCTTCATGTCCTGAACTCTGAGCTGTCTCTAATTGTGGCCTGAAAACTATCTGCATCAGGTTCACCTGGTGCTTGTTAACCATGTATCGTCCCGGGCTCTCTGGAACCTACAGAAGGGGAATCCCTGGGGAGAAATCAACATTTCAGACAAGTTCTTAGAGAAGATTCTTATGTCCACCAAAACACAAGAACTACATTAATTTGCGGAATCATTTGAGCAAGTAACTGAACTCATCTGAGTCTCATTTCCTTTATCTGTAGAATGGGGAGAAAACCTCTTTCATAGAGGCGTTCTAAAAATTAAAGTGTCATTTGGTCCTTTGTAATAAATACTTAATAACATAACACTTAATAAATGGTTCTTTTTAAATTAATAATTAAAACTAATAATTCTCATATAATTAAACTGAATAGATTAGTGAATGTTCATACTGACTAGCATTTGCTATTTAGTAAAGCAGACAACAAAAGTATGAATTTTAAAACCATAATCAATTAGACAATCTGGACCACAAGCTGGATCATGTCTACTTCAGTGGAGAAACCACAAAAAGCATATTATATTTCTACTTTCTGTTTTATACCATCTTGCAGCTAGAAAAATCAAGTAATAACTTATCGTGCTTCCCAGAATCTTATCTGTTTTGCTTTGCCTGCTTTTTTTTTCTTTTGCCTGCTTTTCTTTCTCTCTTTCCTTTTAAATGGTGAATTTTGTCTGAAGAACAAAAACACAAAACACAAAAATACATTCCCCCCACCCCCGTAAAAAAAAAAAAAAAAGAAAGAAAAGAAAAAAGGAGGGACATTACTTAAGTAAACAGTTTTGTACACTTCTAAGGGAGAATCTAGTAATATATTGTGTATGAAGATATGAAAAGCACTGTGATTTTTTCACTGCATTTGCTGGTATAAAAAGTTTAGTGATCTGCTATAAGAATAGAAGGCTGTCCATCTGAATATATACCCTACTGAGAAACTTGCCGCCGATCAAATTGGAAGTTTTGCAGGAAAGGAGGAAGAGGATTTTTCTTCCTCTAAGAATTAAATTTCAATTTTACATTAAGGTGATCTCCAAGATGAAATAGGAACATAGGCAATAAAATGACAAAATAGAATTGTATAATCAGGACCTCAGAAATTTAATTGAAGTAGAATATTACGAGCACAGAACTAGAAAAACCCAAATCCATCACCAGTGATCCCTCTACCTGGATGGCCATCAGAAACACAGGGATGCTTTTAAAATTTGTAGATTCTTGGGCCTCATCCCAGACAGAACGAGTCAACCTCTCCAGAGGTAGGATCCAGAAATTGGACTTTGAAAAGCTCCCCACTTTGGGAATGTAGGCTATATAAGTGTAAGTACATATTTATATGTATATGTGTATTTACTTATACTGAACTCTGTGTACTAATGTAAAAATGACAAAGTGCATCCCCTAACTCTTATAATAGGAATTCTTACAGTAGGAAATATAAGATAAGCCATACTTCCTCTATGAGTGAATTCTGAAAAAACTCTCTTTTGGTATTGTATACACAGGGCTCTGAGGGATCAAGGCAATGGGATCAATTGTGAGTGCTCATTTTGTCTGGCACTATAATTTAGCAAAGCCCTTAGGGCCCACTGAGAGGTTGGAGGTTGTGTCACTTCTCTGCAGAGTGATCCAAATATTTTTCTGTGCGAGGTGCTGACTCTCTTCCAGTGGTGGGAGGGGCTCCCCTCAAGTGTAAGCAATAAGAGTATGCAGCATACATAATTTTAAAACAATAATAAAACTTTCGGCCGGGCGCGGTGGCTCACGCCTGTAATCCTAGCACTCTGGGAGGCCGAGGTGGGCGGATCGTTTGAGCTCAGGAGTTCGAGACCAGCCTGAGCAAGAGCGAGACCCCATCTCTACTAAAAAATAGAAAGAAATTATATGGACAGCTAAAAATATATATAGAAAAAATTAGCCGGGCATGGTGGTGCATGCCTGTAGTCCCAGCTACTCGGGAGGCTGAGACAGGAGGATCCCTTGAGCCCAGGAGTCTGAGGTTGCTGTGAGCTAGGCTGACGCCACGGCACTCACTCTAGCCTGGGCAACAAAGTGAGACTCTGTCTCAAAAAAAAAAAAAAAAAAAAAAAAAAAAAAAAAAAAAAAAAAAAAAAAATAATAAAACTTTCTAAGTGTTTTCCTATTATTATGATGTGCCAGAAAACATGACCAAAAAAAACAAAACAAAACCCAACGTCAATGATAAAATACTCCTGCTCTCAAAAAATCTTTTGTTAGTCTAAATTCTAACAATTGCTGTTGAGTTTCAATAGCATACACACACACACACACACACACACACACAAATATATGTGTACATATACTTCATAGTGCAGTGCTTATATAAACAAAGAATCAGAACCTGAATTCCTTCAATCTGTCATTCTATATGGAGTTTTTAACATATGCCATAATATGAAAACAGTATCTTCTTGGAGTTTTTATTTGTGCTTTAATTTAAAAACAGTGAAACAGAATGTGAACTCCAGAGGGTAATATTTTTGTTTGGTTAAGTACAAATTTTAGCTCACACCTAAAATATTTTGTGGAATTTGAAGATATCTTTAAAAATTAAAGTTTATACTTCATTTTAAATTCTTTAAAAACTAAATAAATTCAGAAAAAAAATGTTATTTCATAAACCATTTAGTAGTTACCAAAATTGTTTCAGTTGAAGATGTTTCACTTACAATTATTTATTTGTACTGGCATGATTATATACATACTAGCTTCAGTAAGAGGAGGTTTTTACTGTGTTTATTTCAGGCTATTATGATTTATTCCACATCACAATTATTGAGGAAAATACTTCCGTCATATACAGGAAGCGTTGTAAGCAAACAGAGTGCCCCGGTGTCAGATATCCTAGGTGTACCGTGGCTCCCTTCCATTCCCCCCTCTAAGATCTGTTTCCATGTTCATAGCTTCTGCCTCCTGCTCTAATCTCCACCCCACTGTTACCGTCCCTTGCATTTGGATTTGTTGCTCTCTTCTCTTCTGTTTCCACTTTCTCTTTTTCTTTTGTAACATTTCTTGCTTTTTTCTGTGCACTCAGCTTCCTCGCCAGGTGCTTGCCTTAGCCAGCCAGTGGGATGCCCTTTACTTCTGCCTGGAACACCCACTACCAGGAGGGAAGAGTTTCTGCCGCTGGGGCCGTGGGACTGTTATCGTTAGTCCTTTGGAAGCTGCTCCTCTTGCCTTTTCCTTAATTCCTGGCAGTTTTCCAGATGTAGAAGTAACCGGGTTTATATATTTCCAAGGTAAACAGCAACAGAATTTTTCTCCTAATGCTAAATTACTATAATAAGCTCTGGTGGTGAATTTAATGAACATAAAATAGAGGTGGCTTACAATAAAAAACAAAACAAAACACTCCCATTATCACCTAATTCCCTCACATAAGATATTACCTTGAAAACTGTACAATAACACTGTCTCACACATGTTCGTATAGTACTTGCTATTTCATTTACATTATTTCATTTGCTATTTACAACAATCTTACTATCCGTCATTGTTATTAGGCACCAGTATCATCTGTATTTTAGAAAGGAGTAAACCATTTAAGTGACGTACCTAAAATTACACGGGAGGCCAGTGGCAGAAAGAAAAATTTTCCCGACACTAAACTGCTTCTAAGTATCCTCATAAACCTTCCCTTCATTAATTATGGCAAGATAGCTCCGACTCTTCGGTAAGCAAAATTTAGTGGATATTTCTTTTCATTCTGATTTTGTAGTTGGAGAAAGATACAAAGGAAGTCACAGGACAGGCAGGGATGGTCTCTGTGCTGGAAAGGTTCTTAACCGAGTAGGCGGAGCCCACACAACTCTGGGTTTAAACACTTTAAATAGGGTCTCACTTTTTAGAGTTCAGGAAAACATTTCAATGCTCAGATAAAGAAAAAATAATTATAAATAGAATCTTTATTTATGGAACTCAAACATTTTGATTTAAGCGTCAGAGAGATTAAGTGGCTTCTTAGATTCATAACAGTGGAGGAGAGAGTGGTGGATGTGAAATATGTTTCAACAAAAGCATTATTATTGGAAATTACTTAAAATTTCTTTTATATCCCCTCCTACTCTGCCCATCTGCAAGACTCATCCCTAATCATACCTTCTTGAACATCCTCTTATATCCCCAGATGGATGAGCTCTTTCTCTCCGCACCTGCAGATACTGCACTAGAGATTTCCTACTTTGTCCAGCCCAACGTCTAACTCTTTATCTTATAACAGAACCCACATCTCCCAGTGTGAGTCCCAGGTGGTCTGAGGGGGCCAATCCTTCCTTGATTCCGGGGGTGAGCCCCAGGTAAAAGACTAGTCACGCAAATCCCCTTGGCCACAGTGACTAGTTCAGGAAGCCTCAATTGCAAGGCTTTTGTATGACTGCTGTAAGAAAGGAAATGACTTTGGTGGACTAAGAGCTGGGGGGATAGGAACTCAGATTTATAGGAGGTACCATGGGGAAAGGGTTTGAGAGTAAGGCCAACTTTGAGGCAGAGCAGAACAGGGAAGGGCCAGGGAGGGGAGAAAGGGGGAAAGGGGAAGGGGGAAATTGATCCAAGGGGAAGAGAGTTTGTTGTCACCACTGAACATCTGGGTTTATTTATGCCCGATGCTAGACCACCTCAGGACTCTTCGGTTATGTGAGCCAATGGTTTCTTGATTTTTTTCCCTTCAGGAAAACTAAGTTGAGTTTTGATCTAATAATTACAATAGAAACAGCCCTAGCTACCAAGACATCCATTTATTCTTCACTTAGGCCATGTGCCATTCTCTGTCATGTGGAGTTTTTACCTGTAGGCAGACCATGGGATCTATTCCTCTTTGTTTTCCTGTGGAACCTGGCATTCCTTGGCTGTGTAAATATTCCATAAACACTGTATCTTGGAGAAGTAAACAATCTACAAATATTTATATGAAATTTGATGAATGACTCACTTTCTTATAGACAATAAGACCCACATGTCCATTTCCATTAACTTTCTGATGTAGAGCATTCAGTTTGAGCATCTTATCTTTCTTTGGCATTCAGGATGAAGCTATTACGACATTTCCTATATTGATAGGTGTCTCAGTTTGCTAGGTTTTGAAATCCCACAGAAGCAAATATTTGTGAATTTACATGGCAGCTGTTCAGTGATCAGGCATGCCTATTTTGATTTCAGGATTGAGGTCAAGAGTAACTTACAATAATAAGTCTGGGCCAGGCATGGTGGCTCATGCCTGTAACCCTAGCACTCTGGGAGGCCGAGGCGGGAGGATTGCTCGAGGTCAGGAGTTTGAGATAAGCCTGAGCAAGAGCGAGACCCTGTCTCTACTGAAAAATAGAAAGAAATTAGCTGGACAACTAAAAATATATAGAAAAAATTAGCCAGGCATGGTGGCACATGCCTGCAGTCCCAGCTACTCGGGAGGCTGAAGCAGAAGGATTGCTTGAGCCCAGGAGTTTGAGGTTGCTGTGAGCAAGGCTGATGTCATGGCACTCTAGCCCAGGCAACAGAGCGAGACTCTGTCTCCAAAAAAAAAAAAAAGAATAATAAGTCTATTCCAACAAATACCACAACTAGTGTTTGACATTAGAAAAAAAGACATATAAGAAGAGGAGGGTCAGGTTTAAGTGAAAAGACAGAAAGTTCTATTTTGGATATGTTGAGTTTGAGATGCCTGCAAGGTATGAAGATAGTGATAGCTAACAGTCGGTTGAATTAATGGGTCTAGACTTTAGGAGAGGCTGTAAGGGGAAATATCTATTTGGTGACACATTAGGATCACCTGGGGAGCTTTCAGAACCCATAACGTCCAGGCCAGATCTCAGACCAATTTAATAAGAAGCTCTGGGAGTGGAGACCAGAAATCAGTATTTTTTAAAGCCCTTCAGATTAGTACAATGTGTAACTAACATTGAGAAATAATGCCCCAGTGGGACTGGCTAATATTTCCACTACTGGAAAATCAGAAAACTTCAGGATTTAATTATTGACTATAAGGTGTGATTCCAATTTTCCCAAGAAAATGATTTCATTTTCCCACCTACTCCTATCTTATAATTCTATGAAATTTTCACGTTAAATAAGAGAGGCTGCATAAAAGTTAAAAGAACATAGACTTTCCCAGGTAGGTAGATCTGAGTTCAAATCCTGTCTTCTCTACTTGTTAGCTGTGTGGCTCTGGCTGAGACACTTAACTCCCTTGAGCCTTAGTTGATCGTCTTTGTAAAAATGAGAATAGTACTAACCTTCAGCAGACTGTAGGCAATAAGTGATACGATTCAAATAAAACACCTAACACAAGGCTAGTTACTTTGTAGCTATTTAATATATTGATGGTAACTGTTGAAATGAGGTAGACAGTTTGAATATATAATGACAGGAGCAAATTTCTGTTATTCTGCAGATAATAGTCTTAAGGGCCTCTGATTTGGGGTCCACAGCCATCCCTGAGTAGATATCCGCACTATATCTCAAGCTTCTTTCATTCACTGTCAGGCTTTTGTAATATTTTCACCTTGGTTAATGTTGTGAGAAGAACGGATCCTAAATGAGGCAGCTGGTGCCCAGAGCGGAGCAGTAGCCATGAGGCATAACCAAACAAGGCAGTGGTTCCTTGTTTTTTGTCCCACCAAGGCCTGGCTTAGCATCTAATTTTCATTTTCCCAATATTGTATTTACAGAGCATTTTCCTTCTCTCATGCCTTTCACTATTTCTTGTCCCTAGGCTGCATGCACTTTCACGCCCTCCCACCCCACCGTGCATGTGCCCATGTTTCTTAGCATAAACTCCCCAAGCTATCCTCTGTTTTTTAATCTCCTCACTCTTCCATTCACTCCTGTGGCATCATCTGGCTTCGCAGATATTTCACAAAACCTTGACAGGCATTAAGCTATAGAAGCCACGTAGAGAAGAGGGAATATGATACATTTACATACCATTATCCAAAATGTGACATTTCTATAGCAAATACTGCTTAGCCATGATAATACCAAAATGCAACCATCTATTTATAACCTCTTGGCACCTTTCAATAAAACTATGATTATACACAGATTTTGATAGTATTTATTTAGAACAAACATTATACCCATGTGGGAAAATGTTCCTCCTTTTCCTAACACCCACTGTTCAATCCTAGACACCTTATTAATGCATCTGAAATGCATATTTTACTGAAAAGTGTACCTAAACCTTTTTTTAAGCAAATCTGCCTTAAGGCACACTGAAGCAGAGTCCAGCAACCTTTTCATGTGCAGAAAATTATATACACATAAATACATTTGTTCCTAATATAATCTGATAGACAAGCAAAATTAATACTGATTTTCCTCCCATTCATTTGCATAAAAAATAAACACAAAATTATAGACTTCAGCAGGTTCTCACTTGAGGGAGAAACAAAAATGGAATGCACAGGACTTACCTGGCAGGAGTAGGGGGCAAGGTGGCGGCAGTGCAGCTGGGGTTTTCGGCCTACAGCACATGCATTAAACACAAAGCCATCTTTGGCTGTTTTTCAAGACAGAGGCAGGGGTGCTGCAGAAAGATACCGTGAACTCCTTATATGGAAAGAAGCCAGACTGGAGCAGCATGCAGAGCGAGCTGAATTAAATGTGCAGATTAAATGAACAGCTTGCTTTATGTACATCAGTTAAGTTCAAAGCTTTCTGGCCTGCTGCTAATAGCAGGCTTGGCGAAAAAATAAACAGTGACCTGGTGACATGGGCCTGGCAGAAGGCAGGCAAGGGCTGCTCTTCCCCTCTGGCTCTGTCCTCCTCCAACCTGCATTTCTGTTCCACCATTCTCTCTTTATCTGGGGCTTTATCTACAGCACCTATTCTTGTGCGAAAAAGAAAAGGCTTGATTTCTGTTCAGTCCAGGGTGCCCGAGCAATGACAGCAGAGGGAAGCGTTCAGCACCCTGGAAGGGAGTTGGGACAGCTGAGAACTTACTAGCACTGACTCTAACATCGAAACCTGAAGAATGAGGAAGTCATTCCCGCTGACCTAGGCACAGAACTCTCCACAGTCCCTAGATGCAAATGGGATGGTGCACATCGAAGAACACAAAAATTGCCTGGTGTCATTAGTGTTACTGTTACTGTGTTTATTATTCATGGTATTTAAAGGTGATTGTAGTCCCAGCCCAGTGAGGTTGGCAGATCTATCGTTCTGAGGTCTACATGTAGGGGAAATAGTCTTCTCCAAACTATTATCTTTTCCAGTTCAAGCCAAGGAGCTTAAACTCTCCATAATTCTTTAAGAATTAAAAACTTATTTTACAAATTATATAAACAAAATATATTTTTCTGGAAAATTAAAAAATACAGACATGAAATAAAACCCCAAATTACCCACAATTCCATTCCCAAATTAATTACTGTCAACATTTCCCTGTGCATCCTTCTCGGCAGACTTCTTATGCAGTGTCTTTGAGTCTCAGTTGCCTTCTAATGCATCTGGATTTTATTATAATCTACTAGGTAGTCATCTACAAAGGCACTATAACTGCCCATAAATAAAATGCTTACAATTTACGTAGAGTGTTTCCCTGCTGTGGAAATTGTGTGCAACTCAGTTGTAGGCTCAGAAAGAAGCCGGGGCCAGTGTAGCAGCAGATCCAGGCAGAAGTGTTTTCAGCTCTGAGCTCCGAGGGCTTCCCAGTGGGGCAGGAGGATCGCCCACGGGCCAGAAGCTCAGGTGGACTGGCCAATGTGTGCTGCTGCGGCCCCGGCAGTCCTGGCCACTTGCTTCACCCTCAAGACGCTAGAAAGAGTCTAGTTTCCAAAACAGCAACTCTTGAAATGAGGCACTGAACTTTCTGGCTTTTGCTGTCTTATCTCTGAGCTGATCTCCTGCCTCTTGGGTTCCTTCATTTCCTTTCAGCTCGCTGCCAGTATCCTCAGAAAGCCTGGATGCTCTTCTGTTTCTGGATGTGCCAGGCAGGTGTGGCACATTTACAGCAGTAGGCTCTTTCCTATTTGGGAGGTGGAGGGCGGGGTGTCATAAAATAAACCTAATGTGCTTACTTCTCGCACATAAGTAGATGGTTAATATTTTGACAAATTGAGTCATGTTTTTGGTCTGTTCCCTTTTCCTCTGCTTATCCCCACCCCCTTTGCTGTGGAGCCAGCTGGGCTCAGTGCCTGGAGGGAGCCATGCAGTCTGGAAGAAAATAAAAATACCCTACATGTTTTCCTGAACTTGGTTTTCCAAAGCCTAAACCTTCGGGAGAATTTAGGGAACTCATAGAGATGCATACAGGAAGCCATGGAGAACCACGGAGGGAGAAGAGCTGGCACAAGCCCTGTTCTCCTGGGCCGTGGTGGGTAAGGCAGGGGAAGAGGCAGACAGGAGGGAAGGGTGGGGACTGCGCACCCCTCCTGCAGTCTGGGGTTGCTGGTTCCACCACAGGCAGCCCTGCCAAGATTCCACCTACACAGGGGCCCCTGGGGAAGAGGGTGATGAGCCAGCTAGCTTCTCCTGGTGCATCCCTGAACTCTGGATTCCAGGACTGTAGCCAATCTCAGAGGTGGAGGTGGTGGGGGTTCCAAACCCCAGGAAGAGCTGAGGTCTGGGAGAATGAGGACTAAGAGTGAGAAACTGACTTAATGAAAAATGAAATTGTCTTTATTGCCCACCTGATTTGCAGATTAATATCATACTTGTGTAACTCTCCTATTGCTGACATAATAAATTACCACAAAGACTTAAAGCAATGCAAGTCTACTATCTTACTATTCTGCAGGTCAGAAGTTTGATACAAGTTTCTTTGGATGAAAATCAATGTGTCCTCAGCAGGGTAAGTGTGCTTTTGGAGGAGGCACTAGGAGAAAATCTGTTTCTTTGCAATTTCCAGCATCTAGAGGCTGCCCCAAAATATGAAGGACTATATATGCATACCTCATTGTTGAGGTAGGTGAGACTTTCCAACCCATTTATTTTTAAGATATGTTTTGGTAGAGGCAAGGGGAAGGCGGACCTTCACCCGACCAAGGAAGTCTGGATGAGGGTCTGTCACTGTGGCCTCATGCATCCCTCATCGCTGGTCCCGAGATGAGAACCAAGGACAACATCCCAGGGCTACTAACAAAAGTGCCTTCTCACACGCTCACCCACTGACTCCTGGCCCACACCAGAATATAGTTCCCATTTCTACTTTTGAGTCTCCTGGCAGACTTTTATTTGGTTTAAAGTGGCGTGTAGATGCTCTGTTTACCATTAAAGGATTTAAGTCAGCCAACATTTAAGTCAAAAACAAACTTCTCAAGGTTCCTGGTTTGCTCAGGAAATCTCCAGGAAATTGTTAGAGGATAAAGGGGAAGAGGAGAAGAAAGAAGAATTTTTGATGTCTAATCCCCTAGTGCTTTCTCAGGCCATGCCTGGCCACATGCCCAGACACGCTTGCAGGGCAAGTGCCTTCATGGGACCCAGGCTTATTAATGCATCTACCTTAAAAGTATTTGATCCAAAGCAAGTGCCATATGGAAAATACTTTGCCTTTGCCCCCTTAGTACTTTGTAAGAGAACTACTTATAACATAAATAATGGTTTTCTGAGTTCTCTTATCAGCTACAACAGAAACGCAAATTACTTATTTGAAATATAGCTAATAAAAAGATCATGATTCTTTGGGAGGAAATGCAAATTTATTTTTGGTGTGCGGGCACAGGAGAAAATATTTGTGTTCTAAATGATGCACATAATGTTGTCTTTATTCCTGCTCTTCAGATATTCATTATTCTGAATGATTGCAATGTCAGTTTCAATTTTCTCCCCATCTGAAAATAAGGTAACATACTTTTTCCTCTGCTAAGCTTGAGGTAAAGATATCTTTTAACCTTTAATCTGAAAAAAATTTCCTTGATGAGCATCTCAGGGGGCATTTTCTTAAAAATCTTATCTCTGTAACAGACATGATTTGGGGATATTCGTGCACTATAAGCATCTGTGCATATGTGTCAGGCTCTCACTAAATTAATTTCTAACAAAGAGAGGATGGAATAAGGTTAGAAAAACACATTGAGACATGCCAGTACTACATTGGTGACAAAGAATATCTGAAGGAAAAAGGAAGAGTAATGAATATGTAGTGTCACAGATCCACATTGCACATCTCTTAGAAATCAAAAGGGATTACGTGGCAGTGTCCTAGCAGGAAAGAACTGAAGCAATTGAAATAAATAACATTGTAGGACATAATACAATTGAGGACTGTAACAAAGAAAAAGCCTTCACATTTTAAATTTGAAAGGCAAATGTGGTCCTAGAACCTGGCTCTTGAGAAATAATTCTTATCTTTCTATCTTTTGTTCAGGTGTTAAAAGCTACCAGTGCTTTCTGGGTGTAAAGCTGATATTCCTAGTGAAGTGTGGACTGATTGTTACCTTTGTTTCATGTAGGGTCCAACACTACTTTAGAATTCTCAAGTATAACGTACTTTAGAAATGCAAAGTTTTAAAAATTGTTATTATCATTGAAATGATTTCTGAGCAGGGAAAAAAATGCAGTTTTCATGTTTGGGCTGATTTAGAAAAAAGTAGCTTCTAGCAGTCACTAAAAAGTAATACCTGTATATTATGTTTAAGTACAGGAATAAATATTTAACATTTACTGTCAAAGACTAGCAATTACATATATAAGAGTAGGCATAATGAGTATTCACATTTGGAGATGTTTCTTAAATACCGTGTATAAGGTGTTAAAGCACGCAGTGAGAAATTCTGGAGGACAACCTAAGATAGGAGATTTGGGTTAGGGATTTAGAGGAAGTTGGGGGCGTGTAGATTTTTGATAGGAGTTTAAGGCACCATGCCACCACTTCTTAACACACAAGCATGTGGGAGAGAAGACTCACTCGAAGGATGCTTTCCTCTTCCAAGCCTCGCCTGTTTAACAAGTTGAAATTTGAACCTGTGGTGCACCAGTAGACAAGTGGCTATGTATTCCAATTCCCCTTCATTCACTCTCTCACCATAGTTTTATTGACAATGCAAGCTTTTTTTAGTCATGGGGCTAAGAGGATGTACACATACACTTATGACACAGTTTTCTTCCCCAGGCAGTTTTCAGGCCAGAGGCGTTGATGAGATACACACTCAAATAAAAGGTAATGAAAAGTGCCACAAAATTTAAAAAAGTAAAACGTGGTAGAGATTATCCAGAAGTAAGAGTCCAGAAGAGATTTAATGCTGAAGGTAACATCTGAGCTTGGCCTTGACAAGTGAGTGAAAGAGACACAGGGAGATGGGAGTCAGGGCCTGGCGTGGTGTGGGGGGAGGAGGGAGGAGGAGGAGCACATTGTGGGCAGCCCAGGGTGAGCTGGAGACATTGTGCCTGGCCAGTGGTCAGGCAAGAGGGAGAAAAGAGACAGGATGCAGGCTGAGTCCAGATTATAGGGGGCCCTATGTGCTAAAGGATTTAAACCTAATTTTATAGGTCCTGGAGAGCCACCAATTCTGAGAAGGGTGATGACATGAACAGCAGAGTGATTTAAGATTAACCTAGTGAGAGTTTCCATCCTGCTTTTTTTTCCAACTGAGAATTAGGCCTTAATGCTTTCAAAGTATACATTTTATGTAATAAATTAACTTGTATCCTACTCATCAAGAATGCTACTATTGTGGTTAAGAACCATGCTTGGGAAATCTGAAAAAACAGTTACATCATATTCAGATGAAGAACCCTGGTTAAGAAAGGAAGTGATTGGAAATACAGAAACTAAATTAGGAGACCTTTGCAAGTCTAAGTGAAAGAAAGAAACTAAGATAATAGCAGAGAAAGAAATACGTAAGACTGATGTTAATCAATCATATCTAGCCAGCAGAAGACCATTCTCCTGGCCAAAGGGGTATGTATGAACAGAATATGTTAGAGGGCCACACCGACTGGAGTCAGGTGTGACACTGATGAGCAGCTATGAGTATTTTTGCTGGAGGTTTAAATTTTTTTTTAAATTTGATTTATTTACTTTAGAGGGGTTTCTCCTGGCCTAGAGAAAAGATGCAGTTCTAGTTACTATCCAAAGATAAGGCTAGAGTCTAATTCAGAAAAAAACACATTTGGAATCCTGGAGGTAAGTGAAGAGTATCTGAATGAAATTATAGCCAGTATATAGTTAAAGGCTAAAACATAGGTGATTAATAATAAAATATTAGATATATCATGGTATTCACAATATTTTTTTTTTACAATGGGGTACCCATTTTTGGTCCTCTTCTTTTCAAAGGGTTTAAAAAGCCCCACCTAAGACCTCATGAAATTCCAGAACACCGAGTATGCAAGTGACACTTGGCCACCAAAGAGACCTGAAATAGACACAGGCTCATTCTGTCCAGGAGATAGAGAGCTGCAGAATCATACAGCCACAGTCTGGATTTTGCTGAATATACTGGAAGCACTCAGTTCATAAAGGTAAACTTTTTTTTTGAGACAGAGTCTTGCTCTATTGTCCGGGTAGAGTGCCGTGGCATCAGCCTAGCTCACAGCAACCTCAAACTTCTGGGCTCAAGCGATCCTCCTGCCTCAGCCTCCCGAGTAGCTGGGACTACAGGCACTGACCACCACATCCACCTAATTTTTCCTATGTTTAGTAGAGACAGTCTCGCTCTTGCTCAGGCTGGTCTCAAATTCCTGACCTCAAGCAACCCTCCCGCCTCAGCCTCTCAGAGTAATAGGATTATAGGAGCGAGGCCTGGGCATAAAGGCAATACTTTTAGCAAGTACATAAGCAAAATGCAAAACTTAGATATTAAGGACCCTGGAGTCAGAAACAAGTAAGGCTAGACTTAGATGATTTGGGGACAAAGAATGTATTTAAGTTACAAAGAAGGATCCAGACCAGACCACTGTAATTTCCTTAGAGAGGAGGACTTGAAGAGGTATTGCTACCCAAGGAATGTTTTTAATAATTTGTTATACTTAAATATATAAACGGTTAAGCCTGGGCCTCTCTTATCAATCATCTTTCAGAGCTCCTCCAAGTCACAATGCTATGATTCTCAGGAAACCAAATTTGGAAGCTCTATCCAAATTATTAATTCTAGAAATTCACTACCTGGACACTCTGGTTGGGTATGGGAGGGAGAGAAGCTGGCAAGCGAGATAGTGTCTCGACATATCTCATTTAATGATGAGGCTCATTCCTAATTATTCATGATAAGGAGGACAAGAAAAGACAGAAAGTCTGAAATTACCAGGCAGTGCCAGAGCCCATTCTAGCCTTGATCTAGGCTTCCAACTCAGGCAGAACTAGATTAATTGAGGTTTGCAGCTTTGCCTGCCTTCATTCCCTTTCTTACTGGGCATGACTCTACATAAGAGGAGGTGGAAGAAACAACCCGCTCCCAGATAACCAAAAAATGATGGCTCCACCTTTAGCAAGACTTTAATGGTTCTAATGTTTATGATTTGTAAAACTGATTAGACAGATTAGAGGCTAAAAATCCTAGAAAGCTTTGCCTCTTGTTGAGATCTAACTAAGGATTTAAGATTCTACATAATCTTCAGAGAAAAATCTGCTAACTTGGCTAATGAAGAATGCTGCTTTTGATAATTTCTCCTCCTAAACCCAGTGAGATTTGGAGGTAATAGCTTCTACAGCATAAATAATAAAACTCCAAAGTACAGAATAAAGATGGGCTATTTTCGAAAAATAAAGAGATCTAATTTGCATTATAGTGATTCATTTATTCATCAAACATCAACTGAGCACACACAATATACAAGCTTTGAACAAGACTTAGAGATTATAAATATGGCCAAAAGAATTATATATAAAATATGGTCCTTCCCTTCAAGAAATTCCCAGCTTTATGGGAGACATAGACATATAAAATTATCTATAATTAAATGTGCCCAAATGCTATAGTGTTATACGAATTGCTATGAACTTATAGATGCATTAATTCCGACTAATGGATTTGGGCAGGCTTCTAAGAAAAAGTATTATTTGAAATGGTTCTTGATGCTCAAAGAAGGCTTTTGAAGTGGTGAAGACTGGGCTGGGCATACCAGAACAAAAGAGCACCCCTGGCACGCACACAGAGCTTGGCAGCTAATTGTTTGAGGAAGAACGGAGTTTGGTACATACCATAAAGTAAGTTACAGAAGGGATTGAAGGAGGGAACTGAAATTAATTTCCCAAACTTTTGTAGTTATTTTAGGTTAAGTATCTGAGTTTTGCCCTATTAATAGAATGTGGGCAGAAGTGATATACACACTACTTCTAGACCTATCCATTCTCTCTCTTCCCCATCTGCAGTAACCTTTCAGGTAAGGTGCTGAGGACGGCCACGTCACAGGCTGGAAGGAGTCTGACCCTGAGACTGCACGGAGCAGAACCTCCCCCCACCACGCCCCTGCGGGAGAGCAGCGGACTGTGATGTCCAGTGGCCTGGGCAGCAATCAGGTTTATCATGAGCCATTATGATTTTGTGCTTTATCTATTTACACAGCTCGTGTTACTACCGTGAGCGATACTGAGGGGAAAAAGGGGAATGGTAATGAATAAAATGGAAGATTAAGAAAAAAATGACAGGCTTAGTTTTACCGCTGTTGAATTTGAGGTATGTGCAGGGGCACCCAGGTGTTCAAGAGATCAGTATAAAAATGGGTTTAAAGCTTAACAAAAGGGCTAAGACTAGCCTTGTTATACGTCCTTGGAATAGAGCTATTCTTTGAAGTCAAAGAAGTAAAAAGAACCACTTGATGCTTTATAGGCTGAGATGAGAACACAAAGGCAGAATTCCAGGGGCCACACCAATATTTAAGTAGTGGAAAGATGAGGAAGATTCATCAAAAGACTCTGGGAAACTCAAAAGAGTGGTGGGGGTGGCTGGAGGAAGGGGAAGGAAATATTTTTTTTTTTTTTTATTTAAGGTAGTTTCTTCTTGCTACACAGCTAGCGCACTAGGTGCTTTACATAAGCCTGCCAGATATGATCCTTGAAAATCCAGTGAAATGGACACTTCTCAATTTATGGTTTAGAAAATTGAGGTACTGAGTGGTTGCATGACATCCTTAAACTTGTATGTCTCATGAGCTAGAGAGCAGGGATTTGAGTCTGGACCTATCTGCTCCAGAAAACTAGAAAATACCCACATAGTGGCTGAGGGACTGAGTTCCTGCAGGGAGAACCAGGAAAGAATCTGATCTGTCTGGTGGGAGGTGGGGCGGGCAGAACCAAAGTGGAGGAGAGTCGACACCAGGGAGCAATGAGCAGACAGGTCGGTGTGTGGTTGAGGATGCAAGATCGTGGGACAGGCAAGATGGTGAGGCCAAGAGTTCAAAGAGAGAACAAGAACTGAGTAAGGGAAGTGCCAAAACCTAGAGTTGCATGAAGAGTTTAAGGCTGAAAATTGGGGAAATAACAAGTAACACAATTAGCACTAATGCAGCACTTACAGAGTGCCAGGCCTGGGCCAGTCCGAAGGGGGGGCTTCATCACTAACTACATTTAGCAATTTCCCTAAGAAGATTAGAAAACTGGTGGCCTGCAGTTGTATATGACTCATAGACAGATTCTGTTTGGTCCATAGGTATTTTTAAAAATTTAAGTTGGTTACCAACACTTAAAAATAAAGACACATCATATAAAACTTCCAATTTCAGGATTCTTTTGAAAAATGCAAGGGCTAGCAGCTCCAAGCCCCCTTTCCATGTGGCACTGATCACATGGAGGTGAGAAGCCTCTGCCACCTTAGAGGGGCTGTACCCGCTCCAGTCACCTTCACTCACTCCCATCACCTGTCAGCCTTTGTCAGATTCCAGTACGCAAACCCTGCTCGAAGGAAATGGGAAAGGGAAACTCCAGCCTCTGTGGCTGTCATGAGTTCACTAAACCTGCCAGGCGGATCTTCTTGCTTGATGCTACTTTTAATAGGTCAAGACACAGTAGGGTTTGCTTTAGCCCTGAGGTTTCACAAAGGACCCCCATACACTGAAGAGCAGCCCCTGGGTTTGGCTTTGGTACTTAGGTCATTTGTGCCCTCGGCCAAGAGTATTTTCAGTGGGGACAGGAACCAGATGGGACTGGATGAGGACAGAGGCAATGAGTGAAACTGCCCTTTTGATAACTATGGTGGCAACTGAGGACACAATAGTGCATAGTCCTCTCTCTCCATAATTGCGATCACTTCCTAATCATGCTTCCTGCTTCTTCCTTCGCCCCTTCTACTCAATGCATAACACGGCAGCCAGAGGGATCCTTTCAAATGTGTTGCATCATGTCACTCCTCTGCTCAAAACCTTCCCACAAGCTTCCCAGTTTCCCCAGAGTCGAAGCCAAAGTCCTCATTCACAATGCTCCACAAAGCCTTCTAGTCCTGGTCCCCAGCCTCATATCCTCCTGCAGTTCCGTGCCTCACTCAGCTCTAGCTGCATGGTCTTCCTTGTTGCTCCCGGATTTGCACTTACAACACCCCCTCCTGCTGCAGGGCCATCACGCTGCCCTCTGTTCCGAATGCAGATTTTCCACCTGGCTTACACCGTCCTTTCCCTCCCTCAGATCCTGGCCTAAAGGCCACCTGTATGTGTCTGCTCTATTTAAAGTAGTATCTCCACTTTCTCCCCAGTAGACTTTACCCTCATTCCCTATTTTTCTTAAGGCATTTATAAACATCTATTTTTTAATTTGTTTGTCTCCCTCATTAGGATAATGTCTACCTCCCCTCCATTTAAGAACAGAAATTGTATCTGTTTTTCTCAGTAGTGCTGAGACCAGAGCCTATCGTATAACAGGTGTTCAGCATATAAACTGGCTGGATGAGAAAGAGACAGAGACTTTAGCACATCTGTGGGTTGAAGCGTAGAAGATGGAAAGAGAGGTACAAAAGATAGAGCACATAAATGATCCTGGAAGAGAAGGGAGCAGGCAGAACTGAGAGCTTAGGTGAAGGCACTGGCCTTGGAAGGGCAGAAAGATAATTCTCTCTCTCAGGTACACGTGAAGGAAGCCAGGGTGGGTTTGATACTAGGTTAGAGGAAGAGACACTGATACTCACCAATTGCATTCACCGATGAATTAATTTATTCATTCATTGATTCATTGCACCCATATGATATCTTGGGCACTACACTAAGGACTGGGGTGCAGAGGTGATGCCTTCTACTTTCTTGGCCAGGTAGGAGCAAGGTTAGTAGCTGAGAATGAGGAGAGGAGAGCTACAGGAAGCTTGAGGAGAGCGTAACGAGTTTGGAACAGCTGCTCTGGGCACTGTAAATGGAAGGTGGTTAGGACACGTGAAAAGACTGCTGAGTAGTATGGAGGGCCCAGCTGAGGCTGTCGTGGTGCCAGTTGGCACAGGTATCCGAGTTTCTCCAGCAGCAATTGCAGCCTGGGAGCAGAAGCAGAGAAAAGCAGATGGCTGGAATAAATTGGTCCTGGGAATTGCTAGGAGAGAATGTTGTGGGAGGACCAGGGAGTGAGGGGATCAGCTGATTGGGCCCTCAACCTAACGGTCCATTGCCTCTTCACTTGATGCTGCTCACCTGATTTGGGGGAATGCCACTGATTGGCAGCTGTGCCCACTCCCCCCTGCCCCCCACCCCCGAGCTCTTGAATCAGTACTGGCCTCAGTCAGGGTGCCTCGTTATGGCTTGCTGCACAACCTCTGAATAATGGAAATGTTGATAAATACTCCTTGGGGCTCTTCTCACTCCTCATGAATTATTCAAAAGGAGTACCCATCTAACTTCCACACAAAGACACCTTGAAAGCTGATTCTTCACTAACCAATAGACATTTCTGGCCCACTCTGTGCTGAATCCTTGGTTTGCTTCTGGAACAGGCGGGTGCAGTCCTTTGAGGGAGAATGATTCTAATCCAATTCCAAGTTAAGAGAGTCCCTTATTTGGATTCTCAAGGGCATGCTTTTACTAATGGAAGTGACTTTCTTGCACTTCTTTCTCTATACAAATCTCCATTGCCATAACTTTGGACACTAATTAGCATCAGTATGTACTCTGTTTTTGGGCCAGATCTACAACAATTTAGGATTTTTGATATATGAATGCTGGAAATTGAAGAATGCAAACATTTAGATTATGTTGCAACAGTCATCTGGGTTAGAAATTTCTAGAATTCAAGGGAATAAGTTGGAGTGTGTTTCATGGCATGTCAAGAAATGAGATAAAATCAAAAGGCAAATATGATGAGCTTGCCCTCTCGTCGTCTTTGTTTTCATGACAATGAAAGGATTTATTAATATGCAACCTTGGAGAACATTCTCCGGGGGGCCTTGGCTACGGCCATCCACCTCTGCCCCTGGTGGTCTGAGAGAGAAGCTGCACCACTGTGGTGCTTTGGTCCCTTTCTTGCAGTTCTTTCTTAATACGCAGACTGTTTCCAGTATTAGTAATAATTTTCTGCTCTTCTTTTCTAATGGAGAGGCCCACTTAGATAACAATAACCTCCCAAATGTTCGCTCTACCCAGATCTCCAACTGCCCTGTCTCATGCTACTCTATTTTACATAGCATGATTGGGTTCATAGTCTTGAAGCACTACTTTGATACTGCCAGTCCTCTGCTTAGAAATCTTCACTAGTTCCCTGTGATTAACCCAACAAGTCAATTTTCCTATTTCTGCCATTCAAAGCTGCACTTTTCAAGCCTCTGTTTGCATCCTGCTTGCTCACGTCCCACTGGCCAGCGCATGTCATATGGGCACACCTGGCGTCAGCGTGAGAGGGCTGCAGAAGGGTGTGAATACCGGCAGGCACTGCTTATTGGGAGTTACCAGTACAACCGTCTAAGCACACTTCTGCTCTACTCAAGCAGTGTTTCATTACTGTGCTTTCCTATTTCCGTATTACAAGTTTTGAGTTTCCCAAGCCTTCTCTTTTCTCTTGGTGCTAACAAGTGGGATTGCAGTGCGTAGCCTTGAAAGGTTGACTCTATCATTAACATCTGCCAGGAAAAAGAATCAAATTTTAAAAAGTAAAGAAAAAAAGATGTTTCCAATTCTCCTGCAGACACATATATTCAAACATTATTTTGCTTCACGAAGAAGTCTGAACTTTAGACATTCATGAGTATCAACCTTCACCTCTGATCTGATGTAAAGACTTGTGTAACTATAATATAACCATTCTTTTCTGATTTCTGCTACTTTACAACCTGTCCTTGCAAGTGTTACAGAAAAGTTATTGACAATATCTAGACTCCAGAAGTGATTGCTATGTCCTAAAAATTCTAACCTTTAACTTCTGAAACTTTGAATGTCTAATTGCTTCTCTTGCCTATTAATCTGTTGCCAAATAATATTTAAAGGTATAAATACTTGTGAATTTTGTTAACCAGCCAAGGAGAGGAGATTTTTGAATGTTCCACTTTTCCTTTCCTGCATTAAGGTATAATAAGCCTATGATTTTGGTGGATTCTTTATTTGAACCAAGAGTTCTGAGAGGTTTTTTTGTCTCATTTAAGTTACTAATATTTAGTTCAATGTTTATTTCTTCCCTGACAAAATGAATCTCTTTTAAAGCAGGACTTTTTAATATTTATATATATATATAAAAATTATTAAATATATATGTATACTTCATCATAATTACTCTAGTAATCCAGTATCTAGCACCATCCCTTTCATACATAAGCAATTGCTAAATGAATTTTTTTAATAGCTTACTCATGATTTTTGTCATTATGAGAACATATGAATTTTGTCTAATTGATATTGGTAGAGCAGAAGCTGGTGATGCCAAAGTTGGAAGTTTGTCCTTTATATGTTCAGATAAAATAGGGAAATATTTATTGCTTTGTAGACCAGATTATGTGTTAGTCCATCTTGTGCTGCTATAAAGAAATACCTGAGGCTCGGTAATTTATAAGAGAAAAGACGTTTGTTTGGCTCATGGTTCTGCAGACTGTACAAGCATGGCACCAGCATTCGCTTCTGGAGGGCTTCAGGGAGCTTCCAGACAAGGTGGAAGGTGAAGGGGGAGCAGCCGAGTCACATGGCAAGAGAGGGAGGAGGTGATGCTAGGCTCTCTCAAACACCCAGCTCTGGCGTGAGCACATTAATCACAGGGAGGCACCAAGCCATTCATGAGGGATCTGCCCCCATGACCCAAACACCTCCCACCAGTCCTCACCTCCAACACTGGAGATTAAACTTTAACATGAGATTTGGAGGGGCCAAATACCCAAACCACATCATCAAATATCCAGATCATACATATATATATATAGTGAAACATTTTTAGTCTTTTCTAAAATACTTGGATTATTCTTTAAATATTTTAAATCCATTCTTCTCTAATCCAGAAGTGTGAATTTATTAATTATTCTGTGATGTGTGCATTTTTGTGTAGGTGAGTATATGTAGTCTCTGTGTTTCAGGGTCCAGTCTATTCCTAAACTATTGTGTTTTGTCTTTAACTGCTTTCCATGAATTTTACATAAATACCATGAAGGCATAAAAATGACACATTTAACATAAAAGGTTATGTTTAATTGTAATTACTATTAATTATGGCCCATCTGTGGGCTAGACTGTGGAATATAGTAAAATTTGTGGTAGCTCTTTAAATTTTCTTGCTTCTTGCTGAAGGTTTAAAGAGATCCCATGGTTTTTAAAGAAGGTAAATTATAATAAGATGCCGTTTATTAAAGAAATTTTCTTATAACAGGTTCAGGAGACTCTATTGTTTAGAAACACTCAAAAACAAGAAACATCTGGGGAAGAAGTAGGCCGCTTCGAAGAAAACCTGAACTGGATGCAGCCTCACATCAAGCCCCGAGGAGCCAGACTTCCCCTTTGCACTTTGTCAGCCATCCAGAACGAACACTATCCCAAGCTGTTCTAGTGATGATCCCGTTCCTTTGCCAATATAATTTCTGGGTTATAGATAGTAACTTCTTTTCCACTCTGGTTGAGAGAATGATGTGGATAACCCATCAGCAGGGGAGAATACCTAGCAGCCTGCTACGCTGCACACATCTTATCAATGAGTCAACCAGAAGGGAAGAGACAGGGTGGTTCATTAATTAAACGTCCTACTCTCACCCCGGGGCAGAACATACTAATAATTACCATCCTTATTCTTTAATAATATTATCCTGTATTGAAGTGAATAATTAAATTACATAGAAACAACTCAGTTCAGATAATTACAATTATCATGATGGAATGGATTGCAACATCCTTGTACACGACACTTTTCTAAACTCTATGTGTCTAGGTTTATTTTTAGGGAATGTGATTCTAAGGTCTGGGAACCTTTTTGCATGTGACTTAGTTACTGTTTTTCATTAACACTCTTCAGAGCTTCATATTTTATCAGAAATAATCTGATCAAAACACTCTCTATTACCAGTATTCTCCGGTGGAGAATATTAAATGTGAATTCATATCTCAAAGAATCTTGCAGATGATTACATCTCTCTTAAAGAAACATGCATAAACTATTTCACTTTCTGGCAGAAGTTATATATGAGGATGCAGTGGAATAGCAGATTCATTAAAGCAGAAAGAAAGAAAAGGTCCAAATCTAATAAAATTATGCACTGAAAGATTAAGTCAGAATTTCAGAAGCTTCCTCAGATCAAGTCAAACTCTGACAATGCTCCTTTTTTACTTTTGTTAAAGATATGCTTGTCAGGAGTCTCTTTATTTTTTCCAGCAGATGTAGTTTTCCCAACATCATCTGCCATCCTGGAGGAGAATGAGCAGGAGGAAAGGAGGAGCGAGTGTTTAGCACGCCCTGCCCCAGTGCCGCAGTCTAGGCTAAGAAAGAAGAAGGGCTGTGCCCATACTTCAATGCTGATGACTCTTTGCATTGCATCTCTAACCCTGACCTCTTTCCTGAACTACACACTCAAATATCTTCCTGCCAACTCAACATCTCTGCTTGGACATCCAATTACATTTAGAAATTGCCTTTGTCACCTCTGACACTCGCGCCCTTACTCTCTGTGCACCAGCCACTCTGGCCTTTTTGTCTTGGACTCAGCAAGCTCCTGGCTGCAGTTCTCACTCTTCCTTCCTCCTGGAATGTTCCTCCCATCCCCCAGGATCTTCACACGGTCAGCTCCTTCTCATCGCTCTGATCTCTACTCAAGTGTCTCTCCTCCAAGCACCTGATCTAAAATAGTGCCTGGGCCACACCCCATTATTCAGCCTTATTTTCTTCATAGCTTATACCACCATTTGAGACTGTGTTATTTATTTGTTTTTTGTTTGTGTCCTTAATTATTTGTCATCTGTCTCCCAGGTACGGCTGTTTGCAGCTGGCACATAGTAAGCACTCAACAATTTTTGTTAAATGGATGACTAACTGATCCACCCACCTATATAGAAATATAGCAAACACATTTATGAAATCAGGTTCAGACAAAGTAGGATTATAATTTTTCTCAGTGGTGCCATTGTGATTGCTATAGGGAAAGTAGTACTGGGATCAAGAGTCATCCCTCCTTTTATTTTCAGCACCTCAGGTGCTCGAAGGTGGCCCTTGCTCACTCGCATTTTAAAGTCAGCATGTTCATGACAGGCTCCTGCCTTCCGCTCTGACCTGTCTCCCCCCACCCCTCTGCTCCAGCCACGCTCCTCTTCTCGCTGTTCTGCAGGCTCACTAGTATGGCTTATCCTTGGGGTTCCTACACAAACTGTGAGTTGGAGTCTTCTGTCCCAGGGGCTGGCTCCTTCTTGCAACTCAGAATTCAGCTTAAATGTCAATCCCTCAGGGAGGCCGTCCATGACCACTTCATCTACAGCCGCCTCCCAGGCGCTCATCACATCATTATCATTTTCATTTTCTGCATAGCTCCTATCACTCATATTCTTCTTGTCTATTTCTTCCCCTACCACTAGGCTACAAGTTTCAGTGTCTCCCTTCTTCCCAACTCTATCCCCAGGGCCTATAGTAGGTGATTAGGAAATATTTTGTGAATACGAATATGGCCCTTTTTTAGCTTAGCGCTTTGAATCCACTGAGTATATATGAAGTGCTAGTTGAAATATCAGCAGAAGGCTTATCTCCCTCTCGCCCCCAACCAAGTCTTTTTAAAAATTTTTTATTATTTTTTGAGACAGAGTCTCACTCTGTTGCCCGGGCTAGAGTGCCGTGGCGTCAGCCTGGTTCACAGCAACCTCAAACTCCTGGGCTCAAGCAATCCTCCTGCCTCAGCCTCCTGAGTAGCTGGGACTGCAGGTGCAAGCCACCGCGCCTGACTAATTTTTTCTATTTTTAGTAGAGATGAGGTCTGGCTCTTGCTCAGGCAAGTCTCAAACTCCTGACCTCAAGCAATCCTGCCGCCTCGGCCTTCCAGAGTGCTAGGATTACAGGCGTGAGCCACCACGCCCGGCCCCCAAGTCTTCAGTTGATTTATAAGAAGGCGTTGATCTTTCTTTGCCAACAAAAAGAAATGTTTACCTTTTAACCCAAATATCTCTGCAGTCTCTTTCTCATGCAGTTATGGAAGGTTATTACTTCTCTTCTTATTTGAAATGAGCAAGGACTGTGCTTTATTTATCCCTTTGCAGTGCACAGCAGAATGCCTGACCCAGAGCAGGTGCTCAATAAATATTTATTCAGCGAATGAATGAATGAATGAAATAAGTGTCTAGAATAAAGCTAAGGATCTGGTGGCTGGGTGGCTGCCAGCACTGTGTGATGGAATAAAACTGGAGTGCTTGTTTTTCAGCCCACCTTTCAGAGCTGAGAATTATCAAGTGAATTACTTTGGCCCAATTTCTGAGGTTTGGCTGCCTGCATCACTTCCACTCACTAGAAAACTGCACACCCTCTTTACAAAGTGTTGGACTGTTGTAGAAACTGTGAAGATTCCACAGATAACTCAATTTTCTCTGAAATAAGCCTCACCAGCAGAACTTAGCTTACCCTGGGAGCCGGAGCACGTGTACTGGTACTGGTCTGTCCACAGGGTGATGATTTCCATGGCCAAGATATGACGGTCCCTGTCCTGGGTCTTCAGTCTCCTGAAGTCTGTTCCCCACTTCTCTCCTCAAACCCCATGGTACCTGGACTCCTCAGCTGGATGTCTGGAATCAGCTCCTGTCTGATGGCTCCTGGCTGCTGTGGCCTTTGGCATGTCAGATTGTACATTGCAGCCTGTATTATTCTGTACACCCTAACAGGTATGTGTGGTTGACTTTGTGCTTCTGCACCAAGCCCCTGGGCTGAAGGCTCTGTCTACCTCCCAGACTCTGAGCCCCACCAGTGACCTCTGGTTTACATCTGAGCTTCACTATCATATTCATGACAATAACACACCCCATATTCTAGAAACGACAGAACCTCCGTGTATTCCACCTCCTCACTTGGCCATTTGCTGCCTTGAAAGGACTTAACATTATCCTTTCTCAAATTTCCATCTGGTGCTATAAGGCAGCTTTGTCCCTTAGACCTACAGTCTCATTTCTGGACCTTATTTCAGTATTATCTCTTGATATCATGTTCATCAACGTGACTGATTAGATAAATGACAGATGATGCCTCTACACAGTAGAATATTATACAGCCATTAGAAGGACAATGAATGACTATTTTGACATAGAAATACCTCCATGATATATTTTATACAATAATAAATGGTACATAACAAAATAATATGCTTCATATGATTCCATTCACATCCGATTATATATTCACATATAAAAAGGCCTGGAAGGTTGCTCAATGAATATTGATGGTGGTAAGATTAGGAGTGTTTGGGCTTTCTTCTTTATACATGATACATTTATTACACTTTCTAAAATGAGTGTTATTTTTATAAATAAGCAACACAATTAAAAGATAAGTCTTATGCTAAGGACCTATTACATGACCACTTGTTCTCTCATCTGTCCTAAAGCAAATCAAAGGAAAGTGTAAGTAGAGGGAGAAGAAAATGGAAAAAACTGGGGCAGTCATAGCTTAATCTCAGTAGGTCCAGATCTCTAAAGGCACAGGGGCCTCCAAGCCTATCCCACCTTAGGAGCAGGAGGTGCTGGCTAGAAAGTTAGGGGTATATTCACTACTGACCTTACTTTTCCTGAGCAATGCATGATCCTCAGTTGTTTGATCAATTATCTTTCCATCTTTTTATTTTTGCAAGAAATTTCCTGCTCCCTAGTTGTTTTTCTTAACAGTTTTGAAGAAAGTCAATTCAATTTCAAAATATAATATTTCACAAATACGTTTTTTAAAAAAATCCAGTGCTTGAAAATAATAACTCTCATGTGTATGGCAAAAAAGGAAGTCTGAAGGCTAGCATTCTCCTTAATGTTCCCTTCTGTTAATAGATAATAGGAGGTGGTATAATGAGAAGAAAAATAGTTGATCTAACCAGTTCATGAAAATAGCTCTGTTCTTGAAAGTGTCCAAATTCATAGCTCCAGATATAAACTACTTTCCCCAGTTACAGAAGAAAAGATAGCTCAAATGTTCCAAGTTATTATAAGAAGATTTTTTTTTAAATCAAGAGAACAGTCCAATAAAATGGAGTGAGTACTCCATTTAAAAAAAAGGAGTAAGTTGCATGTTCATTTAAAAACTAGAAGTTTATGCCCTGCGGCTCTGAAGATTTTCCTAGTTCAAGTGAATCTTCAACATTAAATGTTAGGGCGTGTTCTGGATACCACTTTAGTCATTTGTCTAATTGAAAATGGCTCGTGGACCGGCTGTGATACGTCTCTCAGTGAGTGAAAACCATTCACTCTGAAGAAAACAAGTCCTCGGGTGCCTGCCTTCCAGAAGAGTTATCTCACACATGGAGGACTGGGTGTTGCACAAGGGAGCAGTTGGCTCCTTGCCTCCAGCACAAGGCTCTGTCCATACAGAGCAACTGCTTTCTAGATGTCACGGCCTGGCTTAGCATACAATACCGTCATGCTAGGCTGTAAAGGCTCATGACCATGGGCACATGAGATGGAGCCTAGATTCAGAAACGTCCTCAGGGTGTTAGTCCTTTGTAAATTTACATGAAGGTGAGACCCCTAGTCCTCAGGTGGAAGGAGTAACTGAAGGAGATTGACCCCTCTCTGAATTTTGATGCCGTACTTCTGCATCCTTCCAGCATAGATTTGTGAGTTAAGTTCTACACAGAGATTCCAAAGTTTGATATATGTCCCCAAATTCAAGCTTATTTTAATGCCATCTGAATGTTTTCTTCTTACTTTTAAAGGAAATAACTAAAAATAAGCCTTATACAATCAGAAGGACATGACTTTATTTAGGGCAAGCTGAGAGGCTTCCCAAGGAAGAGTTAAAGACTCTGAGCTCCTGGCTTCTAATCCATTGCCCTTCCATATATCACCCAGTCCTACAAGGGATTCTCAATAGTCCTACGCATCCAATTATGATGCCATCAGCCATTTCTGTCTGCATTAGGATAGCCACATTACTCTATTACCTTTTCTGCTTTGCTAGAGTGAAAGCAAATAACTTCTTACTCTAAATCACTGTGCTCTTCTTTTCTAAATTGTGGGGAAAGCAAATTTTATTATTATATGTCTACTTTGCAAACCAAGGAGGAGGAAACTGCTTCTTTGCTGGGAGCTGAAACAGAGTGGTAAGCTCTGAAATGTGTGAGGAGCTTGGTCATCCTGTTCCTTTGTGACAACCTGCAAAATCTTACAATAAATGTTTGCTGACATCACTAGTGGGTGGGGACACTGCTTGAAAAGAACCAGACCTACTTATCTAGTGTAGGGAGACTTATTTCTGGATGGAGTCTGAACTTTTGGAGCCCTTCCTTTTAAAAACTCATATTGCTGGAAAGAGGCTTAGAGAACGTCTAATACCACTTCCTTGGTTTATCAATAAAATTACTGTATAATTTTGGGGCAAAGCTGAGACTTGATGTTTAGGTGGCTCTAAATGAATTATCAGATTATGTACAAAAGACTTTGTGTTTCACTGGAAAACCATTTGTCATCTATAGCATACTCTTTTGGGTAATGGGATTCTAGCCCTTCTCATTATTTTTGAGCTATTTCGCAACTCTTCACAAGCTGTAGATAATTGATAGGTATGTAAATTCTGACCTACCTGGTTCTAATTTAATTGACTTCCTCCTTCTAGTAGTAAAAAGTTTTGTCCCCATTTGCAATTCATCTCCACACTGTTCTACTTCATGTAAATTTATATCGTTTTGACTTTTTCTTTGAATTGGTTATACCAGCTGCCTGATTCTCTCATATCAGGAGTAAAGAAAATTCTTTAACATGTGTTCATTTTATATGTGTATGAGAGTCATGATTTTACCTTTTTCTGAAAATTGTCTTTTAAGAGATACAAAATAGAATATATTTATATTGTCATTTCCTCAGATGGCTATTTATTGGTTGGAAAAACTAATCAAAAGGATAAAAAAGATAGTGATGAAAAGTGAAAATAAAACATTTTCCATTAAGGAAGTCAATTTAACATTTTGTTGATGAACTAAATTTCAGGAAGTAAAGAAAACCCACAAAATGTTATTTTACATCTATAAATATCCTCCTGATGAGATGATAATAATGGTTTTAAGGAAGTAATCACCATTGTCTAGATCTTCACTGTCCAACATGGTCACCGTCAGCCACAAATGGCTATTGAGGCTTTGCACTGTGGCTTCTCCAAATTGCAATGTGCTGTACTTATAAAATGCACACCAGATTTTGAAGACTTAGTTAAAAAAAAAAAAAGAATGAGAATATAAAATACCTCATTAATAATTTTATTTATTATATGTTGAAAGAATATTTTAGATAAATTGGGCTAAACAAAATACGCTTCAAATTAATTTTACCTATTTCTTTTTGCTTTTAAATGTGGCTACTAGGGAAATGAAAATTGCATATATGGCTCGTGTTATATTTTTATTGGACAGTGATGCTCTAGCAAATTAAACAAAAAATTTACTATTATTTTGCTAAATATTATTGGTATATTCTTGGTCTTCAATATCTATGTTGAAGATAAACAACACAAAGAACAAGAACAAAGAAAGATCATAAATTGAAGAACAGTTACCTGGGAATATCATATAAAATTAATATGCTTCCTTTTATGAACAGTCATACAACATTTGGTTGTCATTATTTATAGTATATAAAGACAGAAAAGATAATAAAACAGCTGCACTAAGCAGTTTAAAGATCAATTAGCATATATTTAGTTTTGTTGTACCTTTTATCCTTGATGGAAAGCAAGCAAAGTCAGGAGTGTGTGTGTGTGTGTGTGTGTGTGTGTGTCAAAGTTCAAGGTTTCCATGAGGAAATGAAAAGAGCCGAGCATTCAAAATGAAGAAAGACACAAGCTTAACTGAGCTTTCTAGAGATATGATTGGTTACCTTGGAAACAGTTTAAATTCTTACATGAAACAAGATCCTGGAAGTTGACCTATTTTTTTTTCCAGAGCAAGTAACACATGGATTTAAGGTGTTTATCACCCCCAAATTCAATAAAAAAAATTTAAATTTGGTTATAGCAAATGTTAACCTTAACTAATTATATATTTTTCATTTGTAAAGAAAGAACAAATTATGTAACTAACAGGTAGAAAGTCATTAATATGAGATAAATTGAGCTTCTTCAGGGTATTATCTTCAATATAGCTTTACTAAAATAAATAATTCCATTTGTTTTTCTGATTAAAAACCATATAATGTCTATTGTTAAAAAAAAAAAAAAAAACAATCAATACAAAAGACTGAGGAATAAAGTGTGAAAAGTAGCCTCTCACCTTCCACTTCCAGTCCTGATCCCTTTGTGAGAGGTGTCCACAGTAAACAATTTGTAATTTGGCCTTCTAAATTTGTACTTGCTGTGTGCGTGTGTGTGTGTGTGTGTGTGTGTGTGTGAGAGAGAGAGAGACAGAAGAGAGAGAATGGGATCATATATATATAACTCATGTTGTTCTAAAAATTGCTTTTAAAAAGCACGACTGTCTTGCTTTAGAAAATCAAAATGTTTAAGTAACACTCATATCTATCTAACTGGGAGTCTTGACACCAACAGATGCCTCCACTGCCTGCAGGGCGAATTAGCCAACGTGCTGTATGTTGTCAGACACATGTGTCCGTGACATGTCTCCATTAACTAGACTGGAAATTCTTCCAAGGCAGAAATCAAGTCGTGTTTAAAGGGCAACACAGCATCTAGCACAGAAATATAACCATGGTGGGCTCTCAAAAACACTTTCTTAATAGTAATACTTCTCATTTTTATCAGCGCATATTAACAAATTATACAAGATATTATAGGTCCTGCATGCCAAAGAAGAAGAGAGCACACAGACTACTCGTTAGGTTAATGAAATCTGCTTACGTGAAGTGGCACTTTCTGTCAGGTATGATATTCAGTTTAGTCTGGGCTTTTGGTGCTCCCATTTTTGAGAATTATAATGCTTAAATGAGGCTTAGAGAACATCAGTGATACACCATGGCAAGTGCTTTACATAGATGAATGCATTTAATTCTCACCAACAATCCTCTGGTATAGATACTTTTTAAATTCCCATTTCACAAAGAAGAATCTGATGCACTCAAAGCATTATGTAGTGGCACTGGCAGGCATCTGCCTTCAGAGCTCACACTCTCATGTTATATCAGGGAGCTTATATTCCAAAACTTCCATGACTTTTCCATGTGGCCATGGTAGTCAACAAGTCATAGGCTAAGTTTTGCATACAAATAAACACCCAAATCCTATTGATGCAAATATCCATTGCACATTTATACTGTTCATTATGTTGCCTTTCACTGGGTCATATCCTTCACAATCTAGTGAATGGCTGTGGTCCCTAAGGGGGGGGGGGGTCCCAAATGGGGGGAGTGCTGGGAGTTAGAGTTGGATAAGGTCTCTTATGTAGGTCAGAGAGGAAGGAAGGAACACTTGCCTTAGATTCCCTCAGCTGCTTCTACTCTGGCAGTGACATTTTTCAGTAACAAAGAACAGCACTTGAATGCATTACTGCCCTGTGGCCTCATTTTCACCCTCTAAATTTGCCATGATGTAGTTTATGCTCTTATATGCTAAATGACTCATCACTAATTAATCAATACCCATGATGCTAAATTTTGACCACAAGAGTGAACCAAAGCCAAGTCAAACTAGCTTTCAGTTAATTGGAAAAATTAAATGGGTGAGAGAAGACAGTTTTTCCAGGTATAAATAATGTGCTTTACAACACATCTATTTAAAGGCATCAGCAAAAATATTTTAATACCAGCAGACTCTGAAACTGCTCTATCCTGCTCTCCAATATGTAATTAAAGCCAGAGTACGGATGTAGAGAGTACAGAAAGTAGAATCCTATACACTAGATATTATAAAGAATTTTATATTGAATTTTGTCATGATTATCTTCTCTTCTGAGGACAAAATATCCCTTAGGCATGTACCCACTCACTTGTTCCAAAATACTCACTGGGTGTCAACTATGTGCCTGCACTGGGGAGAGAGTGGTGAACTAGGGAATCCCAGCACATGTGTCTACTTTGTGACTTTGCACATGCTGCACCTGGACGCAGGGAACAGCCTGTAGTCTCCGACTAACTCATACCAGTGTTTAACATCGGCTTCACTTCCTCTACAAAGCCTTTTCTGTCCACTTGCCCAGCCCCCACCACATCTGGGTTAGAATCCCTTATACAACCTTATATAACCTCCCTCACCCAGGACCTACTAACCACTGTGGTCATGCTTGTCACAATGCCTTAATTACTTGTTTGTATCCCTCACTGAAATCGATAGCCAATGAATGCCTTGTTCATCATTGTTTGGCACAGTGAATTCTTATTAGATATTTGTTGAATGATGGAGGGAGATAGTATTTAGTATAAAGTGTTTTGATTTGGTTATTTTTTTATTTGTATCCTGGTATTAGAAGTTGCTGATATGCAGTCACTGGTTTGGAAACTGGACTCATGGAAGTGGGAACAGCAGAGATGCACTCTGATCTCATGGCAAACCAGTTGAAAGACCATGGAAAAGTACCCTAAAAAATCCAGTGAACATCTGCCCAAACATTCATGAGAGAACATGATGAATCTGTCCTTCTAGATTTCTTTTTAATAATGACTGGCCTTTACACTACGTTGGTAATCATCCTCTACCTTAGCTCCTGTGTTTATGTTTTCTTTTTTCCTCTTGTAACACTTTTCAAAACCTGTAATTCTTTTGTTTTGTTTTTTTTTTTTTTTTTTTTGTTGAGACAGAGTCTCACTTTGTTGCCCAGGCTAGAGTGAGTGCCGTGGCGTCAGCTTAGCTCACAGCAACCTCAGACTCCTCGGCTTAAGCGATCCTACTGCCTCAGCCTCCCGAGTAGCTGGGACTACAGGCATGCGCCACTATGCCCGGCTAATTTTTTCTATATAGATTTCTAGTTGTCCATATAATGTCGTTCTATTTTTAGTAGAGACGGGGTCTCGCTCAGGCTGGTCTCGAACTCCTGACCTTGAGCAATCCACCCGCCTCGGCCTCCCAGAGTGCTAGGATTACAGGCGTGAGCCACCGCGCCCGGCCCTGTAATTCTTTTGAAAGCTTATTTATTTACTTGTTTGTTGATCATCTTCCCTGATTGTCAACTCCCTAAGGATAGGGACCCAGTCTGTACTCTCAGCTCCTAGAACAGTTCTCAACACATAGGTGTTTGATAAATCTATTGAATAAATAAATCAATGGGTTTAACTTTTTAATATTGAGAACAATGTTCTTCTAGATTGTAGCTGTCCTCAAACCTCTGTACATACATATATAAATTATATGTCTCTATAGATGGAGGAAGACAGGTTGCATTTATTTTACTCACAGTTATACCTTCAGAATGTATGAGAGTACCTGGTGTATGGTAGGTACTCAATAAATATTCACTGAGGAAATGAGTAAATAAACCATTTAATTAAAATGCTATTTCTAATTATAAACTATTAGGAGAAAATTCATAGGTCCATACCTATAACTAACAAACAAATAAATAAAGTGGGGAAACTTTTGCTTGAAGTAGAATTCTGAGAGACGATGGCAGATGCGGAGGGCATGCTGAAATTGGAAAATCATAATTTTGCAGCTATTTTATTAAAGATTATATCAGGCAAGATTCATCAATGGCTGCTAAATCTAGAGGGAAATCTTGATGAGAAACTAGATATTAGCATGGCTTTAAAGTGTCTCTCACAGACTATTTATTAGTTATAGGGGAGAAAATTGCACAATAATTGCCTAGTGGGGAAATCAGAAAACATTTGGCTGGCTGATTAAAGTTAACATCACCAGTGAGGGACAGATGGACATTGTGTACCTCCAGATATGGTACCCTGGGAAGGACACAACATATCCTATGCAATATTCCCAGGGAGAATGAGTCACTTCCAAGTGATCATGAGGAGCTATCAGACAAACCCCAAATGAAAAATGTTCTATTAAAAAAATGTTCATGTGGTGGTGGTGGTGCCACCCCATTCATCCCAAATGCCAATGTGAGAAAAGACAAAGAAAGGTTATAGGAATATTCTATATTTAAAGAGACATGGCAATTTAATTTAATATCTGACCACAGACTGGATCCTGTACCAGAGGGGAAAATGCTACAAAGGATCAACTGAAGATCATTGAAGAATGAAAGGTAGGTAAGATAAAAGTACTCTGTCAATGTCAAATATATTGAAGCCACTAACTCTACTGGGGTAAGAGAATATCCACATTGTGAGGAAATATGCACTGAAGTTCAGGGTAAGGGGCCATGATGTATGTGACTTACCCTCAATTTGTTCAGAAAAAATTACGTATATCATAATGTGTATATAACATATATGGAGAGAGAGAATAAGGGTGGGGAGAAGAAATAAATCACAAAGCAGATTTTGTAAAATGCTAACAATAAGCAATTCTGGGAAAAGGATATATGGATGTTCTCTATACTATTTTTATTTTTGCAATGTATCCACAAAATGGAAACTATTTCCAAATAAAAAGTAAAAAAAGAGGGCATGAGTACATCAAAATGGACCAATATTCACAGTAAATAAAAATGATTTCATTAAAAAATACTTGTATGAGTTTTAATATTTCATCTAAAATGTCATATTCTTTTGCATTACAAATTTTCAAACTATCTTATTTTGCATACTAAAAACTGGTTTAAATTAAAAGGAGGAAGTAAAATAAGTCTAGTGATAATGTGAAACTTTGCAAACTATTGCATAGTACTCAGCAATCTCCACACTTAGCAATTTTTTTGGTTCCAAAATGCTGCCCAGTGGGGATTTTTAGGTTGAAAGATTCCCAGCTGCCCCTGCCTGGACAACACCATCATTAAGGAAAAATAGACTCCTCCCTGCAGCACAAGCCCTGGCAGCCGGCACTCCCCTCCAGATGGCCTCTGCTGCTCCTGCCTGCTCCTGTCCACTCCCCGTCCTGATGTGCAGTCTTGCCCAGCTCCCAATACTGTCTTGCACTAGCCCATGGAGATGCAGTCACTCCAGTATTCAGACATGCGATTATTAGGGGTGACTTACAGCGTATAATTATACCCAAATCACAGACATCATTTCATAATACACAATACATAAAGCGCATCCTGCCCTAAAGAATAGCAATCTATCTCAGATGAAAACAAATCACCAGATTAAAGGGAAATGTTAATTGGAAGCAGCCAATTAAGCTTTTACTACGTCAGATTAGTTTAGGTTTACAACCAACATTAAATCAGGACATCAAAAGACATTGCCCTAGAATAAGAAGTCAGAAACCAGCACTGTCGCTCAGTTTCCTCTGGAAATTATCCACATATGCCCTTCTGTTATCCTACTCAGAAACATAGCTCTTTTTGTCCAAAGTCTTATGTGGCTACAATTCTTTTGGGGTTGTGTAAATGATCAGATAATGATTTGCAGTTGATAAACTGTCAGATGTCAGCTCTGACTGAATGTCTTAAATTTAGCATCTTAAAGCCAATCTGAATTTTTTTCTGTTTCCTTGTCCATGTTGCTTGGAATTGGAATTAAACTTGGGCTAACAGAAAAAGCTTTACTGATTTGTTCTGAAGCAAAAGAAAAAAAGAGAGAGAGAGAGAAGGGCCAAGAAAACCAACCCAACCAGGGGATTTGGACTTAGCTCTCTGGATAATGCTGGTGACGGAAGATGGAGGTGATCACCAGGGGTGATCAGTGTAATAAATACTGGATACAACACTGTGTCTGCGCAACTTATTTTACTCTGGTTTTTCTGGTCCCTCGGATTCTTGTCTTTCAAGGAAGGCACATGGTGTTAATAGATTGAACATGATACAAACATTTCTTTGTGGTTCCTCCTTGTTGCCGTGGCTCTCTGTGGGTGGTACAAGTGTATGAATTTTTGTCCTGCCTATACTTGGTCTGAGGGAATTCCCACTTTCAGTGTGTTGGGGAGTGGATTTTGCCTCCCAAAGGTAAAATTACCTCTGCTTAATGTCTTCCTTACTAAACTGGCCCTGGGCTGTATACATATTCATGCCCAATGTGAAGTTGACCCTGACCTCTTTTTGTTTTGGCAAGCATTTATCTAACACCTAATGTATATAAGGTACCTGGGTTAGGAAAGGCTGAACTAGAAATAAAAATAAGACTCGGTCCCATAATAAGGAGCTTGCCCCTATGAAAATGATATCTATATGACAATCGTTATATTGTTGTGGTTACATAAATTATTTAGTGACAGTTTCTACGAGACCTTTGTTAATGTCTTGGGCGGTATAATAATTGTGTTGTAAAGTGCAAGTCTCAACCAGGGAGAAGAGTATATTGCACAGTTCACTTAGTAGAACATAGAGATGAGGGGTAACCCTGTACATGCCCCAATTTAAAGCTTTTGTAATTGAAATGTGTGTACATTTCTCTCCCCTTTCAAATGGAAGAATCTCCCACCTCTACCTACCCCCATCCCCAACCCCTCACCCCCTCGACCCCCCAGCTGAAGCAGCATCTGGCAAGCCTTGGCCCACTACTGTTGATAAGCAGTTATTCTTACTCTCCCCTCAACAAAGAAAATAAAACCTTTCAAAGTTGAGATATTTAAAGGGCTACATTTGGAGATGTGGGAAGTTAAGGGTCCCGCCTGTGAGCTGAGCAATTCTGTCTTCCCTGTCCCCTTGTGCACAACTGTCTGCCCCAGACAGGCATTTCATCCCAGAGGCCACCCAACTGGAGAATTGCCCCTTGTCTGCCGCTCTGTCTACATGGAGGACAATTTACTGGGCATTTCTTAAGAAAGGGGTGCTTCTTAAGATCTAGGATTCCACAAATAGAAAACAGCATGTGCCTCACTGAGATCTCTGTCCTTTTTTTTTTTTTTTTTAATTCTTGGTTTTTAGGGATCAGAAAAAGTTAATTCTGTAGTTTAGCTAATAGAAGCCTCTACCTTGAGAAAGCTCACATCGATAGTCCCCACTAGATTCTTCCACACATTTAAAAATAAATGCAGGCTGCTCCAGACAGGACACCCACTTTAGCAGATAATTATTTTCATTCAGCAGGAAAACATTAAACTTCAAATAACTAATTGATTCAATGAATATTTATGAATCTTGAAGGAAGTTTAAACAGGCTCAAAACATCCTATTAACCACTTTTCCGAGAGCAATGTAGTTTTTTTTTTTTTTTTTTTTTAAATGATCCCTTTTCATTCTTTAAGGTCTCTGTTAAAGCTGACCCTGCCTAGGATCCTAAAATAATGGCTTTCATTGCAACTGTCATAAAAAAGTATTTAGCCTAATTCCTTACAAGTAGTTAGATCATCAATAACTATTTTCAGATTGGGAGTGAATTTCCATAATTTAATCTTTTGGCAAGCTGATGTATGATTACATTATTCAAATAGCATATTCTATTTTAAACTGATGAATAAATCTGCATTTTAGGTGCTACATGAAAAGTAATAAAATTTAGCAAAGTAAAGGAATTTCAGATCTCTATATGTTCCCCCAAAGCTATAATATCTCTTTCTTATTTGATACTTCACTTAATGTCTGGAGAAAGTCCATCAGCCATCAGAGGACCATTTGTAATCAAGCAAAAAGGACAACTATGGAGAATTTCCATTGACTAGAATCATCAAAAACCTTAAAGAGTTCAAGACAATGCATGAAAACATCCCACACAGAATATGTCTCTTTTTTTTGCAAACATCTTTTTCTGTAGTTGATACAATGAGTTTTCTGCATTGCAATTCTTGATCTATTCTGCCGAAAGCAATCCCAGAACTTCTTTTCAAGGGTATTCCCTTGGGACACAGTCCTGTTGGGAGTTTTCATGGTTGGCTGTGTTCCCAAATCCCTTATATGTCATTAGGAGCTGATATCTAGGTCTTTTCCAGGCACTGAATTGCAATTCTAGTATTAAGTTATAGCAGTAGTATTTTGTGACTTGGGGCCAATATATCTTGTGGTAGGGGATACTGCTTAGTCGACAGTTTTGTTGCCAAATATTTACAGAGTTCGGGAAATTGAAAATTACTAAGTAATTTCGAGAAATGATTTCATCAGGCAGTTATCTTGACTTTAGCTCACATGCCACAGTTTGAGTTAAAGAAAAAAAATTTTTTTCTTGCATCTCTGCAATAATTTTATTACCAATTTAAGAAAATCTAGAGTTCTAAATACATTTAACATCTCCCTGAGTTAGAAAAAAATCATATTGAGTCTGAAAAGTTGATTTCCAGGTCTACTTTCACATTTTATTGCACTAGACTTGGCCATTTTGTTTTGATGTGGAGCTGGAAAGGCAGTGTTTGGGAGGCTTCCGGTGAAGGAATCTCAAATATTATAGCTCTGACCTACATTTAAATCATTCATTCACAGCTTAACTTAAAAATACTGAGACAGTAGGTTTGATTCAGCATTCTGAAAAACAAATTAATACTTTATTTCATCAAATAAAAGGCCAAGTCAGTCAAAATAAGCTCTTCCTTCACGAAATATAACTAACTTGACTAGAAGTCATTACTATTATGCTAAGCAGTTATGACTTCAGTGTACTTTCAAAAATGGACTTTAGCCATATGACAATGGAAGAAACGAGGGAATTGCAAATATTCTTAGTATACAGGTGTCATCCATTCTTTTTAAAGCCAGGAAGTCTATCTCCCTCTCCCCCACATACCACCATGCATGGCTCTGTCCAAACCTCTTGCCTTAATCTATCCTATGTTCTGACCTCCTCTCGGCCTCCCTAACATGAGCCCATAATTACTGCTCCTCAGTGAGCTGCTTTGCTGGTTGTGCCTTCTGCTTGACTCCACTTCAATCACTCAACAGACATTCTTTGAGTGCCTAGTATGTGTCTTCAAGCTCTGCTCTGGTACTGAAGGTATGGCAGTGAACAAAATAGACACTTCTCAATTCTACCTTTGTTTTCCTATCTTAACTATAATAACTGTGATTCAGACACTTTGTTTTCTTGGCTATGGATAATTCTAGTGGCAGACCCACAAACAGAGTAATGGTCAAGAGCTGTTCATTATGACACAAATATGTTTTGTTCTTGTGAGTATAGCACCCTTTCCAAATCTAACCTAATTTGAATCTTTCTTCTACAATGAAGACATGAGTTACAATAAGCTGTATAAGGTGAAAAGTGAAAGATTTGCAATCTGATTAAGAAGACTCCACTGACTGAGAGAATAATTTCCATATAAATTGAAAGACTCCAGAGTGAAATCTTATACTCAATCGTTTTCAAGAGAGTCAGAGACCTAATTTCTTCTCTTATGTTTTCAAAACGTTTTTGACCTAAGAGTTTCAATGTTTTCTAATAAATATTTCTTAGAGTTTCTTTATCTATTATAAACAGTTGCTGAATGCAACTCTTCCCCAGCTGATTGTTAAATAGAGTAACTGGCATGCAAAGAAATGGGGCAAGACCAAGCAATGATTCAATTCAGTTCAACACATACATAATGCATTTATTCTCCAAAGTCTTATGGAGAGTCAAAAAGAATAATGAGATTGCTGCCCTTGAAATACTCACAACAAGACGCACTGACTATTTTAATGTATATCATACTGTTTACTTATTTTCTAAACCTCTCAATTCCTTCTTGTTCATTTTATCAGTTTCTAAACTTCTGGGTTTTGGGAATTGGTCCCCTGCCAGAGTGAACACTGTATTAAGTTGAAAAGAGGGAGAGAGACGACTAACATTGAGGAGCATGCCCTGTCATATATAAAAATATGTTACAAAGCACTAGTTGTCAAACGTGTGTGATACAGGTAAAAATAGAAGACTAGAATGATGAAACCAAATAGAGATCCTTGGAATGCAACCAAGCTTCTAAATTTAATAAATTATAATACAGTATGAAACCAAATAATGGACAAGTAATGACTACTAAACACAGATGAATAGTGAGTGAAATAATTTGTTATCATGTACAACCATACAATCCAGATGGACTTAAGAATAATTTTCTATTTTTTGAGACAGGGTCTCTCTTTGTTGCCCAGGCTCGAGTGCAGTGGTGTCATCATAGCTCACTGCAACCTCAAACTCCTGGGCTCAAGCAATCCTCCTGCCTCAGCCTCCTGAGTAGCTGGGACTACAGGCACGCACCACCATGCCTGGCTAATTTTTGTTATTTTTTGTAGAGTCAAAGTCTCACTATTGCCCACGCTGGTCTCAAATCCCTGGGCTTGAGCAGTCCTCCTGCTTCAGCCTCCCAAAGTGTTAGGATTACAGGCGTGAGCCAATGTGCTTGGCTGTTTTTTAAGAAACTCTCAAACAATAAAAATTAGAATGTAAATTAGATCATGAGTATTGAAGCAAAAGAATAAATGGTTAATAACAAAGTTAGTAACTGAAAACTTTGTTCAACAAAAGGCTAAAAGTAAAACAATGGAAAGTTATTCCTGATGAATATGATAAACTTTAATGTGACAAATCTATATAGTTATATCAAAAGCAATAGTCTATCTTCACTGTATGAATGATTAAAAGTTATAAACAGTGATTCATATTCTTTGACAAACCTCACATTTATCCTGTAAGACCTAACTCAATGTCACCTTCTCTTTTTCTTCTGCTTCAAGTGAAGACAACAATATTCTCTACTTGCTCCTAGAGACTCATTCATATTGTGTTAACAATTTTTATTGCATTAGCTTGTAATTTATCTTTTATATGTCTGTTTTGTGAATTTATCAGCTAATCATTTTTTTTTTTTATCCCCAAGCCCTAGCAGAATGTGTGCTCCACATAATGGGTGTTCAACATAATGGCTGTTAGGTAAGTGTTTGTTAAGTGAAAAGAAAATTTCAGAGAAAAAGCACTTTGAAAGTTTTTAAGAATCATGATTCCTCAATATGAGGACTTTTCTAAACAGTGTGAAAGAAAGATGGGGAAAGGCAAATGATAAGACTACATAGTCTGAACTACTGCTTCCAGAGATGACATAATAGAAGAAAAAGTAAATAGATGCAAAGTAAAATTCTACTTATAAAGTATATTACGAATGAGGTTATTTTCTGGAGCAAACAAACCTATCGCTCAAACATGATAGAGGTTTACTTCCTGTGCATATAATGTCCAAAATGAATGTTTCTGATTGATAGGGTGAGGGGAGGCTTTCTGTTCAGGGGTGATTATAGAAACCTAGGCTCCCTCCATCTCTGGCTCTACCATCTTCATTATTTGTCCTCAAAGATTCTGCACCAAGCCCATTAAAAGAGGAAAACAGGGATGGAGAAAGCAAATTCACTTCTGAACCACCATGGCCTGGAAGTAATGGCATACTCTCTTTGGCTTGGGTTCTCTGCGTGAGAACTAATCTCACGGCCCACCTAGGTTCAGGAGAAGTGGGGAATTGTAGCCCCTAACTGCAACCACTTCCCAGTAACTATGTTATGGAAGTGGGTACATAAATTTGATGTAGAGTTAGACATCTCTACCTCATGATTCTTATACCTTCTTCTAAATTCTTCCCAAATTAGTAACTAAGATATATTATTTCTTATGCATATATTTAAGTTTTGGAAGGTACATACATACATACTTTATCAATCTTTGAGAAATATAAAGTCGGGGCTACAAACAAACTGACAACATTAGGGTTTCTTCCCCAGATTAGAGTTGAGTAGCCTTACTTGTCTTCCAACTCAATTACATCCTACTTTACAGCAATGGTTCTCAGACTTTTTGAAATGATTACTGTACACATTATGAATCAGGTACTATGCTAGATAACAGTAACATACAAAAAGGAGGCAGGGTTCTTCTGATCTCATGGGAATTCTCAGCCTGGTAAAGACACAAAAGCAGGTACGTAATTAAAATATCAAGGACAGACACAATGAGAATATATGCACAGATTTTAAACTTAATTATCTCTCTTGTTCTTAGTGTTTCCCCAGTATTCCTTCTGGATTGAGAGAGCATTTCCCCTTTGAAATTCTTTCTGGATAATGTGGAATAGCCTATGTGCCTTTTAAAGAATTCTCTCATCTCCGCTGTATTAACAACTATGAGGGTGGGGTCGGACAGACAGCAGAAAGGGTCTCCTCTGCCCTGACACAGGTTTTGCTATTGTTGTTCCACTCTGTCGTTCAGAGGGCAGCTATCACTATGGCCACCTGCAGTAACAATATAGGCTCTTTTTTGTTTTTCCCCAAAGATGACTTTAAATGTATTATTTAAATGCCTAAAAGAATAAAAAGGGTTTTTATTTAATGAGGAGGGGCACTGGACATAGGCAATATCAAACTTATTTAGAGACATTTAAGCCCTAGAAGTTTTTCTTCTTTTTTTTAAGGTCTTGATTGTAATACTTATTTTATCTAAAATAAATATTTTCTGAGTATTTACAAAGTAAATGACTTAGTGCTGAGTATTGTTAAGATTTGCAGAGCTTCACTTTGTTATCCCAAGCTAAAGAATTTTATAATTCTATTGATGATATATGTATGTGTGTGTATACATATATCTCTTAAGAGAGAGACACAGACAGAGAGACAGAGAGAGACAGAGAGAATAATAATGTAGGTGTCTGTGTGCTATGGTATGGAAACTAATGAACTCATATTATGACGTTTTCTTTGTGGTAGCTTCCCACCACAGTCTTTAGAAGCTCACATGATTTTACAAAATAATAAATATTTTGACTAAATAATAGCATGTTTTTGGTTACCAGCTGTGACCTCCAGAAAATGCAAGAGGCAGATGGCAGGAAGAAGTGAAAGGGAAGTTTAATAGAGAAATGTTAGACCGTGAATGTTTTCAAAAATGTTCTATGATACTCAGATTGTCTCTAGGTCCCTAAAAGATAGGGAAACCAGATCAAATATAGGATGCCCAGTTACATTTGAATTTCAGAGGAATCATGCATAATTTTTAGTATAAGTAAGTCCCAAATATAGCGTGGGAATACTTATACTAAAAACTTTTCATTATTTATCTGAAATTCACATTTAACAGGACAGCTTATATTTTTATTTGCTACATCTAGCAATCTTCCTAAAAGTTCTATTAAAGATCCTTCAAATATATCATAATCTATGATTACAATCACATTAAAAACAGATTTTGTCTGAAACAATGTTAAGAAGAAAATGTAGATAGAGGGTTTTGTTTTCAATGCTGAATCAATGAGGGCTGTTTCTACTCAGGGCATGTATTAATTCCTCAGAGAAACTGGAGGGCTTGAAATCTCTGTCAGAATAATTAAAAACATTAAAAGTCCACTGCTTCAGTCCTCATTTGCACTGCTTTCTAGTAAGCTTTGGTATATGTTTCCTGATGGACAACTTAGCTATCAAGCTCAAGGAACCCATCGAGCAGTTTTCTGATCTAGAAACAGAAATCGATGAAATAAATATCAACAGTAATTATTAAAATAATAAATAAAAAATCTTTACCTTTTCAGAGTGCTGCAGCTTTAAAGCTTTTCAGAATCTGTTAGCATATTTGATTTGCAAAATAATTCTGTGAAACCCCTATTTCAGAAAGATACATGTGAGATTTTTGATTTCAGAAAAAATCATGTGAATTCCCTCTGCAGCGGCAGAGGTAGAATGAAACAAATACTGCTTTCCAACCTAGCTGTCAAATATGCACTTTATGGATGAGTTAATTATTATGCAAGATGGAACTGAATCACATCGATGTGTAGTGGCTGCTAATGAGAAGTCATAAATCAAAGTCCTTAATGTTAAGCTCAAGCTACCACATGTAGTTCTCTTGAAATATCGCAAGGCTGGCGACGTGTGTGTGCATATATGTGCAGGGCCCTCTCCATTAGCTGCTTCCTGATTCTCAGTTAAAATATGCAGCATATAACCCACCTCTCCCCCTTCCCCTTAAGTGACGTCTTTGTTTTCCTTAAGTCCCACGTATGGCAGAGCTCTTTGGAAAGGTGATGAAAAGGGTGGGCTGCCTGAGAATGCACAAAATAGTCCTGGCTCTAACTGTTTGCTCACTGACAGACTAGTCACAGGGAGTTCCCTGATTTGCTTAGAATGGGAGGCTGTTTTTTTTTGTTTTGTTTTGTTCTTTTCTTAGCCTCTGAGCAAGGAACAAAAAGCCTCTTCCGTTTACATTCATCATAAATCCTTCAGAAATTGAAGGATTTGAGAATATAAGATTCTCCTTTTAAAGTGCAAATGTTCCCATTTACCTTATCAAATCAGTACAATCAATTTACACATTCTGTGAATTGTTTTAATCTGATTAGTCTCTAGAAAGTATCAAAGGGATCAGAAAAGGAGCTGTTTAAATAGGGAGAAACCCTGTAGATAGGGAGGTTATATAGGGTAAGGTTGGTCATGGGCATTTTCCTCATTCATTCATTCATTCATTCATCAACTGAATATTGAGCCCACTAAGTATAAGTTTCTTTGAGAGATCCTTGCGTAATACAGGGTAAGTCTCACTCATATTCAGCTGTTAAGAACTTTATAGCAAAGTAGAAGAAATGGACAAGTAAACACTGATAATACAAGGTAGAATGAAATAAGTGCTTGCAAGATATGTAAGTGACAGTGTTGAGAGGAAGGAAAGATAACAGACATTTACTGAATACCTGCCTCACGGGCCGGCCTCAGCCAGGACTTTATCCCATTATCGAGGAGGGGGATATATTTGAAGTTCACTTTAGGAGAGGAGGAGGACTACAGAGGTCAGAAGACGGAAAGGAGCCCCTTGTTCTGATGGAAGAATAGAAGTAGGAAGGAGCCTTGCACATTTGAGTACCAGCTCGGGATGGAGTGAAGAAAGGTACCTGGGGTTATTACATCCACCTACTTTCCAAACTGTTGGCCTGGAGAATGGGAGATTTAAAAATCAGAGTGGCATGAGAACCCTGGCAAGGTGGAAGGGAGAGAGGGAACAAAAAGGCAATCGTAGGGACAAAGATCGATTCTGCAATAGTGGCCTAGTGTTTTATTACATGTTTTATTTTCCCTGAAAGGCTGATATTGGAGCGAACAGGATACAATTCATCTTGTTACCTTTTCAGTTATTTTCATGCAAAACCCCCTTAACTGCAAAAAGAGGGGAAAAAAACACTTGTTGGTTGAATAGAATCTTATATGCTATCTTCAGCATACTGTAGACTTCATATCCATGTTTTAAAAAAAATTATATTTGAAAAGCTACACACATGACAATTTTCCTGTCCTGTCAATTCAGAAGCTTCCAAGGTTCAGAGCCTCTTTTCTACACAGTCATCTCATCAGAGAGAAAAAAGAAACCATGCAGGAAGCCCAATCCGTGCTGTCATCTCATTTCAAACGAGCTCCCCAGGTGCTGCTGGCGCTGGTAAGAATCCTGCCCCAGAGAGAATTAGCTGGAGATGCCAGGCACTGCTGGTAAACAATGTGGCCACTGCAGGTTTACAGATATATTCACGCCAGGCCTGCAGGAGCCCTGTCCAGATCAGTCCTCCTTTGCCCATTTCCATTAATAAGATAGCCAATGAGTCCTGGGAAACTTTGCAGAGGCAGCACGGATGATAAATCTTTGATATAAACAACTTACATCTCATCATGCCCTCTGTCACCCCTTCCAGGGGAAACTACTTGATTCAACCCATGAGTTCAAGTCTATCTTTCTCCTCTTGGGAGAAAGTCTACAGCAAGCCCCTGCCTCAGAAAGCAGGTGGCTCCATGGCAGGTCCTGTCCTTGCTGCTAATGCCCAGGACTTGTTATCTGGATCCTGCTGGGCCAAACATGCTGGTTCGAATTCCTGGTCCATGCCCAGACTCTACGTCGTGTGTCTATCTGAATCACAGAATATCTGGAAAAACACTGGTGAACAATTAGCACGAAGACCCAGTGCCGATGTTGATGTATTGGCTGTAGAGGTAAGGGTATAAAAACTCATTCTGCAAAATCTAGCTATATGAAAGGTTAAGAATCTATAAAAGATGTAGCTGTGTATTTCCCTAGAATGTTATTATTAATACTGTACATGAAGGTTCAATTCCAATAATATGTGACCAAAAAATTGCCTGGGGAAAAGCTCTTAGTTTTCAATGTGACCTCATAGTACAATCACTTGGAGAGATTTAAAAAAAAAAAAAATCCTGATGCTGGGGTTACAATTGCAGAGATTGTGCTTGAATTGGTATAGAGGATAAATCTGCATTCAGAAGATCTCCAGGTGATTCGAATGTGCAGTCTGGACTGAGAACTACTATCTGACACACACACACACACACAGGCCCTTTAGTGCCCACACTATGCCTGGTACATTTGATTTTTCCTCTCTATTCCTCACGGCCATCTTGTTAGGGATTCTTTCCCCATTTTTAAAATAGTCAAATAAGGCTGAGAAAAGTTAGGTACTTTTCCAAGGTCACACAGTATTCGGGTCTGTTAGATTTCCCTGACTTCGAGGCCAGGGACTTCAGTGACGGGTTGGCAAAATCTTTACAGCTCTCCTTCCACTCGCAATTCCCAGCCTGGCGCCTCTTTCCTTCTCAACATGGAGCTTTAATTAATAACCTTGCTCTCACATGGACTCCCTTCTTTCTGCCTTTCTCATTCCCTGCCTAGATTCCTACCTCTGTTGGTTTTAAAATTGAGGGAATTTAAAATTTAAAAATAGGAATTTTTCTTCCCAGCTTAAGGAAGTTTTTTCTACAGTAAGCTGTCCTATCAGCTATATAAATGAAGTCGTATTTGGTGCTTTGCAATGCATGTTAGAAGGTCATAGGATATAAAGCTCTATCAATTCAGGAAGGACTCATCTCCAGAATATAAAATATGATGGCAAAGATTTACATAAATTACCATATTAATACACATACTTAAAATTCACAGTTTATCAAAAATGGAATGATAAGGCAATAATTTAAAGTGTAACAAAGCATCTATGTTTTCAAGTTGCTGAAATATTTGATATGCAATTAGAAAGTGTTGAGTTTGGGATGGGGGTGGGAGCACAGCTAGTTCTTATACTTAACTCCTTGAATGCCAGGTAGCCAGTCTATCCAAATGTCATGATTAGGATCAAGCACTGTGAAATTCAGAGAGGGTGTGAAATTGAGGAAAGGGGTTTGATCAGAGATGGGGTTATGACTAGAATAGAAGGTCAAAATATTTGTTGTTTTACTATTTGCTAATAAAAATGAACATTTTGACATTTTGACATGGGCATTTTGATGAGGGCTATATCAAAATGACCTTGTCATATTGGCCTTACCACTGTGTTTCGCTTCACTGGCAATGAAGCCACTGATTCGAATAGCAAAATTTGAGGAGCCAACAAGGGCAAGAATGGGAAGGGACGTCAAGGGGAAAGTGAGATGCAAATAAGAGTACTGAGAGAGCCAGGGGAGAAGGGCTGGCATTGCTGCAGCTGGCGTGCACCAGTTTTTGTCAGCCTTACAGAGCTCCTTCAAGGGGGTTATTTGGGGTAGTTTTCTACTGGTTTTACACAAGGATGCTGGAAAACATTAGAAACTCTATATTTAACTTGTCCTTTTTAAACATCTAGTTTTCTGTGTTTTATAATGTTCACTGTAGATTGACATAGTGGTATGTGACTATTATTTATAAATAAATAAATAAATATTTATTTATTATTGTGTAATAAGCATGGTGTAATAAAGAATTTAGCTGGCCTTTGTTTCCGGTTCCTGGGAGGTAACCTCTCAAACTTTGGAATTTCCCAAGTGATTGGAGTGTCTTTGTTTTTCACGGTGGGCCCCTTCGATCATATCTGATAGCTGATGCAAGTGAGATGACTCAGGATGGGGGCCGGCCACGCCAGAAAGACCAACTATGTGTTTAGATGGTTGGAACCTTGAGTCACATGACATCGGGTCCTTCCAAAGAGAGAAGGTGGGTTGGAAATTGATTTCAAGCATTTGGGCAATGATTCAACCAATCATGCCTATGTAATGAACCCCCAATAAAACCTCTGGATACCATAGCTTGGGTGAACTTCCCTGGTTGTCAATACTATGCATATTGTCAGACATCAATGGGCCAGGAGGGTAACATGTTCCTGAAGATGTCAGAAGCTTTGCGTTTGGAATGCTCCCAGATTTTATCCTATGTATCCCTCTTTTTGGCTGGTTCTGATATGTATCTATTTCTTATAATAAAACCATAATCAAAACTATAGTGTTCTCCTGAGTTCTGAGTCATTCTAGTGGATTACCAACCCCATGAGTGGTTATGGGAAAACTCCAAATTTGTAGCCAGCTGGTCAGAAGTAAGGGTGGCCTTGGGGACTCCCAAACTCATGTCTAAAGTGAGGCCAATATTGTAGAGGACTGTGCCTTTAACCTTGAATTTGGTCAACTCTAAGTAGACATATTGGAATAACTACTCAAAAAGCTTTAATTGCTATGGCTAAAAAAAAGCTTAGAAACTGCCTAAGAAACTATTCAGGCCTTTTGATATTTCTTCCCTCTCCTGCCATCCACTAGTTATTGTGTTCACTATGCTATGGGAGGGAAAACTTTTTTTTTTTTTTTTTTTTTGAGACAGAGTCTCACTCTGTTGCCCAGACTAGAGTGCTATGGTGTCAGTCTAGCTCATAGCAACCTCAAATTCCTGGGCTCAAGTGATCCTCCTGCCTCAGCCTCCCAAGTAGCTGGGACTACAGGCATGTGCCACCACGCCCAGCTAATGTTTTCTATTTTTAGTTGCCCAGCTAATTTTTTTAAATCTATTTTTTAGTAGAGATGGGTCTCACTCTCACTTGAATTCCTAAGTTCAAGCAATCCTCCCGCCTCGGCCTCCCAGAGTCCTGGGATTACAGGCATGAGCCACTGTGCCCAGCCAGGAAAAACTATTTAAAATTTTGTTTTATATTTATGTATGAAAATTAGACTATAGGATACAATGGACTTTAAATGATAACTAAGTGTTATTCTGAGAGTAGAGAATGTGAAAATTGAGGTCATAAAACTGTGACATATGGTTGGGCAGCTTAAAAGTTCTTTTACTTACATTATAATTCTTATTCTTGCTTTGGAAATTGGTGGTCCAGAAAGGGAAAAGTATTTGAGAATACTTAATATGGGTTCTGTTAATATTAATGGAATCAGATATATACCATGACCTATCTTCTCTGGTGACCAAACATAATCCCCCCATCACTAATGTTGTGCTATTTTTCTAATCTTCTCTTTTGACTGGTTTCCTTTAATATCTCTTTATTTTTTGTTTTTAAGAAGTGGGTGTGTAGGGCAGTTGGTTTACAGCTTATAATTAGGATAGTTATTTTAATTAGCTGAGCTGCAAAGATAAATGACCAAGTCCACTCTAACGGTAAACAAACCCTGAAGCTACCAGAAGCCAGGAGAGGGGCCCGGATTCTCCCACAGTCCTCAGAAATAATAAACCCTGCGGACACTTTGATCTGGAACTTCTAGCCTTCAGAACTGTAAGATAAAACATTTCCTTTGTTTAAGCCACACAGTTTGTGGTACTTGCTTACAGCAGCCCTGGCAAACTCACACACAGTAGAAATGGTGGAAAGTGGTGGGATTATGAAGGTACAGTTGGTCTTCATTACTCATGGATTCCGTATCTGTGAATTCACCTACTTGCTAAAATGTATTTCTAACCTCAAAGTCAATACTTATGGTACTTTTACAGATAGTTGCAGACATGCTCAGAGCGGTGGAAAATCTGAGACTCCTGACACACCTGTTCCCAGCTGAGGTTGAACAGGTGTTTATTTCAGCTCTCATACTACAAATAAGCACCCTTTTCACAGTATATTTAGTGCCATACTTTTCACATGTTTGTACTCTTCGTTGGTAATTTTTCTGTTTAAAATAGTGCCGAAGTGCTGTTTAATGTTCCTGAGCACAAGAAGGCTGTGATGTGCCCCACAGAGAAAATATAACTGTTACGTGAGCCTTTTTCAGGCATGAGTCAGGGCACTGTTGGCTCTGGGTTCAAAGATAATGGATCAACAATATATATTAAAGAAGGTGTCTTTCAGCAGGAACATAAATAAAATACAGTTATGTGTTAATCAGTTGGTGGAATGTGTCCAGAGGCTTACAGGAACCCAGCCCTGAATTTCTCCTATGGGGCAAGGATTCAGTATTTGCTAATTCAGTGTTTGTGGCAAGGTTATCCAGGCATAACTGCTGTGGATATAAAATTAGACCCAAGATATAAAAGTATTTTTTGAAGGACTGGATGAAGGTCTCAGAAAAGGAAGAATTAAGATTAACTCAAAAGTTTTGGCCTGATAAATTGGAAAGATGGAGGTGTCATTCATTGAGATGCAAATGACAATGGAGGAAACAGGATGTTTTTTGTTCTAGTTTGTGAAGGGGTGGAGGATTAAGAGTCCTCTATCTTCTAAATATAAACTTGAGTTTAAAGTGGATTATCTGCACAGAAAACAGGTTTTATGGCTGGGTCAGACCAGCAGTAAGAAATGTACCCATTAACATCCAGGGAGAGAGAAGCAACCCCATGAGGTCCAGTGTGGGGTGGTGGCAAATGTCTGGGGACAGACTTCTGCACTCTCATCCCACCACTGCCCCCTCTGAGCTGTGACAGAACCGGCTTTATAATTGTTAGGAGCCTTGAATCAGATTAGAAAATTCTGAACAAAGGCACAGCAATTGCTCATCCTATCTTAGTATTTAGCAGGCTGAAATTCTTTCATACTTAACATGAGGTCACCTTAATTTATTTTTGGAGAAGAAAGAAAAAGAGAAAATTGCAGAGGAAGAGAACATTTGAAGGTGAAATTTCATTCCAGTTCCAGCACATCTGCAAGGGTACCCTGAACGTCACAGAAATGAATTATTTAAAACTGGTGGGAAGATGCTGTTAGACTTTTATCCTCAGTCTAGTGTTTTGTTTTTTTCTAAATATCAATCTGCTCACCAGATTTCCTGCTTTAAAAAAAACCATTATATTTATAGTTCTTCATTGTGTCATCAAAAGTAGAATGTAAATAAATAAGATGGGGGGAGATAAACTGATGACATTCTTCTACAGGAAATGCAGCAGCCTGTGGCCAAGCACTCTTAGAACAGCAAGATGCTGAAGCCTGAGATGGGTAAGATCTTAAGTCCAATTAAAATGTCCTGCAATATGTGTAGACACTTTGAGTTGCAGCACCAGAAAGAGCCTGGCCATGTACTTGAGGTCATGTTCCAACTGAGAAGCAGTAAACCTTCTGGTCACAACTCACTTGAGAAACACTTCAAAGGGGGCAAAGGTTTCAGTGGCGATCTTGTATTTCCAAAATTATTTAAGCCTATTTAGGACCTGTCTCTTTAATAAATCATTCACGAATTTATTACTTAAATCAAATCCTGTTGGAAGATTTGCACAGAATACTGTGTCTTCAAAAAAAGAGATAGCTTTTATTTTCCCCAAATCATGAAGCCACTAGATTGCTGCTCTTACCTCTACAACTCTATGCAGTTTTCTCCTTAACAAACTGCAGATTTAAGCAAGTGAGGATCTGGCAAATTAGTCCAGTCTCTGATCACGACTGCGCTCATTTTCATCACATGGGTAAATCTGCAGGGCATTGGAAACCTCACTGCAGCTTCCAGTGTGATTGTTTACGGCCATCTTACTTCCCTGCGATTTTTATAAAACATTCCAATTCATTAACACAACCTCACTAGATCTCGTTTTCCATGCGGGTTTCACTCATTCAGTAAATATTTGTTGAGCAGCCACTAAGTGCCAGGCACTGCGGTTGGCACTGAGAAGAAAAGATGAGGAAGACAAATACACTCCTTATCTTCACGGAAGTTAGAGCCCAGCAGGAAAAAAGACAACTCAATAAGGAATTATAACATGTTGTAAGATGTGCTGGGTAGTGTTGTTCTGAGAGCATTGTGCTCATTTCTCTCATAATACATTATTTCCTGTTGTCTAGGGCCATCACTGAGCATCAGTAAGCTGCCTCACCCATGGCCACCCAATAATACTCTACACAGAAAGCAAGTTTGTGCTGCTGCAATGGACTTTTTCCCCCAACAGTTTTTAAAAAATTATTATTATACAGTTCTGTTCTTATTCCTTAAACATTTCCCAAGATTTTTTTATGAGTTATTTATTTATTTTTACTTTATTTCAATTAAGAATAATTTTAATACATTAACTGCCATGTGAGTTGTATTTAACTCACGATAGTTTTGAGCCCAGGACCACATGAAACATATGTAACTCACGCGTCTCTTCACCTTAGGAGCTGCGAGAACTATTTTTCAAGTTGCATATAACTCACACACAGAAAACAATAAAAAATAACAAATTTTTCATTAAATTAGAAAGAATCATTTTGTTTTTGAAGTTTTTATTCTATTTTTATAATAAAACACTGTGGCCCCAAGGAAAAAAAAATTTTTTTTCTAGTGTGGCAGTCAATGTGTTAAAAACACCTATTTTGTACTAGTTATTACATTAAGCAGAAAATACAGAAAAGTACGACATAGTCTTTCCCTGTAACTAGTTTATAATCTAGTAGGAACTCAAGACAGGTATATACTCAAGAAAAACAAAAAACTGACTATTATTAGTGCCATAGCAGCAATATACACACAATCTTAAATTTTTTTAAGAGAAAGAATAGAACCATTAATTTCTGACTGTGTCAGTCTGAAGTAATTTCTATATTTTCTGTCAGGAAGTCAGGTAAAGATGTGACTCTCTTTAGCTCTTTGGAGCATCCATTCAAAATATATGTTGGATTACTATAGCACACACACACAATGAAATATTATTTATCCTTAAAAAGGAAGGACATTCTGTCATATGCTACAGTACAGATGGAACTTGAAGACATTAGGCTAAGTGAAATAAGCCAGTCACAAAAAGACAAATAGGATTCCACTATTATTAAATACTTAGAGTAGTCAAAATCATAGTGACAAAATCACAGTAGAACGGTGGTTGCCAGGGGCTGGAGGGATGGGGAGTTACTGTTTAATGGGTAAGAATTTCACTTCTACAAGATGAAAATCCGTCTGGAGATGGATGGTGGTGATGGTTGCACAACAATAAGAATGTATTTAATACCACTGAAATGTACACTTAAAAATGGTTAGGATGATAAATTTCATGTTATATATATTTTATCACAATACAAAAATGGGAAAAATATTGGATTATACTATATTCAGTAGTAGGGAATAAGATTAATGAACTTGCAGTCTAATATAGACGACAAAATGGAATCAAATCACAACAGAGTCTGCTAGGTCCTTTATGTGCCAGAAAGTGCCAGAGTAGCATGGATGCAGAGGTGAGGGTGTGAGTAGCACTGTCCATTGTGAATGGAGATGGGGGGTAAGAAAAGGGGTAGAGATATCTTTTAAAGCGTTCTAGAAGAGTTGACATTTGGTCTGGCCTTGAAAGGTAAATAAACATTTGGAAGGATGACAGAGAAGGCATTTCAGGCAGAGGAACAGAGGTCATGAAAAAATGGAACTTTGGTAAACTAAGTTCTGTATGGTTAAATCATCAAGCCTTTGAAGAAAAGTGGTAGGAGACGATGTCAGTGAAATAGATATGTGGAAGTTATGCTGTCCACTATGTTAGAGAGTTTGGATTTCATTCAAAATCAATGGTCTTAACCAGAAATGAGCTTCAGAATCACTTGTGAAGCTTTGAAAAATATATATGCTCATATCTCTCATGGGAGATCTGATTGAGAGGTTCCAGAGCGGAGTCAGGGCTTGTACATGGTGTCTAAGCTCCACAGGTGATTCATATGTGCTCCCAGGATTATTACCGTAGGTAATAAGACATTACTACAAGTTTTATTTTTAAGAAAAGAGACATGCTAAGGTTCACTTAGATAGCTCTGATGTCAATACAATGGAAGACCTGGAGAGGACAGGACCTGAAGGTAAGGAGCCAAGAGGGAAGGTTCCTAAATGACAGCCTGGATTAAGGCAGTGGCAATAGGAAGAAGAGAGACCAATAGAGGCATTTGGGTGGTATTCAGAAAGTCAAAATGACAGGACTTGGTAGTCATTGAGATGCTATGGGGAAAAAGAGGGAAATCAATGACAGTGCTCGGATTTCTACATCAGATAACTGGGTGATGGTGGATCTATTAGCTGAGAGAGTGAATGCTGGCAAAGGTACTAAACACAATGTCCAACATATTGGCTGTTAAAGTAGGTGCTCAATAAATATTTGTTGAATAAATAAAAAAACCCTAATAAATTAATGATCATATTGTTGTGGATTAAAAAATGAGCAGGCAAGTGTTGGTTTATAGGACGGGCTTTGTTGGTTTTGACAAATCTAGATGTTGAGGAGGAGGTAGAGTAGGAGGTTGTGGAAAAAGACATGCAAAGCAGAGAACACCATGAAAGAAAAAAAAGCACAAAGTTTGGAAAGTTTAGGCTGGGTTCCAGAAACAATGAATGGTTTAGTTGGCTTCTGGAATAGTAAGAGATGAAACTGTAAAGGTACAGTGGCACCATGATGTGATGTGTCTGAAAGCCAGGCTAAGGAAGCTTTAATTAATTCAGGAGGCAATGATGAGTCATGAATTTTGGGCAGAAGTCTTCCACGACCTTTAAGATCATGTTCTTTTGGAAGGCTCTTAATAGCAGCAGGGGGATAAGATAGATTGGGATAAGAAGAAATCTAAAGGGAGAAAGATCAGTTAGAAGGCTCTCATAAGGGTAGAAAAAAAAGATAGTAAGAAATTCCATTCCAAAGAAGGAATGGAAAGGCAGGAGCAAATTCAAAGGATATTTAGAAAAAATGAATATGCATGATCAGGCCCCAGATTGGAATGGCTAGAAATTAGACCTGGGTTCACAGTGGACCCTGGGCTATGGAGTGTTGTGGTCTCAATGAGTAGAAATAATAATGTCAGAAAGGTGAGCAGTTTCAGGTGATTCTGAGGCACCAGCAGGGTGTCCGGGTGGAGAAATATTTTGGGCACCTGGAAATGCAACACTTGCAGTTTAGAGACTGACTGGGGCCAGAAATCTAAATTTGGGAGCCCTCTGGTGTAGGTGACAAACGAAGTTGTGTGAGTGGATAAGATGGCCAAGGAAACAGAGAACAAGCTCGAAGGTCAGTGTCATGGGGGCACACTTACCCTCGGGCTGCGGGAAGAAAGATGAGTGGTCAGAGAGAGACAAGAATAATCTGGAAAATGTGCCCCTCAGAAGACAGGGCACAGAGCCTCAAAAGGAAAGAGTGGGTAAACAGAGTCAAATAGAGAATTTCAGGTGGAGGAAGACGGAGATAGGGCAGATGGGTCTGTGGACGTGTGAGGAAGCATCAGTGGGGTTGAACCCAGACTGACTGAGGCTGCAGAGCAGCAGCGTGAGGAGAGCATGAAGAAGCAGAAGGTTTCCACATCATTTTCAGTGCCAGAGTTGGGGGTGCCAGTAGCATGGCTACTGGTGTCACTGCCAATGTACAATGAGCTAAATGTAAGCTTCCATCTATTCTCGGTAGCCAAATAATTTTCACTGAAACAACAGGACAAGAAAAACTATGGGTAAGAACCTGAAGTCTGAAACCTCATCCGTGAACACTTCTAGCCTGGAAGTGCTGGATCTTCACATTTCCAGAGAGGAAACAGCCAAGGTTAACATTACCATATCACATGGCAGGACGTGTGCCAGAGCCATGTGTGGCAATTAACTAGATGTCACAACAATGTTAATTGAACAGGCCTTTTTGTCACTAATTTGTATGCTACTTTTATCATGACTAAATCCTCATATAGATTTGTGTCTATCTTTGGAGTCAATTTTATTTTGTATCAAATATGCTGGTATTTAATTGGGATTGCCTTGAATTTATGAATTAATTTGAGATGAACTGACTTTTTTTTACAATATTCAGTTTACTGAAAACAAGTTTACTTAAGCCTTCTTTATTGCTCAAATTATTTTTTTTATATACATCTTAAACTTGCCCTTTTCAGTTCATAACTCTGCATTTCTCTTTTGAGTTGCTATTGTCAATGGTATTATTTCATTCATTGGGTGAGTGTGTGTGGGGTGTGTGTGTGTGTGTGTGTGTGTGTGTAAATAAGAAGTCAGATGAACAATTAAAATTTCAAAGGAACAACCTGAAGTAAATTGAAATTTTTAATAGCATATGACCTTCACTGAGCTGATATACATGTAAAAAAATCATTTTGGATAATATGATAGAAAACAAAAAAATATAAATGCGTTTTGTTTTTCCAGTATATTGCCAAAATTTCCTTACATAAGTTATGACTATTTAGAGTTAAAATGTGGCATCTGTTCAGTCAGGCCAGCTACTGCTAATCACATTCACCAGGGACAGAGACATTTTGATGTGGCTTGATGTAGCTCTGAGTCAGAAAGGGTTTTGGTTTTATTTTTTCCCTCATCCCAGTTCTTTGACACTTTTCAGTTTGAATAACCAATCTAACAACTATTCTAGACAAAAGGTCTGCACAACGTTTTCTGTAAATAGCCAGATAGAAAATGTTTTAGGCTTTACAGGCCATATGGTTTTTGTTGCAACTACTTCACTCTGTTATTGTAGTGTAAAAGCAAAGATAATAAACAAGTGAGCCTGGCTGGGTTCCAATAAAAGTTTACTTACTAAACAAGTGGTGGGCCAGATTTGGCCCATGGGCCATGGTTTCTAGATCCCTATTTTAGGTCAAACTTCCAAGCCATTCATTATTTATATTAAAAAGATCAGAAGCAATGTGCTAGTCTCCACAGATGTAAGGATGACAGGATACAAAGCACCAGGATGAACAAAATGAAGAAAAATCACCAAAATGATTTTTCATCAACCCCTAAATAACAGTTCTGAACACAATCATTTTTTTTTTTTGATTTATGAAGCACAAGTAGAATTGTATTATATGATAAACACAAAAATTACATTATGGTATGGTCATTGCTTTGTGAAGGGAGAGAGAGTTGAATGGAGAACCATCTTATTAGTAATGGGAGTATTTGTTCTAACTTACCAATCTTGTACTGCATTGAAGGATTCTTCATTTGTAATGTCATACATTAAAATAAAGCCCATGGCCCCACGATAATAAGCTGTGGTGATAGTCCTGTATCTTTCCTGGCCTGCTGTGTCCTAAAAAATAAAAATGATAATCTGTCAGATATAAGGCAATACATTTTTTGGGAAGTGATTAATAATTTTAAAAACAGTCACAATAGAGTCTAAACTGTATTTGCAAGGTACAGCTATCTATTTTTTAAAATAATTTATCTATCTCTTTAGTCTTATTTCTCTTAATAATTTTTTATAGTTTTATTTTTATTGATACATAATAAACGTACATTTTTCAGTATACATGTGATAATTGAATATATTCATAGAATTTATAGAGATCAAATCAATGTAATTAGGATATCCATCACCTTCAATATTTCTTTATGCTAGAAACATTTGAATTATTTTTTTCTAGCTATTTTGAAATATACAATACATTATTGTAAACTATAGTCACATACTAATCTATCAAACATTAGGTCTTATTTTTTCTATCACACTGTATATTTGTACATCAAAAGACAAAATCTAAGGATTACTGGTGTTTGAGAGGGGATTGAGCAAGAGCAAGTGGTTAAAAACTTACTCAAAAAAATAATAACACAAAACTTTCCAAAACTTGAGAAAGATAATAAAACAGGTACAGGAAGTTCAGAGAACACCAAACAGATTCGACCCAAATAAGACTAAACCAAGGCATATGATAATCAAACTCTCAAAGGTCAAGGACAAAGAGAGGATCCTAAAAACAGCAAGAGAAAAGATACAAACAGTATATAGAGGGGTTCCAATTCATCTGGCAACAGACTTCTCAATGGAAACCATACAGGCCAGGAGGGGGTGGGACAACATTTTCAATGTTGAAAGAAAAAATTGCCATCCAAGGGTACCATATCCATCAAATTTGTCCTTCAAATATGAAGGAGGGATAAAGTTTTTCCCAAACAAACAAAAGCTAAGAGATTTGCCATCACCAGACCCATCTTATAAGAAATGCTAAAGTGAGTTCTTCAATCCGAAAGAAAAAAAAAAAAAAAAAAAACCAATGTGCCAAAAGAAAACACTTGAGGGTATAAAGCTCACTGGTAAAATTAAGTGCATAACAAATCCAGAATACTCTAATACTGTAAGTGTGGTGGCAATCCACTCATAAAACAATAGCTACAGCAACCTGATAGGCAATATAAATATATATAAATTGAGATAACGTAATGCTAAATTCTGGGGGGAATGGAATTAAAGAGCTCTTTTTTTAAATTTCTCCTTTGTTTCTATTCTTTTCTTTGTGATCTAAGATAAGGTGTCATCTCTTTAAAATAACTTGCTATATCCTACTTATTTTTATATGGCGGCTCTGCAAAATTTTTTTTTTTATTCTGCAAAATTCTGTTTTTGGTAAAGATCTAGCTCAAAGTAGCCTCTACCTATGTTCACTTCTACTAAACAGGAACTATAGAAAATAAAATGAAAACTATTATACATATTTAAAATCTGATTTTTTGTGTAGTCTAAAACCAGAGGAGTATATTGGCTCCATAATTATGTATTTATTGTCTGTCTACTAAGTGAGGGGAAAGAGGAAGTCTATAAAAAGGTCCCTGCTTTTAAGGAGCTTGCAGTCTATTCTCGGTTTATTAAAATATAAAATGGGAAAAAATAAAAAACAATTGCTTTGTGTGAAAGTTTAAGTCAGCCAATCTGGATCTGAAGTCTTGTTCTCCTGTTAGATAACTGGATAACATGGACTAGTTACTGAACCTCTGTAAACTAAATATCTCTAAAGTTTAGCATGCTTGTTAGAGTTACATGAAGTACTTGGGTAAAGTACTTCGCACAAAGAGCAGCACACAATAAGTGGTCAAAAAATGGCAAGTACTCGCTGTTATTTCTGAAATGTGGGGAGGTGAGGCTAACATGAGATGGAAATAGTAGTTTACAAATACGGGATTCAATGCCTGCAGAAGGAATGGCATATAACTATTCATTCTGGGAGTCAGAGGCAGATACATCACCAAAATGGCTTGTATATATCACATATACTATAACCATAGCTGAAGAATTTGTTCCTCATTTCAACCGACTCTCACTACTCCCTCAGGATCTGGGGTATCACTTTTATAATCCAATTGCTCTTCATTTTCCATCTTTGCCACTTTCCCTGGGGATTGCGGTCTGACTTCTCTTTCCCAGTAGTCTTTAGGTACTTAGCATTTTAGACAGAAATGTTACCTTTTTTTCTGATATTAGTTTGAATCTTCTTTCTCCCCTTATCCCAGAGTTGCCCTCCTTTGAATGCACCGTGCATCCTAGCTCCTCCTAAGACTTAGGAGGCCTTGGATGGAAAGCTAACGTGTTGGATGACATAAGAACAGCTCCTTTTACCATGAAAATGAAATTGACATCTTCTGGGGTCACTGTTGAGTCAGGCTCATGTTGGATATGCTGTTCTTCACCCATAGGTACACTCCTACGTGGGTGCTTATGCCTCGCCATGGATAACAGTGAGAAACTCAAGATTGCTTACAACTGTCCCCTAATCCATGTGGCATATTCTATTTGGCTTCTATAAGTTCAGAGAAGGGGAGCAAAGAAAGTTGGGGATCAGTGAATGATTCCAGGAGAATGTGGGGTATAAAATGGAATAGCAAATTAACTAAAGGGATGACTTTTCATGAAGGCAACAACTGTATTTTACTCTTGGAGCAGGGCTAAGGCTGGCCTAATGAGAAGTTTATTAGGTATTATTATTAGGGAAAATAAATTTTCAAAAGTAGAATGAAAACAGATTATAGTACCAAAAAGAACAGAAATAAAGGAAAACTAGTGGGGAAGATCTTTCAGAATATACCACCAATGGCAGAAAACAAAAAAGAAAGTATAGATTTCACCATATGAAAATCTGACAATTTCTTGAATATTAAAAAAATTGAAATGGTAGAAAATCAAATAATAAACAAGAAAATATATTTGCATTGTACCAGAGAGACCAAAGGTTAATATCTTTAATACATAAAGTGGTATTATAAATCATTAGAAAAAAACGTTATATATTCTAATTGTAAAAATTATTTACAAATATTCACATAAATGGCTAGTTAATTTTTAAGAATAGTTGAATCCCAGTCATAATAATGGCAATGCAATGCTTCATAGTTGTATGACTATACAGTAGAAATTACCTGGCGATTATTTGAATATTTTATTGTACTTTGCTTACTATTTTATACATATTAAAAATAAATGTATAGATACTAGAGATAAACGCAGATATCATAAACTGCATATCATTAGAAATATACAAATTAATTAGGAAGAAAGAAGCCAATCTTGAGTTTATCTGGATATTCTTAAATATTCATTGGATTTAATTCAGCTAATAGTATATCCAACTGCAAAACAAAGAAAAAAGTTAGAGAACATGGATAAAATGTCAGAAGCAAATTCCCAAAGACTGTGTTTAAAATGCAAGGTGTAATCAGAGATTTGTAATGTTTTAGCTCTCTGAAACAATCCCTTAAAACTAGTTAGTATATTTTAAAATTTTCTCACATTTGGCTTGGGCTCATGTTTTCCAGAACATGTTATCTTTTTTTGTTTTTTTTGCCTATTGTGAAGCAACTTTAAAAGGCTTTCTTTTTCTCTTGGGAAAATATCTTTTTGGTATTGATTGAGAAACATTTTTACAGGTTGAGGACCCCACACCTGCTGTCTTCTCTGTACTGCAATAGACAGCTCTCCCCAGATTTCTCAGAAGAGAATAGCCAATACACCCAGACATTGCTAAAAGGTGATCCAGACCTTTTCTGTCAAGCATGTTTTCAACTCAGACACTGAATAATGTTGTGCTGGAAAACTGTGGCTTTATCTCTTTCTTCTTGACCTCTTCCAGTGATAGCACTCCCTTTTCATAAGATGTTAATTTTATTTTGACAGGAAAGAAACTAGTTCTAGTGTTGTGGGTGTATTTAATCTTTGAGAGAGCAGAAATAAAATCTCCATTATATTATGATTAAAATGTTACAGGAAACTGCTAGAAACCACAGGGTTGTCTAGTCATTATGTATAAAAATCAAAAATAGAGCTGGGATGGTAGGGGGAACAGAAGTTTCAAATAGTGCTTAAGTCATAGCAAGGGGCAGGATCTTCAATACCATTCTGATTTGAACTCAGAAACATATTCTAACTGGAGATAATTTATCACCTAAAAGCTCTCAAGGAGAATAAGAAATTGTACCAAGTAGGGGAAGTGTAGTGAGAAATACAAAGAGAAAATTTCTTCTCCTAAGGCAAAGAAAATACAAAGAATAAAAACTAAGCTAATAAACAGACACCAAGTTGACTCTGTCTTGGATTTGAAAACAATTTCAGGATTACAAACTTATTAACATCTTCTTCCGTTATATCTCCAAAAAAAAAAAAAAAAAAAAAGACAGAAAAACACTTCATTATATTTGACATTTACTAATGATGATAGAAGGTTATATTTGAAAGAAAAGAACATTTTATAATGTCAAGTGCCACTAGTGTAATTAAACTTCAGCAGTCTCAGGTAACTGACTACAATGGTACCTCTTCTCAATTTGTTCAGGAAACTGGCTCCAAACCCTGGTGCTGTGTTGTTACTCTCCCCAGTTGACTCTAATAACTGGGTATACCTGCTGGTTTTCTATAAATGTAGGCTTCTGGTGATTGAAAAACACAACTGGAAGTCTCTTACAGAGAAAATGAGGGATAAAAATGTTATTAATAGATGAAAACTTTCTTCCATGGGTGATAGCTTTCATTTTTCTCTTTTTTAAAGAAAAATGAAATCATTTTAGTTTAAATATTTTGATTCCCAATCATGTTTTTAGGAGAAATTTTTGGCATTAATGGTAGGTTTGATTAACAAATACTTGAATATCTGTCAAGAAAAAAGCTGTAAAGTGGAAAACATTAGCAGCTCGATAAGTAGTAGTTAGAAACTTTTTCAGTTTAAATTTTGGCATTACTGTCTTTGTTTTTGCCTTAAAATTTCTTTTCCAGATGAAACCCTTTTTTTTTTTTAAGTGTATATACTGCAGAAACAATACACAGTTTTAAGATTGAGGAAATAGCTTTCATTTGTAAGGTATATTGTAATTTGTTTTTTGTTTAGGCAGTTACTTCTCTCTGTATTGAATTAAAAGGAAAATGGAAGGAACCCTTAATAAAGAAACATAATTCAAATAATATCACCACAATCAAAATACATTTATTGATTGTTTAGACAGAGAAAAATAGATTGAAGGACAGACAATCCTGATATATGATAAAGTAGGTAATTTTATATAAAGAGAAACCAAATCAAAACACATTGGTGTTAACTGAGCAACAAAAGTAATTTAATTAAGCTATGGAAAATGATATGTACTAACCCAAAGGGGAAGTCAACAGAAATGGGGGATGGCAACATTGTAATCCAAGACATAAAATACGCTTTAACTAGTGACTTTCCAAATGGACACAAAGATGTGGAAGGGAGTCAGTCATTGAGCATTCAAACAAGTAGAGATCTCTAAACTCATGCTTTGCTATCTTTTTACATGAAGGAATTGTTTTGAATCATCAAAGGGGGATTAAATCATGTTCAGCATAGTTTAATATTAACACAGATTGATTCATTCAGTAACATTTAGTTAACTCTTATTACAAGTTAGGGACTATGTTAGGTATATATTAAATTTATATTTTATCTATTCTAGGTATATTTTGTATATTTTAAAATTCTACATATTGAGAGCATTTCATTAATTAGAATACCATATTCCCTACATGTCTACAAAAAATTAAAGCTGTGAAAAAACTTTTTCTAAAGAACCAGACAGTATAGCAATTTCAAATTGTAATGGAGGTGGTTTGTTCCATTGGTGAAGTCCTCTAATTCGTCGTTACTGTTATGGGTTGTATTGTATTCCCCACAAAAGAAATGTTGAAATTCTCACCCCAGAACCTGTGAACGTGACTTTATTTGGAAATAGGGTCTTTGCAGATGTAATCAAGTTAAGATAAGGTCATTCCAGATTAGGTGGGCCCTAATCTTTATAAAAAGAGAAGACAGAGAACACACGTAGGCGAAGGGCATGCAAAGGCAGAGGCAGAGATTGGAGTGACGTACTTGCAAGACAAGGAGTGCCAAGGATTGCCAGCAACCACCAGAAGCTAAGAGAGAGGCATGGAGCACATTCTCCCCTTGAGCCTTTGGAGAGAGCACAGCACTGTTGACACCTTAATTTAGGACTTCTAGCCTCTAGAATTATGAGTAGATAAATTTCTGTTGTGTTAAACAACCCGATTTGTGCTAATTTGTTACAGCAGCCCTAGAAAACCAATACCGTGTCTTACTCTAGCCTGCAATCTTCGTGATTAGGGTGAAAGCAATATAAATTTCAGAGCTACTCACACACTCCTTTATTCACAGAAGAAAAAAATAAAGAAAATTAAAAGTAGTCCATGGAGAAGTCTAACAAAATCTCACTGTGTGAATTCAGGAAAGATGTTATGCTAAAAAGCACTACCATATTCCACTTATGTAAAATTAATTTTGTTTAAAAAAAGTTGGTTTGATATATCTCGTTACTTTAAAAACTAGATCTCTATGTGTATATCTAAATATCTATCTACCTGTCTATCATCTATCTTTCCAACATATGTCCTATTAGAAGGACGGAACAGTGTTGCTTGATGTGACAAAAATGATATATTGCTTCCTGTTGGAATTTCATTACCAATGAGTAAGATACTATTACAGAAAAATTTAAAGTCATGATGTATACTGAGACACAAGTCCCCCAAGCAACAGAAATGACAAAATGCTGATTATTATACATTACTTTGTATGATGTTACTTTTCTCCAAGTTGTGTTTATTTATTTCCATAAATAGGTATAAAGCAGCATGGAATTTAGTCCTACAAAATAGCAATTAAAATAGGAAACTTAAATATTTCATGCTTTCTTGTTTCATATTTATTTTTGGAATGTAGTAGGATTTTTTTTTCCTTAGAGCAGTTAATCTTCCATTAAAATAAAATTTACAAACCACTTTTCCCTACTGATCTTATGCAAACAGTCAGTTTGAATTCATTTACACACACTTAGTTATACAAGCATCTGTAAAACAAACCTACATTTTAGAAGAGTACTAATAAACTAGCCTCTAAATAGCCCTTCAATCAATTTAAATGTTCTCTCTATCTATGGTCTTTTATCCATCTTCTTCACACCAGCGGATTTTATTGATCAGATTTTCCTTGTCATGACGTTTAACTCTGAAATACAAAAATCTTCATTTTACAATGGCCTCCACTTCTAAGTAAAACCTAGTAAAATAAGCCTGAGGTAGAAGGATAAAACTTGACCTATTATTTCATGGCAGTGTTACCATGGCAATTCATCTTTCCTGGAAGAGAGGAACAGCCATATATAGCTTTTGTTATAGGGGGCCTTTGACTCCATCGTCAGTAATACTCTGACATATCTACTCATTGTATACTTCTGATCATGAAAATTGTAGACACTTTTCAGTAAACATTGTTTAAACAGTTGGATGAACCCTCTTCAAGACCTTAATAAAATTTATAACCCAAACCATGTAAGGACATTTTTACTTACTTTATTTAACAACTTGTTTTCTAAGAATGTTTAACACAAAGGCAGGGGAAGACACCATTTTTGCTTTTTTCCTAATTAATCTTTTTGACATACTTCTTTCCAGTGGGATTTTGATTATGCTTATTTTTTTCAAAACCTGGGGCATAAATATATAAATGCAGGCAGCTTAGAGATTTTAGTCAAGGTTGGGGATTGTTTTTATTCATAAGACACAATAAGAAATGCTTGCATCAGATTGAATGCAGTGTATTTTAAAAGGTAACATGTTTTTGAGTAGAATTTTTACTATTACCCTAAAATTGGCAGCTAAGACTCAAACCAGACTCATTACAAAGGGATGGGAGATTTTACTCACACAAGCCATCTGCCAGTTGGGTGGTTGGACGGTGTCTGCCTAAGCGATGGAATTACTGATCTGCTTTTGTGCAGGGTGGGTATTTGATACCTAGAGAGAAACAGCAGGGCTGAGAAGGTGAAGAAAGTGGAGAAGCCTGATTTTCCACAGATGAGCACAGCTAGTTATGTGAGTTTTCCCATGGCCCAATAAACACCATAACAGGGAGATGCACTTGAGACATTTTGCCATTAACCTACCTCTAAGAGCTGTCTCCTGCAAGAGGTGTAGGATGCTATGATGCACATTAACAAGGGCAGGAGGGAGCTGAAGGAATGTTAAAGGGGAAGGAATCGGAGCAAATTTTCCATGTCAAGGTACTGTGCAGTAGGAAAGCCCTGCAGGGCTCCCCGAAGACCCTGCATAAGGGAACCAGCATTCAGATGTTTGTCACACAGAAGATGTGGACAGCAGGATAGGCTTCACCCAAGAAGCCGGGAGAGAATTGTCATTGCATGTCCAGTTAAGTAGAGTCATCTGCCCTTTCTTTATCTCCAAGATCTCCTTCATCTCTGATATTGAAAGAGCAAGAAGTAGAGAAAGAAATGACAAAAAGAGTGGATCAAACTTTTCTTCTTATTGCACTACCGGCCTCTGGAAATTCAGCCAGATTTATGGTAAGGGAAGAGTATTAGTGTTAAATTAGATATAAGGACATTTTAAGCTAGACTCAACAATACTGAGCTTTTGTTTTCTGTTTTATTTTTATTTTTTAAATAATGGACTTTATTTTTTAGAGCAGTTTTAGGTTCACAGAAAAAAGTACAGAGATATCCCTTTACCCTCTACCCCCACACATGCATAGCCTTACCCATTATCAAACTCACCACCAGAGTATGCATTTGTTACAACTGATGAACCTACATTGACACAGCAAATTCACCCAAAGACCATAGTTTACATTAGGATTCACTTTTGGTATTGTATATTCTATGGATTTGGACAAATTTGTTACGTCATGCATCCACCATTATAGTATCATACAGACTAGTTTCACTGCCCTAAAAATCCTCTGTGCTCTGTGTGAGGTTTTTGTAAATAAGAGAAAAATGACTAGTACTCATGGGATCTGTTCAAGTTGTGGTTTGGGAATTGGGCACGGGTGATTGGGCAGACCGAAAACAAGGTTTAGATAAAAGTAATACCAAAATACACCAATAGGTTTAGACTTTTCACCAAACTAGCCACCAATGAAATATTACAAAAACAGTATCAAGAAAGCAGACCTAAACAGGGCATTGTACATTTTAAAGCATACTCACATATATCATTTCATTTATTTATTCTGAGGTCGTAGACCATTTTATAGATGATGAAACCAAGAAATAAAGAGGTGAAGTGCCAGTTCTAAGTCACAGCAGTGGCAAAAGACACAGGACATACTGAAGCCCAGCTTTCCTCAAACAGCTGAAGTCTAGTCCTCTTTCTGAATATGAAGCTGAATATTGGGAAATTTAGGTTCTATTTTTTTCATTTTGGCTCTATGTTGATGTTATCATTTGGCTATTAACATTTGTTCCACGTATGTGCTTTAGCTCTTTTTCAGCTTCACTGTTTCAAATCACATTCAGTCCTCAACCAAGCATAGCTGTGCCCAGCCCTAATACTTTACTGAAATTGTTCATGCTAAAGTAATCAGTGACTTCCTCATTGCCACATCCAGTGGTTTAATATTTGGTTCTCATCCTAGTTGTTTTTTCTGAAACATATGGTATAGATGACAGTCCCTTATTTCTTTAATTCTAATCTTTAAGGGTATGACTCTCTCTGGATTATTTAGGCTCTGTAAATTTTCTTCTTCAGTTACCTGTACAGCTTCTCTTTTCTGCTCACCTCTTAAAGGTGCTGCACAGACTTCCAATCTTCACCCTCTCTCATTGCTTTTGTACTATGCTACAAGATACTGTGCTACCTCCATAGTTTCAAATGTAATCTATAAATACCTCCATCTTACAAAGTAAATTCAACCACATTCCTGTATTCCAGAACCACGTTTTCATCATTGTCAATCACAGATACCTCAGATTGAACTCATGCAAAAAACTGAAGTCAATGTAATTATTCCAAATCTATTGTCACCAGCAATTAAAATCTTTTAATCACAACAGCAAAACTTATATTTTAATAAATTTTACCAAATTTCCTCACCCTTCATTGACTTCCCTTCCATACTTTTAAAGATTTGCAATTAAACACAAAGTATTTTTCCTAGGCTTAGGTCAAGGCAAAAGGCTCACTGATATTTACTGTGATTACCACTATATTTGCTTGTATATTTACTGTCTTATTCTATGATATTTGACCTGATTTTTTTTTGTTTCTTTTTTATTCGTATCCTGCTTTCTCTTTGACTGATTGAGTACTCTTTATTTTTTCCAGTCTTATCATTCCCTATATTAGTTTGGAAATTATACCAGTTATATTAAAAGTTATTTTTTAAATGTTAAAATTTATATTGAAAATAAACATTTTGTTAATATCTTTAACTTCATATTCCAAAATTCAAATATTTAGAATAATTTCTCAGTCACCCCTTCCCACCTTAAATAATAATGTTGTACAATGTTCCATATTTTGATGCTATTTTGACTTTTTTCTTTTTCTTTTTTTTTTTTTTTTTTGACTGAGTCTTGCTCTGTCTCCTGGGCCAGAGTACAGTGGCATCATCATTGCTCACAGCAACCTCTAACTCCTGGGCTCCAGCGATCCTCTGCCTCAGCCTCCTAAGTAGCTGGGACTATAGGTGTGCACCACCACTCTCACATAGTTTTTCCATTTTATGTAGAGATAGGGTCTCACCTTTGCTCAGGCTGGTCTCGAACTCTTGGTCTGAAGCAATCCTCCCTTCTCGGATTCCCAAAGTGCTAGGAGTACAGGTGTGAGCCACCATGCCAGGCCCTACTTTGACTTTTTACCCCTTAAGTAGATATTATTGTTTTTACACAGACATTATTTGTTTATATTTATATTTATCCATGTGTTTTCCAGCTTCCCTATTCACAATTTGCATGTCAAACCATCCTTCCAGGTTTCTAAAGTGCATTCTTTAGAAATCCCACTGGTGAAGATCTGCTGGTAGTAAACATTCTCCTTTCGTATGTCCAAATATATTTTTGTTTAACCCTTACTTATAAATTATGTTTAGCTGAGCATACAATTCTATTTATATATTCTATCTTTATAGGATTATTCCATTGTTTTTAGGCTTCCAGTTGATACCACTGAAAAGTCTGCTCATAGTTTAATTATTGTTCAACAACAATCTGAAACTTCTCTGAAGTTCCTTTTAGGAGCCTCCCTTCATCTTTGGTGTTATGTAGTTTCACTGTGATGTGGCTATATTCATTTAATACAATTCCTTTATATAGACTGCTAGGAGATCATTGTGCTTTGTCTTTTAACAATGCCAGAAAAAAATTCAGTATTAACCCTACAAGCTACTTCTATCGTATTCTTTTTATTTATTTATTTTGGAATTCCAATTATATGTCAGGTAGATAGGCTGACCATACATACTGGTATACCCAGGAATATCCAGGTTTAGGCCATGCCTATGGTTGATCAATGAACAATTAATTGTCTCCAAAGTCCTCTAGAACTTGTTCAATTTAATTCACATTTGAAACCAGGTGTGGGTTGACAAAACAAAGTCCATAATTTCTGACATAGTTTATAGATTCTTGTCATACTACCACTGTCAGTTCCAAAGAGTTAAAAAGATTTTTAAAAGTTCTAAGAGTCAGCTGAGTCACACACTGGAAATGTTTTATTTTAAAAATAAAATCAGAACTGGGAATAAAATACAAGGCTGAGGCATGAGTTTGCGTCTAGAATAGGAGTGTTGTTGTGGTTTGTGCCGTCCTTGCCCTCTTAAATCATTAGGTTAGCTGCCCAGCTCATCTCTGATTCTGATCAGCTTGCTTCTTTTACCTGTTTTGAAAAGCTATTGTGTCACTTGTCTAGGTCAAGATCAGAGGCTGGCATCTGACTCACAGAAGTGCTCTGTTTGGTTAACATAGTGTTCAAAAATTTCTTTAGCTGGCATTTAAAAATGTGAATGTTTTTACACAAAAGACCAGATTTCCAATTTATTTTGAAAAATTTCAAGAGATAGTAACAATGAGCATTGCTGTCTGGCCACAGGGGACTGCAGCTAGTAGCAGCTGCCACTTTAATTCTCTCATCTGGCTATCCTGTCTTTTTTATGTTGTTGACTGGCCCCTGAGGTATTGAAGCTTCAGATGACTCTGCCACCTCCATCACCATCCACACTACCATTTACCCCATTCAAAACCATTCTATGTCTTCCTATCGGCCAGGGAATAAAGTCTAAATTCCTTAGGGTCTTTTTCATTTGGCCCCAACATCCTTTTCCAATATTGTATTTAAATTTATATGTATTATATGTTTATTTTTTTAATCCCTTCATGTTAGAATTTCACCATGTTTCCCAGCCTTCCCTATGTTTCTAATATCTGTGTCTTCTTTATGTGAGTACACTCCTCTACACACTTATCCTTTTTTGGCCTTGTGCTTTCATGTTCAAGAGAATCCATATTACCTTCAAAAAATATTCTATCCAGTGGCCACTGTTTTTGTTCTTCTGAACCATCTAACCAAGAATAAAATTAGTTCTTAACTTTGCCCAACCGATTTAGTGCCTAGATGAAATTTACATTTGGGCTCAAAGTTTATACAAAGCAAATGTCAGGTTGTTTTAACTAATCAATAGCCTGTCTGGGTTAAGTTCTTATTAAAAAGCCAGCCAAATACTGAAAAATCTATATTTCTAGCATTGTGTGGGGTACTGAGAAAAATACAAAATAAACATCTATGAGATGCTATCTCTAAATCAAGGAATATGTATTTCCCATAAACTGGCAAAATGAAGCACATAAAGCAATCTGGGAGCCTGGTTGTGTGTGAAGTGTTTATTGTATGATGTAAGGGCTAGAGAAATCAGAGAAGGGACAAATGAACGTGAACTAAGATCCAGGAGAGTGTAAATTTGCTGTAGGTTCCCAGCGAGGGTAGATTTTGGTGGGCTACCACTCCACAGTCAGGATGCTGAGAAAGACCATGGAAATGGGTCAGGGAGTGAAGAACACCTACGTGTGTCCTTTGTGCTTTCCTCTACCACTTTTCCTTTGCAGGAACCAAAACAATATTTATCTGTAAGTATTGCAGATGCTTCTGTTTGGCATCTGAAAATTCACCAGGCACTGCACATGGGCAGTATGATCACACCCTCCCTCCCACCTTCTAAACTATAATATCTGAGAAGAGGGTAGGGTGTGTGTAAATAACTAATTAAATAAATTCTTGTTTATTCTATAGCAGGATCTGGAATCTGGAATGGAAGAGAGATGATACCAGCTATATGTTCCTGGGCAAGTAATTAAACCCCTCTGATTTTTCACTTTTGAGCTAAAATAGCAATAAAATTATCTACCTTCTCAAGGTTGTTGTGAGGATTAAATAGCATATATAAAGGCTTCTTGGGCACACTAGTTGCTGAATGATATGGTTTGGATGTTTGGCCCCTCCAAATCTCATGTTGAAATTTGATCCCCAGTGTAGAACGTGGGGCCTGGTGGGAGGTATTTGGATCATGGGGTCGGATCCCTCATGAATAGCTTGGTGTCCTTCCTAAGATAATGAGTTCTTACTTTATGAGTTCATGAGAGAGCTGGATGTTTCTTATTTATTTAAGGTCTCTTCAAGATGAAGAACTGGATATTTAAAACAGCCCGGCACCACCTCCTCCCTCTTTCTCCCTCGCTCTCCATGTGACACACCTGCTCCCCCTTCACCTTCCACCTTGACTGGAAGCTCCCTAAAGCCCTCACCAGAAGCAGATGCTGGCACCACGATTCTTGTACAGCCTGCAGAACTGCGAACCAAATAAACATCTTTCCTTTATACATTGCCCAGCCTCAGGAACTTCTTTATGGCAGTGCAAAACAGACTAACACACTCAATAAATAAGATTTTCCTTTTTTTTTTTTTTCCCGTAGCAGCAATGTGTGGAGGAAGGAACAGGGCTTTGGAGTTAGAACACCTGTGTTCTTACCGTAGCTCTGAAACTCACATGCTGGCTGGCTTTAGAAATATCACCTAACCTCTCTGAGCATAAATTTCCTGATTTCCAAAATGAAATGAATACCTAACACTGAGATAACTTGTGAGCCACAAGTGAGAAAAGTTCTCTGTAAATTGTAAAATGCTATAGGCAGTGTCATTATTATCGATTGTGTTAATGAGAGTAAAGAATCCAAGCTTGCCTGTCAGATCCCAACAGAAAGTGTCTGTTAAGATTGCTCAGTGGAACATCGTTTCTTATTCATCCCACCTCCAGGAGAGAAGAAAATCAAGAAATTTGCCCTTCAGGATCAGCCAGAATCCACATTCTCTCATTTTCTCTCTCCATGCCCCCTTACATAAAAAAAGGGAACAGAATTCAAAGATGAAATACACAATTAAATTCCCGTCACGACCATCGCTTGCTTATGCTTACTGATTGCTTTAAGGTCTTCTGCACATTTTTATCTTTATGATTGTTTTGACCCTCATTGAGACAAAAGATCTAATGAATTACAAGGGTGTTTCAAAATTAAAGTCGTGATTCCCACATCTCAAACAACTTTAGTTGGTAAGAATCATTTAAAAATAAGTATTATGTCCAATGATGAAGTTTCTAAAATAGAGAGAAAAAGTGAAATGAAAATGTGGAAATCAGATGCTAGAGAAATAGAAGCTGCCACAGCATCTCATTACGTGCTCCGTACAGAGAGAGCCACAGGCAGCAGGCAGCTGGCTGGGCGACAAGAGGATCATAATTGATTCCAGGAAGGGGACTGGAACACCAGGGAGAAGAACCCTCAGGGAAAGGGTGTCCACTTTGGAAAGGCTTCTTGACTTCACCCAAAATAGTACTACTATTAATAATGATATATGCTTCTCTTTATAAGTGGGTCCAATTTATTTGTTTTTTTAAAATAACCTTCCATCTTAAATAATTCTAAAAATGTAGTGAGATGATATTACATCCAAATGGAATATCTAAACATCAAAGGCAATTTTGAGTGGTTTAGTACTGTCTCATAAGTTGTTAAGTTTGTGAAAAAATGTTAAGCCCATTTTCATGGCACTTGGAAAACAGTGACAATCAGACCAAGGCCTCAGACAGCCTGGGGCACTTTCATGTGTGAATTTAGTGACCTTGCATTTGTGTATGAGATTATATAATATCAAACTTTACAAGGCACAAAGTTACCCATGGCCTCCTAAGATCAATGGTAATTACAAATGATGCTTCAAGATCACACAGCTAATTAGATGACAATCCTGGGTTTTTGCTGATACTTTTTGGTTATGTTGAAACCATCTAGAGATGGTTTCAATTGCTGTTTAAGCAGTTCTCTCATTTTCTGTTCAGTTCCAATCAGACACCAGCATAGAGCTGAGACAGAAATCAGAGGCCAGCTGCAAAGATGACAAAAGGTTGAGCAAGGCACCCATGGAAAATTCAAGGAGGCTTCACTAAGCCTCGGAAGCCCGAAGAGTGACTTCCTACCAACTTTGAGGATATAAAAGTCTTTCTGATAGAGCAGGGGAAGCAGCTTTTTCTATTTATACACCTTCATTTAAGGCAGAGCTGGGCTTTACAGGGGGCAATGGGGCCTGATCACTGGCTGCCAGGGTTGGGGGAGCCAGAAAGGCGGCATCCCAACGCGAGGACTGGACTGTGTGCTGTGGGCTGTCCTTTGGGGAGGGGATGTCGCCCTTCTCGGGGGCCAGAGGGGCCAGGGTGGGATGGGGAGAGTGAGCCCTGTGGGCACACAGGGCCCCTTTAATACTGTTATTGTGGGTGCTGCGTTTAAAAGGGATAAAACCTGACCGTAATGCCAAAAGAAAGCACCATGTAAAATAGAGGCCAAACTCATATTAAAACTTGACACGATCTAACTCTAGAATAACATCTACAGAATTTATTCAGTCTGAATTCTACTGAGGGGTTAAATTCTCTAAGTCAGAAAAGGCAAATTTACAGAAGTCATTACAAATGAACCAGCCACATTATTTTCACATCAACAGAAAATAAGAGTAAGAAGTCACAAATGAGAAAGAACCTGTGCTGATTTATGTGTGGAAAAGAAAGCAGACAGACAAATATATGCTCTATAGCATATAAAACACCCATACATTAACATTTTAAATATAAGAGGAAAGGTTAGCTAGGACTAAGAAAATTATTTTTGATGGGAAAATAAAACCCATGCATAAAGCAAAATTTAGTTCTTTATTTCTCATAGTAAAAAGTTACAAAAATCACTGCATTAAAAATAAACCAAATAGACCTAAATCATTTGCCAAACAATCTGGCAGCCCATAAAAGCATTTTTCCCACATTTAAATTTCACTGACAACATGGCTGCTGGCAGGAGAAGCCTGAAAGGGCGTTAGTATTCTGACTATAATTCAAATTCCTACTTTCAATGCAAAAAGTTCTTTTAGGGCTTGTGTGCCAGACAAATGTATTTTTCTTAGCCTGTAAACAGACTCTAGTGCTTGAATAGCATGATAGCAGAGTCAGAGAGCAGATGCACTGGCATGTACTGATCCTTCTACAGGAAAGACAGAAACTTCTCCAGCTGGGCACCACTCTGGCTGGATTATGCCAGGCCTCATGATCATGCTGTGCTAATAAGGTCAAGGTCTGATCCCTGTATGTTCTTCTCTCTGCTCCAAGCCGCCTAGTGACATGCTCAACCTGGTGAGTTATTTCACAAACGCAAGAGGTAGGCAGACAGGCAAGGGTGTACGGCTGGATTTGCCGTGATCCGTCATTCTTCATAGAAAGGTAAAGGGAAGATTCTTGGTACCCCAAGACTGTTGTTGGCTGCTGGGGAACATGACCAGGTGGGGCAAGGTTTCTCCCCTTTTAGATCCAAGCAACAAATTCTGACGCAGCTCAGAATTGGCCTGCAGGGACAAATAGAGCGGAGAGTTCCCCTAAGGCTCATTTGTAGGGAAGTTTAAGGAGACCTATTCCTTCTGATTGGTTTGTTTATAAATTACATTTGGCAGTTTAACACAGGGCCTCACTCTCAGAAGTTCCCCCTTAGTAGATCTGGCAGCTGAGTCTGGGAACTTGCACTTTCTCTAAGAACCATTGGTCATTCTGATGCTGGCAGTCTGACCAATATCGGATAACTGCTGAGAGCAAGGACTCTAGGGTTAGATGACTTGTGTTCACATTCTGGCTCCACTGCTTACTAGCTGGGTGAACTTGGGCAAATCAATTAACCTCTCTATACCTCAGTTTTCTCAACTGTAAAATGAGGTTATGAAAATTAAATGAGCTCACACAGGTAACTGGGTTAGCATAAGACCTCAGACACAGGAAGCAAGCAATACATGTCAGCTGTTGCAATTCCCAGATGCTCTTTCATTTTTTTAGTTTTTTTCACATGCAATGTTTCATACATCAATATATTTCATGTTTATGGTTAGGCTTTTTAAAGTATAGAATTATCAAAATATTATTATGCTATCTAATTTTTGGATGTCTTTTTTTTTTTTTTTTTTAAAGATGTGAGTGACTACACACCACTGTTAATCATTCTTATTTGAACATAATGGTGAGTATTTTACAGGAAGTAAATATGTCTTATAAGTGGTCATTCTTTGCTAAAATATCCTTTTCTTCTCAGATGGAAATGAGATTACTGCCTTTGGTCTTTCAGTTTGTTTAAAGTTGACAGGCAAAAAACTGTGAGCTTTAAAAGTTCTTCCTGCCAGAGGCCCTACTTCAATATGAAATGTCCAAGGCAATTAAACAACAAATAGAGACAAGCTAATAAAAACTGGAAACTGCCAAGGAAAGAAAAGCAGAGAAATAATGACTAAAATGTTGCCTGGGCTTTTCTCCAAGTTAGCTTTTGCAAAGGGATGAAAACCTTTTGTCTCATTGGTGAAAATGATTGGAGATGTTTAGATTTTAACTAAAAATGTAGAGAAACTTACTAATAAAAAAATGGGTTGCCTCGTGAATTGGTGAGTACTTTATCACTGGAGATGTTTGAACGTAACAATGTTAAGGACGAGCAATGTTGAGGATGTTGCAGAAGAGAGTTATGCATTCTGTAAGGGGTTAGACTACACGATCAGAATTCCAAGAGGCAAGCTGTAGATGGCATCAAAGTTGCAAACACAAAGTAGCAGAACGTTAATGTTATTGATAACAACAAATAGAGATGTTACTAAATGTTTGTGGAAAGATAAGGAGTTTAAATATTAAACATTCTTTTTTAATACTAGGTAGAAACTTCTAAGCAGAAATGTTCTGAAACCAACAATCTATAAATAGATATATTCTCATTGTATATTACACATCTACTTTTTGTCTCATAATGCTTTTATTACTGGTTTGCTGCTTTTCTTTTCTTTTCTTTTTTTTGAGACAGAGTCTCACTCTGTTGCCTGGGTTCAAGTGCCATGGCGTCAGCCTAGCTCACAGCAACCTCAACCTCCTGGGCTCAAGCGATTCTCCTCCCTCAGCCTCCCAAGTAACTGGGACTACAGGTGCACACCACCATGCCCGGCTAATTTTTTCTATTTTTAGTAGAGATGGGGTCTTGCTCTTGGTCAGGCTGGTCTCGAACTCCTGAGTTCAAGCGATCCTCCTGCCTCGGCCTCCCAGAGTGCTAGGATTATAGGTGTGAGCCACCACACCTGGCCCTTGCTGCTTTTACCTATCCTACGAATTTCAAGGAGCCCATAAGGGAATTAGCCATTTATTTCTAAATAAAGATATACATTTGGCACGGATGCCCAAAGCAGCAGTTGAAAAATGAGCTTATCGGGAGGTGCTCAAACTCTCTGACTTCCAATGCTATTGTCCCACAATTTGCACTTGTAGCTGACTGATTTCTCTTCTCAATTAGTGGAATAAAAAAGCTCACAATTCAAGGTGGCCACCATAAGCTACTCCTAAACAAAAAAGGTATCACCTTTGCACCTATTCCTAGATTATCTGGTGGTTGTTGGTACTAAATTATTTTTATTTGTCTTTTAATAAAATTGTCCCAAGTATTGCCAAAACCATCAGAGAAAAATCATGAGAATTATAAAATCATAGTTTATACTGGTGGTACCAAAGGTGTAATTCCTAGTGTCTCAAATGATTAAATGAACTGCAAGTCTACTCTGAGCAACGTAAAAGTTAGAAGAGGTACATTGGGCAACACAGTATCAAATGCAGCCTAATCTCCCCATTGCAGGAAGATGAATACTTCAGCCATAAGCACATTAGTGTGTAAAATTAAATTTGTTCCATTTCCAGAAATAAGTTAACTTAGGTTAGGAACCAGAGGGCCCCTTTCCAAAGAGAAGGAGAGGGAGAGAAGGAGAGAGGGAGAAGGAGAGAGTGTAAATGGGGAGAGGGGCACAAAAATGCTTGGGAGCAAGTCATGTATCCAGGAAGTACTTCCAATTGAAAATCTGGGTGTCATCTACTTTTATTCCATAAACCCAGTTTCAAGAGACTTGGCTCTGAATATAGCATTTCATTGCCACTCACTTTGAACCCACCATCCATAAAATGAAGTAAAAGGAAACTCGTACAATTAGTTACTTGCTTAAAGTTTTCTCTGACTTGGTAACTTGAGTGTCTTGTTGTGTTAAGTAATGGTGAGCAGAGCACTGTCCAGCAAATTAGCTTTCTGCTGTTTAGCAATGGGATCCACCCCTAAGTCAAACCAGAGCTAAATGAGTACATGAAGGTTGCAAGGATGAAAGAGAGAAAAACCTAGAGCCATTTTAGACCTCTGAGAATATGGCAACCAAAACAATTCCGATAAAGGAAAAGCCATTTAACCTGCTCATCACATTTTTTTTTATGACGTTTTCTTTTTCTTTTTTTATGACTATAGTTCTGGAATGTAATAGAATCTCAGCAGCAGACACATTCAGCGCAAATCATCTGCAGTATTGTTTTTGTGTATCTTTACTAAAAGATTCTCAGTGCTTTCAGGAATTCTGTGTTGGAGATTATATTCAGCTATTTAGATTACTTTTCACCTCACTAAACAAGCAGACTTTTTTTTTCCGTTTTCAGGAGATAGAGATATCTATGCAGTTTATTCTATCAAAGTCCTTTAATTTGGAGGTCTTGCTGCTTCCTCTTATCTGAGTACACCAGCAGGGAAACTTAAGCATCATGGACCACAAATGATATGCAAACTCCAAGCAGTTCGCAGTTAACAAAGGAGATTTCATGGCTCTGCAGTTTTCATAATTACATTAAAGCCAAGAATGTTTCTCTTTAAACACTAAAATGTGTTTTTATAAAGAAATCGATTTCAGGATTTGTAATTAGAAAGTAAATAAGCAAGGATTAAAATGGCATTTACTGTGATGAAATAGTAGCTTAAAATAGGTATTCCAGCAGACACAGTAAAGCACGCTCCAGCCTGGGAGAGGGGGGAGGGCTTTGGACTTGGAGTAAGAGGTTCCTTCTGGGCAAAAGGCTCACTTCTTCCACAAACCAGATCTGGGACTTGGGGGAGGTCATTTCATCTTTTTGGCTTTCTTACTTGTATAAAGATGTGATAGAATTATATTTTTTTCCTATTTTTTAATTTATTTCAGAATATGATGGTGGTACAAATGTTTTGGTTACATGCATCGTTTTTGTACCACTTGAGTCAAATATATTTTTTAAGGTCACTTTTAGTTATAGAGACTCCTTAAGGTTAGGCCTTTTTAAAAGTCCCACTTTCTAGGGAGAATTTACATTAATCCACACTATAGGGCCCCTAAAGAGCTTTTCAATGCATTGATTTTTACAGTTTTACAAGTTTTAATGCAGTGACGCTCAAATTTTATTATGCATTAAAACTTGTTAAAAGTGGAAATTCCCAGGCTTCATAATGAAAGATGGATGTAGCAGGACAGGGTGGCCCTCCAGGCAATTCTGATGGAGAGGCATGGTGGACCACACTTTGACAACGAACTCGCGGCCTGAAAGAAGTAAAGCAATTTCTCCCAATCCTGGCTTAGTCCCTTGTAGACTGTCTCAATAGGATATTAAGGTATAATAATTCCAAAACATAAGCTTTTTCCCTCAGAAATATGGTCGTGAAAGAATAAACAATGCTATTCATCAGGAAAGTTCAAATTTGGCTGCCACATACAATTTTGGTATCATTCCTTTCTTCTTTCGTTAAAAGTTCTTTACATTTCTCCTCCTTATGGAAGTCACCTTTAATTACCATACAGCCTGAGACTTCATTAAACCAATATATAAGTTACCCTGGATTTTTCTGTCGAAAATTTCTGGTTATAACTTATACTGACTGTCGAGGTTAATGTCAAGTCTATTCCCAGGACGTTACAAAACTCTACAGTGTGAACCTATTTTTAATTAATAAAGTACATAGATCCAGATATCAAAAAAGATTAACTGAAAATATGTAAATATTAATAGTTATCTCTGGAAAATTTGTTTAGAGGTGAGATTAATTTTCTGCTTACTCTTCTTTATTTTCAAATTTTACTACAAAGGTTATTGTATCTGTAATAATCTTTCTTTTAGATTAAAAAAGAAAGGAGAAAGGGAGGAAAAAAGGGAGGAAAGGAGTGAGGGAGAGGGGAGAGGGAAGAGGAAGAAGAGAATGCGTTGGTATGTGTGTGCACAAGTGTGTGTGTGTGTGTGAGAGAGAGAGAGAGGGAGAGAGAGAGAGAGAGGGAGAGAGAGAGAACGGGAGAGAGAGAGAAAGCAAGAGACTCCCTGGCAAATGTTATGACAGAGACATCATGGGAGGCTGGAAAGACACAGGTATCTCGGTGTGGTCTCCTGACTGCCTGGAGGAAATCAAGGAAGTCTCCCTAAAGGAAGTCATGTTTTGAGCTGAGCCTGCTGGTAGATAATAGCATGTAAACATTGCAGGATGAGGACAGCCTAAAGTGCACAGGCCTGGGAGAGAATGGCCTATTTGGGATCTATAAGTAGTTTGCATGGATGGAGCACGCACAGCCTATACGACAGTGATGTTTACACTGTGGCTTGCAACCTGCTAATGGACCAGAAACTCAATGAAGTGGGACATGGACAGTATTTTAAAAATTAAAAGGCTACAAACAGAAAAAAATCACAGTGCATCACACACAGGAATAAGTGTCATTTTGTGAAGATTTTCATGTGTGTCTGTGAGTGTGTGTGTGTAAATTAGATCATGATGTAAAATACATTTTTTATTGAGAGTTGAAATCTGAAAATTTTTGAAGCTTCTGCTGAGGCCCAGGAAGTCATGTGTGCTCTGTGAAGGACAATGGCAGGACCAGATTTGCATCTTAGAAAAAGAAATCACTTGAGTTCCATGGCAGGCAGAATGATGGCTCTCTAAACTGTCCCCTTCCCAGTCCCTGAACTTGTGAATATGTTATCTCGCATGGCCAAAAGGACTTTGCAGGTGTGATTAAATTAACAAACTCCAGACAAGGAGATTATTCTGGCTTTTCTGGGTAGGCTCAATGTAATCACAAAAGCTCTTACAAGGGAAAGAAGGAGGTAGGAAAGTCAGAGAAGAAATGACAGCAAAAGCAAAAGTGACAGAGAGAGAGGAGAGAGAGTATTTGAAGATATTATGCTATTGGCTTTGAGGAACGTGTGGCCTCAAGATGCTGAAGAAGGCAGGGAAGTGGATTCTCCCCTGGAGCTTCCAGAAGGAACACAGCTCTGCAGACCCATTTTGGACTTGTGACCTCCAGAACTGTAAAATAATAAATTTGTGGACTTTCAGGCCACTAAATTTGTTGTAATTTGTTATAGCAGTAGGAAACTAATAAAAGTTCTATGAGGATGGATGTCTAGGAAGAAGCCAGAAGCTTAATAAAAAAAAGAGAGGCATTGCAATAACCTGGGGAGAGATGATAAATGAACTAAAGTGTAATTGGAAAGGAAATCTTCCGAATGTCAAAGATTCTGAACGTATTTCACAGGTAAAATTGATAAGACCCAAAGAACAACTGAATTTGGAATGTGATGAAAAATTAACTAGAGGTTTTTAAGTGGGCTATTACAAAAAGTATTTCCTGTCCCCTATTTGAAGGTCTATCCATAGAGAAGGAATTAATGACCATGTTACCATAGCATTTCTTTTTACCAGGCTCACCAAACTAAGTGCTCTCAACCTTTCCTTGGTGGCATGGTTGTGAAATGGTTCACTATTAAATATATTGGGTACATTTCCTAGCCAACTAGGCCACATACAAATATTTTCTAAATATATATAAAATAAATTTATATAAAATATGCACACATATACATAAATTGACCATATTAAAAACATCACAAGGAAATGATGATGTTTTGCAAAGTGCAAAGCACTTTGTGGTTCATAAAGTACAATCACATATATCATCTCACTTGATCTTAAACTAACTTTGCAAAAGAATGCATAATGAATATCATCCCTGTTTTGTAGATAAGCAAGTTAGGGCTCAGAGGATGGGGGGACATTCTTAAGGTTACCCGTTGGACCTGGAAGTTAATTTTCTGTTTCTAAAGTACTCTGAATAGATTACATTCCATTCATGGAATTAATGTCACAAACAGAAAAAATGCACTCTTTGTTTCTGTCCATCCCTCCGATCACAGAACATAAATATGTATAATAGAGAATCGGGATGCTTTGGATTTTAATATTACCTGGAAGCTTCATAAAGCCAAATTATATGAAACACATGGAAAGACATTGCTTTTGTCTTTTAAAGTATTTCCATTAATTTTTAAGATATATTCATAAAACACTTCCTGAGCACTTACTACCAAATGCCATGCACCATGCTGACCCTAGAAATAATTTTTTAAAATGAATAGATGAAGCTCTTCTTTCAAGGAACTTATGGTTTAGTGGGGGAGCCTGGGGTGTTGAGCTCATCCAGGACAGCCTCCAGATGCCTGTGGCTCCTTTTCATCAAGGCGTCCTGCCCTGTGCATAGTCTAGAATTGACATACCATCGGGCAAGTGTTTGTTGAGCCCTCCATGTTCTGGTCACTGGGTTGGGCACTGGGGTTACACAGACACATGCATAGGACAAGATGTTGCACTCAAGAGCTTAGAGTCTAATAGGGGAATGCCTGGGCACTTCATGCTGGACCATTTAGGGTAGCTTTTGCCAAGCTGAAGCAGTCACTAGGATTTGCTTTTCACTTTCTTATCTCTACCAATTTGCCGAATTAATAATTACTTTAGTCAAAGAACAGTGAACACAATATTGAAGTCTTTTCATACATTTGGGTAAAAAGAAGGAAAACTTGATGGTTTTTATTAAGCAAGATATATTATGCCTGCCACTCACAGTTTGAAGCCAAAAATGTTTATTCCCAGGTTACATTACAATTTAAATTCCTAATCCAGGTAGATTGCATGGTTTTAAGAAATTATATTTTTAGTTTCTAAAGGATCATAAAATTACAGGTGTTTTAAGACTTACAACCATTGTCTAAGTACTTTCTTTTGGAGAAAGTAGTTGCAAAAAGAATAGAAATGAAAAAGCAATTTCAGAAAACATGGCCCAAGAAAAGTCTCATTGCACACGTGAGGATGGGGACTATCTATGAAGGTTTGTTTATGCTACTTATATTTGAATGGAATGCTATTGTCACCTCAATGTTTAATACAATACAAATGACATATATGAGTCAAAACTCAAAAGCAAATGTAACATGTTCAAATTGTCATAATGTTTTCCCTACTTTAGTGTATCTTGGTGGTAGCTGGGCAAACTTTATGCTAAACGTCAAAATAAAATCCCAACTACTGGCAAAAGATATCATTACCTAAAACTTCCTATTCATTTATAAACACGAGATCAGCCTATTCTTTGTTTTTTGTCTGAACATTATTTTCTTCCTAGCAAATATGTATCCACATTTCTGGTTAATGGCAATTCACTGTTTTTTGACAAATGTATTATTTAAACATTTAAGCACACATTGAATATTCTATTATCTAAACTCTGAGTTTATGAAACACTGCAATAAAAATGGAAGTGTCCATGTTTTGGGATGTATTTAAATTATATATACAATCTTATTCTTTCATTGCTATATTAAAGATACATTGGGTTTTTGAGTATCCAAAAATTTAGAGCTATTTTCATGCCAGCCGCAACAAAAAAGAACTATTATGCAGTAGGCCCTACTCGTTCATGGGTGTTCTGACATTGAAGAAAAAGAACCACTTTATTGCTTTAGCTGCAGTCTAGACTGTGATGCCCTAATCTAAAAGGTGCTTGGGTCCATGAATCTTTAGAATACAATCACATTTTGTGAAGGGAAAAGTGGAATGATTCATCTGTGATTAAAGAACAAGAAGACCAATTCCATACACTAATCAAATCATGATATAAATGAGATTTATCTGATGTATTTTTTTCAGTGACATCATAGGTGAACAGAAAATAGATAAACTCTGGTCTAAAGGCACATTATGCAAAAGTATATATATTTTGAGATCAAACACCCACTTGTATTCACTGTGAGTCTGGGTTCTAGATACAATGCATCATACGGAAGCCTAAGCTGTGCTCCCCGCCTACCAGAAGTTTTCAGTAACATATTCCCTGAAAAGACATTTTGTACCAAGACGGCTCCTTCTCAATGCCAGTCAAAGTCTCTCAGACAGTCTGTTATGTCTGGTAATTACGTGCATTTTCCCCTCCCAGCTAGATCTTGTAGTCAGTGGATTTAAAGACTGTAAATGTGTTTTGGCTGGCTTCCCCTTACATTTGTGTCAGTGCTGAGGGAGGAACATCTCTTCCACCCTTCCTTGCTTCTTTCCTTGGCTTTCCATTTCTTGTGGACTTGACCAATATTCACCAAGCAGACAGCCCATCTGTATGTCTCCAACACTCTCTGGCTGTTGAGCTCTTTTCTATTTGGAGAAAGAAAACTCAGCCCATTTATGAACACTTGCAGAACAAATACCACTATACATTTACCCATAGCCTACAATCTCCTAAAGCTTAAAGCTCTCTAGTGCCTTCCCATTGAACTTGCAATCCAATCTCTTTAACATGAGCTCTAAGGACATATGTGATTCTTCTTACCTACCCCTTCTATCTTCTCTTCTGCCCCTCGCTCTTTCATTCCCACTGCATTGACCTTCTTTCTGTCTTTGAACAACACTATCACAGCCTCTCTTTGAACAGACCCCAAGAACAGCTCTCACCATTTCCTATGCCTGGTGCCTTCTTCTCCCAGAATCTCACAAGGCTGATTCCCTCTTGTAATTTATATTTCACCTTAGACCTCTTCAAAGACAACCATATAAGAGAACCCATGTCCTGGGCCCTCTTGCTATCACAGTACCTTGGCTCATAATACAATCAAAATTTATATATTTATTTGTTTGCTTGAAATGATCACTCTCTACTAGAAGGCAAATTCAAGGTGGGCAGGGACCCAAACTGCCCTATACACAAATTTACCCCCAGTTCATACACAGAGGAGTGCCTGACACATGGAAGGTGTTCAGTAAATACTTTAAAATTATTAAATGAAGGAACTGGAAACTCCTGCTGGAACTGCAGACACCATATGCAGACACACTCACTCAGAATCAACGGCATAGGAGGAGGGGTGGGATGGGGAAGGGAAGAGGGAATAGTGAGGGTCGGGTGACCACACAGCTTCTGGGGTGGGTACGGGAAGAATAAATTCAACTGTAAGAAATGAAATGTCATAAGAGTATGCACAGTATGTTTTCTATTATACCAGTTATAGTAACAAAGCCAATGTATGCTGTCAGAATTTAGGATAATGGTTTTGTATCTGGGATTGGCTATTGTTTAGAAGGAAGCACAGTGTGGATTCTGCAGTGCCGCTAATATTCAGTATCTTAATCTGAGTGATGGTCACATGGGTGGGTTTTGTTTGTGAAAATTCATCACGCTGTATGCTTATGGTATGTACATTTGTCTTTTTGTCTATTTTACTTCAATAAACGTTTTCATTAATACTTTTTCAGTTTACCAGTAACATAAAAACAAAATAAAAAAAACTATTAGGTTCCTAGAAAAAGTCTATCAAGAGATACACTATATCTCTTTGGAAAAAAATCTATAGAACTTTACTTAGTAACCAAAAAGGAAACCAGAATAAATGGATAACTGTAATATGTTAATGTCTGGGAATATTGAATACTGTAAAAATGTCCATTTCCTTTGATTTGTCTATAACTTCAATCTATCCTAATTCAATGCACAAATAAATGCTTCTCATGGCAAGAAAAATGAAATGTGATAAAACTGTTGAAAGTAAAAGAAATAAGGAATATAACTTTTAAAGCCTAACTCATAGTTCTACTGACTATGAACAGAGTAAAAATCACAAGTACTTTACTAAAATAGAAAAATTACCTCACTCAGGTAATTTGTGTCCCAGTCACTTCACCCATTATTTTGATCATATCAGGTCTATACTCGCCACAAACATATTAGCTGTGGTGGCCATATGTCAGCTTGTTAGAGAAGGCCCTGGGCTGGCAGGTGGAGGGGGCCACACAATGGCTAAACTGGGAGTGGTGGCCCTAAACACTTCCCTTCAGCACAGCAGGGGGAGAGCCCTGCATCCACTGAGCCCGGTTCCCCCTTGCCCACTCTCGTCCCTCCCTCACATCGTTCAACCAAACAGCAGGGGTGGATATAACATTTCACCTTGGAAGACAAGATCATCAAACCAAACAGGTTTCCTCCCATGAATCCATTTTTATTTGCTTCAGGGTCTTATGAAACAAAGGTTTCTGCCCGACAATATCACACATTTGTGTTATTATTCCAGAATCCTTCCCAAGAAATGCTAAGGTAAAGATGACATGACTATTCTACACAGGTGCTACTTCATTGCATATATGGGCCAATCCAGAAACCACAAGACGCTATCTCACTGTAAAAGATCTATTGCAAATATTTCTGCTTCCATGTCCCTTCCAGACTACAAAATACAAATGTTGCCCACATTTACCTCTTTATCTCTCTTTCCACTGCAGCTGTAAAGGGGATCAATCTTATGCAAGCCTGATGACCTATGATATTAGTGTAAATATAGTTCAGGAAAAGAATAAAAACACATATAGAAACATAGTAATAGGAGAGAAAACATGAATTCAATTCACCTTTACTCCTTCAGTTTTGGTTTCATTTTAGAATTCCATCATAAAACAGATATATAAAACTAGATAATAAAGAATAGCCATGTACTAAAAGATTTATGAATCAAAAATATGCTCAGCCTATTAAAGAAAACTGAAAAATAGACTATAATTGGTTTATGTAGGAGGTACATACATACTGTTTATGAAAAGACTCCATTTATACTCATGCTTATATTAAACACTTTACCATGAGTTGTTCAGGCCAAGAACTGGGTCTTTCAAATCTAAAAACCTAGTGTTTAGCACACAGTAGGTTCTCAATAATCACTTCACTTGTATGGAAGTTAATTGATTCTAAAAGGTCAACAGTTGCTAGATCTATATCTCAAGGGAAGTTATGGAGTCTTCAAACTGGACGATCTTTTAAAAATGGAATGGCCATGTGTCTCAGATGTGCTTTAGATACCTGGGTCATTTTCCTGCTTACTTCTCAGGGGCAGGACACATATAATTTCCCAAGGGTTGGATCATTCATCTTGTGCTGGTCTTCCATCATGCCTCCTGCTCTATCATCTCCACTAATGAGCACTGAGGTAGTGGAAGAGGGAACACAGATTGCTGTGACCATTAGGTTTTGCAAGTTCTTCCTATTCCTGAATATAGCTGGCATCTTTTAGAACACGGAGGAGGAGAAACAGAGTAGACTAGTAGGTTGAGAGTTGTGACATTCTGGATGTGACTTTGGAATCAATAACAGCATCCGGGTTAGGATTTTATCTATGCTTCAAAGTTCAGTGTGAATGTAGCTTCTGTGTTACAACTTCTCCGACATGGTCCACTCTTTACCACCTAGTAATGGGGAATTCACCATTTCACTCTTTTCTCTGTATCTCCATGGAAATTTCATCAGATTAATGAAGTGAGTTGTGTATGTTTATTATCACTCACTGAGTGGCTCACAATATTTCTTCTAAATTGCCTGGGAAATGGTAAAGTAAGTGGTCATCTATAGCTGATAAAGAACTATGGATACTTTTATGAAATTATGCTACAGCCAGATAATGAATTTTCAAGTTAAGAAACTGCCTATAAAGACATGTTTTCTTCAGTGATTTTTCTGGTTTTATTCCTTCTCTCATGTTACTAAGGATTTTTTTCTATCTGGATCCAAAATTGGATTTTTCAAGCTCCTATTTTCATGAAAAGATTTTTGTTAAGCTCATAGCTACTCCATAGACTGTTAGTTCTCTTTTCTTTAATACTTTTAATAATAATAATGGCCCTTACTGTCTATCAGAGTAATGGGCAGTTTTTACCTTAATCTTCCAAAACATACAAATAGCATGCCTTATAACCAGAGATTCTGGTTTTAAAACCCCACACAAAATGACGTTCAACAAAACTGATTACAGAAATTAAGCATACCACAGCAAAAAGCATCTTCTTTCTTTCTTCACTCTCTACCTAACATATAGAACCTCCTAAGAGCATATCCAGGCAGCCTATCAAATATTTCTAGGTTAATTTTCTTTTTAGTGTAAATGGTATGAACTATCATAATTTGTGGGTTGTGACTTAAATATAGAGTTGTTTTTATTATTAATAAGTTAGATACAGAAATGCTTTAAGAGCAATTTATCATTTAATATGGAAATCTTCTATAAATTATTATATCATCCATATGGATGAATGAGTGCTAGACTTTTTAATATGGCAACTAGATTTATTAGTTATTACAAATCTTATTAGTTACATCACCATATTATAACTTAATGGAACTAAGTAATCAGTAATATTGGTGGCCTCCAATTAGTTTTATACGTCCTGGCATTCATGCCCTTCTGTAGTCCACTACACAGGCTAGGCCTGTGACTTGCTTTCACTGCAAATGTAGCAAAATAACCTTGTGCCATTTCTTAGCCTAAACATTAGGCAGGTCTGAAAGCTTCAACTTTTGAATTTTGGATAGGCCTAGGCTGCCATGTAAGAAGCTCGGTTGTCTCATTGGAGAGATCATATGGAAAGATCACAGAAAGAGGGAAAGACCCAGAGACTGCAGGGAGGATAATCAAAGAAGCTAGTCGACAGAGAAATCTGTGGCCCCAAACATATGACCCCAGTTGGGTTATTCCAACCAACCCCAGCTGCCTGAGCCATCCTAGCTGAGGTGGCAGATGTGAGCCCAGAAGCCACTTTGGACACTGTGGCCCAGCAGACATCATATCATCCAGCAGAGAAGAGCTGTCCACACTGTGCCCTGTCTGATTTTCTGACCCATGAAATCATGAGAAATAGTAAAATGTTTTATACCACTCAGTTTTAATATAGTAATAGTTTGTTACACAGTAATAGATTAAAAAAAGAATATATCATTGTTTCATTTAAAAAATAATGTTAAAGTTAAAAAATGTTCAAACTCAAATGAATATAGAATTATTTAATTAGAAGTATTTATTTTTAATGCAGAGGATGGGGCCATGTAGGTCTATATAGTTTTCCTGTTGCTTTCCAGTAATCTTATTTCTGTCTCTTCTAGAGAAGGTATAAATTCAGAGAAGTCATTATAGTAAGGGGAGGCAGTTTGCCTGGATGTACGTACATCTTTTTTGCTAGTATGTGTAACTCAAGAAATAAATTGTAAAGTATGTTAGAGGAATGAGTAGACCATATAAACTTCAGGATGCCTCCCTAAATCTTGCTTTACACACTGAGCTTTTGCTAAATACTGAGTGACCGAGAATTAGATAAGAACCTGATCTGGAGTGCAATTGGTCCAATATACCACTTAAACACTAAGCAATATACTTTAATAATCATCTGAGCTAGGAGAAGCAGTGCCTTCTCTTACTGCTTTGAGGAGGCGTTGATGAGGCTGCTAAGAGTATTAGCCTGAACAGAGGATATTTCCAACCCACTTGGAATGTGTCTAGGGAATACCAGGAGGCAAGACCATGATTCTCCTTAAGAAATAATTTTACATTTGCTCCATCATACAGATAAATGGTTAATCAAGCCCTCATTGTCTTCACTGTGAGGCATGGCTACCCTGATTCTAAACACCCCCACAACCCAAATATTAGAACAGTCACAACCAGAAATTCACTGGGCCATATACATTTCTTTCTTTCTTTAACAAAACATCTCTAGTATTAAAAAAAAAAAAAAGAAAAAGAAAAAGAAGAAAAAAAAAAAAAAAACCTTGTCTTGAGTAGTTTCACTTCATTGGGTACCCTCTAAATTAACTGGTTACAATATAGACATCTATGGCACTGAAAGATTTAAGTTGCAATAAGATCTCAACCCAAATCTGGTTAAATGTTAGGAAGTGGTTGTCAAAATTACCTTTAGTTTTATTGACTGTTGCAAAATATTATTTTGCCACTAGGGAACATGGTAAGTTGTCCATACCAAATTTGAATTAAGAAAACAATATTATCTTCATATAGGAGGTAGTATATAATAATGATAAGGAGTTCAGGTTCTAGAGTCAGATTTCCTAACCTGAATTCTGGTTTCACCTCATAGTAGCTGCGTTACCTTGGAAAAGTTACTTCTATCTCACTAGGCTTCAGTTTTCCTATTTGAAAAAATGGGAATAAAAATAGCATCAACTTCACAGAGCTTCTAAATGAAAATAAACTTCAAAGAATCCTTAGCATAATGCCTGGCACATAGTAAAAAGTCAATAAATGTGAGCTACTTCTATTTCCTATTTAGGAAGATGTATATCCAACTTGCTAATGAGTGCTAACAAATTATCAAGGTAAAAATTACAAGAAAAGATGAAATCAAATCAAATAGATGTTTGACTTCACCGAAATCACTATTGGATCCATTGGAAACCATTTCTACTGATTTTCTGAGTACCATCATGTTATCAGCATTAATAACCAAAGGTGTACAATATGCTTATAGAGTTTAATCTGTAATCAATTCATATTCACAGAATCAAAGGCCAAAGAAATAGCAGTAAATTACACAAAGTAATTAAAATGGATTGCAAAGTGATTAAGGACATAATGTTTCCTGGTCTTTCTATACAATCTTTGGTCTTGAGAAGACAGCAGTATTGACATGTTCTTAGGAGAGTTGAGGAGCTAAACCTTTTGAGTGCATTGTTCCTTTAGTTAATAGCTTCATTATTTAGTGGCATTAAAAGGTTTCCTTCACTTAGTAGAAGGAAACCTTTATATGCCACTAACTTAGGGCAGATGTGAGGTGGGGAGAGGGGATGGGTGTATACATACATAATGAGTGCGATGCGCACTGTCTAGGGGATGGACACGCTTGAAGCTATGATTTGGGGTGGGTGGGGCAAGGGCAATATACATAACCTAAACTTTTATACCCTGATAATATGCTGAAATTAAAAAAAAAGGTTTCCTTTTAAAAAATGGAGTAGACTATACTTGGAATACAATCAGAAGAGACTATTGTCTATAGATCTGAGAGAGGTAAACTCGTCATCAAAGACTGAAGTATGCAATTTGGTATTGTCTTTGACCTAGTCTGGGTCCTGGAAATCCTACCATTTATCTTAAAGAGTAAGGAAGGGGGAAGTAGGGTTTTCTCATGGTGCATGCAGCTACCATAAACAACATGCTGCTTGGGTAAAGAAACTTCAGCCAGCCAGGCTCAGAGCTATGAGGAGCATCTCATCATTAGAAGAGAGAGAAGTGAATGGGGGGAAGTCAACAAAGTGGATAACATCTTTATGTAATTCCTTCTTTATAGGAGCTCCATAGAAACCACAAGAATGCTGAGCTCCCAACTCATAGTCAGGAAATTCCAGGTTCTACCAGAAAACAAACAAGTTATTAAAAATTCATAGCTCTTAGCACCAAGAAAAATGATTTTTGGCATTTCTATAGAAATAAACATTGTGGCCTTTCTAAAGCTTTTTATCAGAATTAATTAAAATAGTTGATATAAGAATAGCATAGTCAATGCAAGTGTCAAAGATGGTTGGTAGGTGAGGAAATGTGGAATAAACTGAGATTATAAACCAAATGAAACTAGCAAATATATTCAGGGACTCAGGTCATAAGTGTTTTCAGTGGTAAAAGTCTAAGGCTTCATAAACTGAAGAATGCAAAATAACAGAGTAGTGACTACAAAGGATACCTAAACGCCAAGCCATATTCTTTCTTTAGCATATTCTGAGTGAACCTTATATGTAGGATTAACCACACTAACATTTGAGTTAGGCTCATATTAAATGTAATTTACACCAATATTAAGCCTTTTTCTCTTTAGTTGGATTGGGTCTTCTTATTTTTTGCCCTATTATTTCAACTTACATCACAAATTCATATAGGCCAGAATTTATTAGGTGTGGTTTGCTAACATTCATATAATTAATATTTCCTAAACACAAGTAAAAATATTAACGGTCCCATCAACCATATTATTGAAATGTTTCTTAGGTTTTATTTACCTGCAATTACTTTTGCTGTTGTTTTTAGTCCACAATTAGTTAACTTCATTTTTAGCACTATTCTAGCTAATTCATATCTGAAAAGAAACAACGTCAAGGAATAAATCAACTTAAATGAAACTATCCTCCAGCTGTCTACCATGAGCTAGCACTAGAAATAGAAAATAAAACTTGCTTTAAAATGAATTCTGGCATGGTTCCCTCTCTTTTAAAACTTGGCATAAAATATTATTTGGGGAGTGAATGCACATTTTGTGAAGACAGTAGGTTATTTTGGTATCTAGTGGGTGGGCAAAATGAACCACAATCATTTCTAGAAGGACTGCAACTCTTGAAGACCAACAGAGTCATCTTGTTCACAATTAACCACTAAAGAAAATAAAGATGATTATACTGTCTTTATAATTCACTGGGGGAGAGCTAGGTGGTTGCAGTTGTTGGCAATGGAAAAAGTCCTTGGACTCTAGGTAACTGGTTGAAATCACTTTGAGATTTAAAACTGCATTTTTTTTTTTCAACTCTATTTTAAAGGTTATTGGGCTTGTAGTTGGGGGAATCTTGTTAAATAGGTAAAGGCTTCTAATCTTCTCCAATTGACTGTGTTACTGGTTATTGGGATGGACACTGGAGAGGCCAAGAGACAACTCTGCCATTTATATTTTATTTCAAGATAAAAGATATGTATTGATAAGAGTCCTTCTTTTTCACTTTGATGTGATTAGGAGAGCTGGCCTAAGAACTAATTGTGTGTGTGAAACGGAGAGAGAATCAGAGACATAGAACAAAGAAAAGGGAGACACAGACAGCAACAGGACTCACAGGTCATAATAGCAGTAGCTGTTAATATTTTCTGTTAATTATCCCTAAAATGGGAGACATTTAGAAGCAACTGTTGCTAATTACTATAATATATGTGTTTTTTGGGTATTTGTCTTTGCAATTTTGTACACAATTATACAGGTAATCTGTATAACATAGACAGCTAATTTTTTTTTTTTACCTAAATTATATAAATAATTGACTCAGGTTTCCTATAGCTTTCATTTTTTGACAAAATTCTATTGAATAAATTGTTAGGCTTAAGTTCTTGAGCAAAAATCACCCATGATGATATTCAATTTTAGAATGGGAAATGAAAATTGAGAAGAAATGTAACATTAAATTCTGTTCAGTTCTCTCAACATTTTATTGATAACCTACAACTTCTCAAGCACCACACAAAGTAGAGAAAATAGAGATGCAAAAACTACATTCCCATCCTGAGGAAATAGATTTGTGGGTCCTTTGTGACTTAAATTTGGTTATTATGAATAAGCTAGATACAAAAATGGCTTAAAAGCAACTTGTCATCTCACATGGAAATATTCTGCAAATTATCATCAATAATGGCCTTATCTCGTGATCAATTATGAGAGGAAGTAATAGACATGGGGATACAGAGAGAGGAGAGCCTATCCCTGAATGAGAGAGATCTATTAATTATCTGATAAGAAGCTGGTAGATCCCAATTCCCCTTTCCTTCCCATCCTTGTCTTCATGAAAACTTACTTTTCTACTTCCTCCCTCCCTCCTTTCCTTCCTTCCTTTCTTCCATTTTTCCTTCATTCTCTCTTTATTATTTTTTTTTTTTTACTTTTTAATAACAAGGTAGTCACTTAGCTCATAGTCTTTCATTTCATTAACGAGTTTTTTGGCCCCCTCTTCCCCAACTGCTTGCAGAAAATTTAACTTTAGTGTAAAAAAAAAAAAAAAAAAAAAAAGTGTACACCCATGGGATATAAGCAAGTCTACAGTAGGATCTTTTTGTTTTCCATAAAAAATTTTATTTTATTGATTATGTCAATAGAAATTAACAAAGATGCTGACCAAGCTATTTTCCGCTGCCCTCTCTTATTTACTCCCTGCTTTTTGCCATTATTTATACAGTTTCTCATATCTCTTTTCCCCTTTCCTTCTTGACATTCCTTTCCACAACTTTACACTTCCTGGAAAAGTCTTCCATTTATCTTGAAGTGATGGTTTCTCTTGCTCAGAGAGACACTGTGACAATCGGAGCATCTTTTCAAACTGGTGTCATATCCTTCTTAGTGCCTCAAACTAGATCTTGTTCAGACATATTATAACAAGTTACTAAGAGTTTATTTTGGTGCAAAAAACTTTTGAAATCCACGCATAGTTTTTTCATAATATACATTTTTCATAAACTTTTTGAAGTCCCCTCATACAATATATATGCTGCTTCTCTCTTCATCTTGGCTCATGGCAGTTCACACTAAACATTTGTTCTGATAGCCATGATCTTGTTCCCTCAGGAAAACAAAAGTAAAAAGCATTTATTTACTCAGGTGTGCTAAGTTACTTCATCTGAGTTTATGTGGAGAGTGCTTAGTAGTAGCTACTTAAACGTAAGGGTTTCTAATAGGAAATAAAAGTATCTCGTCACAATACAAATTTTCCTGTGGTCCAATTGCTTGTCCAATTTTCCAAAATGTTTTCCTAGTTTAGTGCCAGTTTCATTTCTTTCTCTTCAAGGGTAAAGCAGATCATGATGCTGGCAAGACCCCAACATTCATGCCATAACAATAGCGAATGTTCTTAACTCATCACACTGTACACCTTGAATATATACAATTTTTATTTGTCAATTACATATTTTTAAAAATAATAAAAATAAATATGGGATGTAGTGCCACACTATTTCCTTCTGTGATAACTTCTTTTCCGATATTTTTAATCTGCCTTAAGGTTTAGAAATAAGCCAATCATAACACAAACCATGTGTATATAAACAGCATATATTTTCCCCGGGAACATTTCCCCCAGTTCTCGCTTGATGGATTCATAAATGTTTAAAAAAAAATTAGTGCTTACTCCCTTAAAATTGATGTAATTGCTTTTTAAACAGTGAAGTGAAGCAAGGGGATGAGATAGGCTGAACAACAGCCCTCCAGTGATGTCCACATCCAAATCCCCTGAACCTGTGAATGTGCTAATTTACAGGGCAAAAGGAATTTAGAGGATGTGATTAAGTTAAGGATACTGAGATGGGGAGATTATCTTGGATTATCTCAATGGGCCCAGTGTAATCACAAATCCTTACAAGAGGGACATAGGAAGGTCAGAGGAGAAGGAGGGGTGATGATGAAGGGAGGAAAAGGCCACGTGCCTTGGAATACAGGGAGTCTCCTCCACAAGCTGGAAAAGGTAAGGAAACTGATTCTCTTCTAAATCACCCAGGAATGAAGCCCTGCCAACACCCTGACGTTTGCCCAGTGGGACTGATTTTGGACTTCTGACCTTGAGAACTGTAAGATAACAAATTTGTGTTGTTTTAAGCCATAAATATGTGGTAATTTGTTACAACACTAATAGGAAACTAATGCAGGGAATAACTCATTTTTTTTAACTCAATTAGTTGCTTAGCAGTTTTTTGTTTATTTGTTTGTTTGTTTGGACATCATACCAGCATCTAGGTCTTTTTGTTTTCACAATTCACTTCAATAATGCCACATTCAAAATGTATAGCTTTCTGAATCATTCTTCATCTGGTTTTTAGGCATTGTAAGTTTTTCTACTTGGTTAAATGACTTGGCAAAGTTAATTATTTCCTTAGATGCTAGAATCGCAAAAGGCAAGTTCAACGGCCAGATTAACAAGTAGAGGAACTGTTGGTATTTTTCCTGAGGTATTCCATTTTCTTTAAATGGGAAACTTCTGAACTCTGTGTTCAAAAATCAAATGACTCTTTTCATTTCTTTGATTCTTTTATTTGCTATGAATTAGTGCCACATTTTCCTTACTACCATTCATAAACAAGGCTAATTTCCCCACTTATTTCAGGTATAAAGTTGTGGCCATTTAAAATATTCAGACAGAGAAATTCTAAATTCCCAACGAAACAAACAAAAATTTGAAAGACAAAAAAAGATGCTGACAAACCGAACCTCTAAAAGAATGAGCTCAGCACACATTTCTGGAGCGAAAATCAAACATTACATATTCTAAAGGATATATTTGCTGTTCACTGACTCTGAAGAAAACATTGCCTGTGCATATTTCACTGTGCAAAGAAAAGCCTGCATGAGTTTGATAACTAATTCACATTTGGATTCTCTGGTTCTGATTCTGATTTTTGAACCAAAGAGCAGCAGTATTCCAATACAATAAAGATCATATGGCCGGGCGCGGTGGCTCACGCCTGTAATCCTAGCACTCTGGGAGGCCGAGGTGGGAGGATCACTCAAGGTCAGGAGTTCGAGACCAGCCTGAGCAAGAGCAAGACCCCGTCTCTACTAAAAATAGAAAGAAATTATCTAGACAACTAAAAATATACATATAGAAAAAATTAGTTGGGCATGGTGGTGCATGCCTGTACTCCCCGCTACTCAGGAGGCTGAGGCCGGAGGATTTCTTGAGCCCAGGAGTTTGAGGTTGCTGTGAACTAGGCTGACGCCATGGCACTCACTCTAGACCAGGCAACAGAGTGAGACTCTGTCTCAAAAAAAAAAAAAAAAAAAAAAGGATCATATGAAGGCCTTCTTTTCAGGGAGACAGCTACCAAAAATGTATTAAAAATTGCCTTTGGTCAGACAAACAGCCAGCGGTGAGACTATAAAGAACCTGAGTGTATCGTTCCATGTGGGAAACGATAAGGTGAACGTCCATAATTTGGGGACCTAACGTGTTCTGACCTAACAAGCTCATGCAGTGACAGAATTGTATGCCTCAAAATTATCGAGATTGAAATGCTCCAAATATAGTGTTCTCCGTCAGAACAAAGATTCCCCTTTTGGCGGAGTCACAGTTAAGATGAAGAGAAACCTGGAAATGAAAGGGGCCGTGGAGAATATCTAGTTCAAAATGTGAAAGAGTCTCACGGTGATTAAGGAATCCATTGAAAACCAGAAAGAAAATGAGCCAAGTCCCATTCTGGACCATGACATTCACAGAACCCCTCATTATCTGCTCTTACTCATATCACCCACTCACACTGCTGCTCCTCCTTCGTAAGATCCCTCACTGCCTCCCCCTTCCCTCCACTGCAGACTGTCTTTGTGCTTACGCTACCACCCTGGGTCCTTGTTCACCGCACATGACGCCATGTCTCTTTGTTCTGGTTTGGGTGATTGGGGTGGAAGAGGATGGCATGGACCAAATATAACCAGCTTAAAGTCCATCAGGTCAGGAAGCATGTAGTAGCCAGAATCTAAAATGTTCCCTAAGCTAGAAGGAAAAAAAAGGCTGATTTAGACATATAACATAATAGCCTTTCCCCCAGTTATACATGGTTTTTCTATTTATACCCCATAGCAAAGGCAGCAAAAGATTTTTTTTTAATCAGAATAACCCCTTTGAGTCAATGATAAAGAAACTTAGCATGATTCTTATAACGCTAAGCTTTTTAAAAAGAAATTACAATTATATTGGAATTGGAATAATTTGCAGTTAGGTTATTGTTAAATGTAGAAAAAATAGAGAATGGCTTCATTTAAAATTTTATTCAGTTTAAAATAAATCCCTTAGGCAGAGTTAGGAAAAAATATTTGCCCGTAATATAAGAAGCATTTATTTCTAAAAGCTAGCACATTAATAATTTTCTCTGAGACATGCAGGGAAGATTGTGTTAAAATACAAAAAAGAAAAAAGAAACACTTGCTGAGAGATGATCTTTTGACATATTTTTTTCCTAATCATTTTCATGAAGTCAGTGACTTATTTTGTCATCTTGTCACGTGAAATATCTTCACTTAAAAAAGCTAACCAATTGCTTGCGTAACTCCATATGCTACCTTCAAAATATAAATTATCATCTATAATCAATATGAACATGAATATAAATTATACTGTAAAAATTCCAGCTATCTGTAGAATAATATCCAAGTACATATCTAAGTGTTATCAAATGTCAAACATGGACCCACATAAGTTTCATTAATGGCCATCAGAACTTAGTTTTCGATATTTTCTATACATTTTGTCTTATCTGAAAAATAAGTACTTATGCATTTAGCATCATAAATAGGATTACTCCCTAAAACTTAAAATTTAGAATGGATCTGAAACAATGATTTACTATCAATGTTGCTTATATTTTCATGAGCTTCCATAGTGCTTCTAGGTCTCCTTCTCTTGCCTCTCCCCCAACATATGTGTGTTGAAAACACATACACACACACACACACACACACACACAGCTTAAATAATCTAGCTACTACCTCCTATTAAAAGTAGAGAGCTGTTCTACAAATGAGTCTTTGATTCTAGGTCATTACCTTGTCCTCTAGACTAGTACAAAAGGTACGTCACAGGAACTGTGTGTGTTTCTTTCAATAAAAAGAATTATGTTAGTGTTTCTTTTACCCAATATCCTTTTGGATCACTACAGCCATAGGCTTTGTCACTTCTGTAAAATTTCTTCACCACTTGTGATCAAATTTCTAGATAGCATCTAGAAATTTATCTATCAGGTCAAATAGATAAGCTATCATCTAGTTAAAAATTTAATTCAGTTTTCTGATAAGTGATTTGATTCAATTTTAAAGACATTTACTGAATATTTTGTATCAATACTTTTATTTATAGAGTATCAAGCATTTTGCTAGGCTCTACAGAGAATAATACACTGGATAAGACAGTGTAATTAGCACTAATCTTCAGTAAAATATTGGGCTGTGTCCTTACCCCTATCTTATTCCTTAGACCAAAGTAAATTTCAGGTGGGCCACAAATGAGAAAAATGAACACACAAACCAAAATAACAAAAACTATCCAGTCAGCTAGCTCTCTGAAAGTCCTAAAGAAAGCTGGGACAGTTCAAACAAACACTGGAGTGTGTTATGTGTTATCTTGGCCCCCCACAAATTCATATGCTTAAGTCCTAGTCTCCCGTGCCACAAATGTGACCTTATTTGGAAATGGCATTATTACAGATGTCATTAGTTAAGTTAGAATGATGTCATACTGAAGTAGGGCAGGCCCCTAATCCAATATGACTGGTGTCCTTATAAAAAGGGGAAATTTAGACACAGACATGCACACAGTGTGAACAACATGTAAAGACTGGAGTTAATGCTGCCACAAGCCAATGAACTACCAGAAGCCGCCAGACAGGCCCGGAAGAGACACTTCCCTTGAGCCTGCAGAGAGAGCATGGCCCTGACGACACCGTAATTTCAGACTCCTGGCCTCCAGAACTGTGAGACGATAAATTTCCGTTGCTCAAGCATCGCAAGCTTTTGGTAGCCCCAGTAAACTAAAAGAGTGAGAAAGGCTATTCTAAGCAAACATAAAATCTAGAAGCCATAAAAAACATAGATAATTTTGAGTACATAAAAATTTTTTTAAAAATCTGTATGACAAAGGAACACACACACAAAAAAAGCAAAATAGAATGTAAAATAAAACAAAATTAAAACTTCCTTTATGGAACTTCAGCTGAGGTCCCAAAGCTGAAGAAAATAGATGTCACCATCTTCCCACACTCATCAAGGCGCTGGGTCATCTACGCAGGACTTGCAAAGGGAAGATCACAGCTGAGTTCCACCAAGATGAACCCACCTGCTGCTCCAGTCTGAATTCTCAACTCTTGCCAGTCCAGTCTAGCAAGGGCTGAGAATTCAGGGTGGCAATAAGTTCTTTGGAGTTTAGAGAGAAAGCTATCTAATTGTTACGGAATTTCCTTGGTCCTTGACAGAGTTTGAGGGAGGGAGACTTCAGAGTACCCCTCACAGAGAGTGACTTATGTCCCCTGGGGCTTGGAACACAGGGACTTTTTGTTTGAAATGAGTCTGAAGGGAAAATGCTGATTAGAGGAAGCTGCCTGGAAGAGCTGGGTGGGGAAAGGCCTGTGACACCTTCCTCCATGGCCTGGCGTAAGGACATAGGAGGAATTCCATGGCCAGCTAGAGACCTGCTGAAAGAGCTAGACTTGAGCTGAATGGCAAGAAACCTGCCCCGGAGAAGCACCTGGAGGGGAAAGCTGATGCCAGCAGAGCAGTCACTGAAGTAGGAAACTAGAAGGCTGGGTAAGGCGCTGGGCAGGCCTAGAAGAGACATTCACCTCAGATTCACCATGAGAAATATTCTTATTTATTTTATATATGTATATATATATTTTTTTTATTTCAGAAAATTACAGGGGTACAAATGTTTAGGTTATATATATTGCCTGTGCCTCACCCGAGTCAGAACTTCAAGTGTGTCCATCCCCCAGACGGTACGCACTGCACTCGTCAGCTATGAATATACCCATCCCCTCCTCCCCCTTCCCACCTGCCTGATACCTAATGAATATTATTACTATATGTGCATTTAAGTATTGTTCAATTAATATCAATTTGATGGTGAGCACATGTGGTGCTTGTTTTTTCATTGTTGTGATACTTTACTTAGTAGAATGGGCTCCAGCTCCATCCTGGATAATATAAGAGGTGCTAGATCACCATTTTTTTTTTTTTTTTGTGGAACTTTATGCTATACTACAAGGCTACAGTAACCAAAACAGTATGGCATTGGCACAAGAACAGAGACAGACCAATGGAACAGAACTGAGAACCCAGATATAAAACCATCCTCATATAGCCATCTAATCTTTGACAAAGCAGACAAAAACATACACTGGGGAAAAGAATCCTTATTCAATAAATTGTGCTGGGAGAGTTGGATAGACACATGTAGAAGACTGAAACAGGATCCACACCTTTCACCTACCATAAAAATCGACTCACAATGGATAACAGACTTAAACCTAAGGCATGAAACTATGAGAATTCTAGAAGAAAATGTTGGAAAAACTCTTATAGATTTCAGCCTAGGGAAATAATTTATGAGCAAATATTTTTTAATAGAAATCCTAAACCTTAAATGATCAAATCCAATGATTTGTGCAACAATGGTTGGGGTGCTACAAATTTGGGTTTTGATACTTTCTTTTAGCAGTCATTTTCTGAAAAGCTAAGGAAAAAAAAAGAAAAGAAAGGCAGAAAAGACAAATGGCCTGTGGTGGGAGACACTGCCAGTGTGTTGGGAAGCACGTTTCTTTCTCATTTCGGTCTAACTGTGACTCCATTTGCTGTGCTTGAATGCCTGCCATGTGTGGAACTGAAGCAATGGTGAGGTTTTCTGCTGAGAAGAAAAATTTGAATAGCAGATGGGAGAAAGAAACAGAAAACTTAAATTTGTGATATGCAGAAATTTTAAAATGTATCTTTACAAAGGAATCTTAAAAGTGTTTAACTGAAAAGCGTTATTTTAGGGATGGGAGTTAAGTAAGGTACTGCCAAGGAAGCATTGACAGAGATGAAGAAAATTAGGTTCGGAGAAAAAAAGTTTCTCTTTATAAGAGATATATTTAATGCCATGTGAAATTTAGTTTCAAGGAGACTAAATGAACGGGATATGGGATGGACACAAAGCCGTTTTCATAAAAAACTTTTAGAAAGTTAGATATTGAGCCTGAAACAGGTTTGTGGTTGAAGCAAACCTTGCTTGAGGTAAGCATGAGAAAGCTACTGAATGAGAGGACATGTACTAACAGTGATGATAGAGTTTTCAAGCTCAACTTAAAAACCTCAATATGATCCTGAAGGTGTGGATTCATCACTAGTTCTGAGGAATGCACTCAGAGGGATCCTCTGAGCCTCAGGAAAACACATGGAGGTGCACAAAGTCCTGGTGCTTTTGGTTGTTTAGCAGGTGACTCAGGATTGAGTTAGGCTTCAGGTTTATGAAGAGCTTTATTCCTTTATGTGCATATTTCATCTCAATGTTGCCCTAACTTCAAAGAGAATTCAAATTTCTAAAGACCAATACAAGGGAAATTTTATGTTAGGTTTTCAATGCACTTTCACATTTTCTAATACATTGTAACCCATGAGAAAGACCTGTATGCATATAAAGTACACTGCTTTATTCAATGTAAAGCATCTTAACACGTATGTTGAACTTCATGCTAATGGAAACTGGATTATAGTGCTAAATATTACTTTATTATATTGTGTTGTCCACACAGTCTCTTGTATTATTATTTCCATCTGTAGTTGGGCAGACCTTTTTTTACTGTAATCCATGCCTTTTTCACATGGATTGAGCAGAAAACATGATTTCTTGCCAGTAGGCACCATTCCTCATTGCTTTCTCTTATGTAGGAGAAAGAAAACACTATCCAAGTAGCAACCATTAGAAATTGGTTGGTTTACATCCAACCACAATTTTTAGCTTTCAATTGAAAGCCCAGATATCACTGGATTTACAAAAAAACACATTAATATATACTTTAAAAAGACAAAGCAACAACTCAAGCTCTAAAGTTATTTCTTGAAGAGTGAGAGACATTATGCCTTAAAGTCTAATCTTTGTGTAATATTCAGAGGGATGATTCACACAGAACTTTCAAATAGATACCCATCATTGTCACTAAAGATTAATAATGCATATCACATCACATGACATTACCTTTTAATTCTGATCTCAATATACCATTTATATGTTCTCTGTCTAGATTTCTTCAAATATTTGTTAAGAGTAGAATTTTATTCTTAAAAGTGCCAACACTCTGAATCTTCCCAAACTTACTCTTGTTATCTATTCTGCAGCTTGGCTGTGCTGTCATTGACCTGCTCCCCAATCTACTAAATGTACTTTAATAGTTCATTGATCTAGGTCATCTATAAAATAGTTTCTATATAGAGTAAATATTTCTTTGGTTATATATTTGTATGTGCATGCCAGTGCTGGATCAAGTATTTATATTTTACAGCAGAAATCATGCCCCGCACCTCTGCATTAGCCCTAAATACCTCTGAGTTATGGGAGACATGTTCGGGGTGTGACACCCTTGTACCTCGCCAAACATGCAGATAAACAAAAAGTACCTGAACGTAACTGAAATTTTTGATCATCTTTCATCTGGAAACATAATTTAAGAGAACCAAATTTAACACCACAAACACCTACCAACCATGTGAGTAACCAACATGTTAAGAGGTAACATAGGGCAGCGGAAACAATCTGCTTTAAAATCATTCATCCTTGGGTCAAATTCTATGAAATGTATGTCCTTTGAGTTTTGGTTTTTATAAAATGGGAATAGTCAGGCCTACTTTAAGGAATTATCATGAGGATTGGAAATAATATATATTTAACTGGTTTGTGGAGAAGAAAAATCCACTCCCACTTTCTCTCTGTAGTTTTCCAAATTGAATCAAGCTTGATGGGGGGAGAAACTTTGAATTGGGTCTCCAAGGAAAATTTTGTTTTGCATCAGGCTGGACTTTCTAATACCTGAAAGTGAAATTACTCTACTTTAAACTAATCAGTCAATCTGTGGGACCTGCCAAAATATCACCCAGGAACAGGGCAAGGGACACTAATAGAACACGTTTCAAGAGTTGTGTGTTCTACCAAGTCCAGTCTACTCACTAAATAGGTTTCTCAAAGCAGAGTACCTTGCCTAATGCCTGCAACAAAATAAACACTCCTAGAGGTTTCTATTGTATTTTAGTGATCCCTTCTCTCTCATTCCCTTAACCCCTAAAAAATACCAACTCTAAGAACCTGATACATTTACCAATATTAAATACTAACACATATTCTTGGAATATCCTCAGGGAGAAAAGTAAACACTAGAACAACTAAATAACTGAATGGGGGTAGAGGCCAACAAATGACAACTACATAGCTTAATCTTTTCCTAGCATATAAATGTGGCTGATGAGGGAGAGAAGAACCACAGAGTATTACCAAAAATAAGTGGATTGGGTTTCCTCAGAGCATTTACTGACTTAAAAGCAACTTGCTGTAGGGATCCTAATTGGAAACATGTACTGCTGTGCCCCAGCAGTAGAGTCATAGAGTCATTACTTGTGCTGGCTCTGGAACCAGACGGCCTCTGTTTTGAATCCTCACTCCATCTCTTGCAGACTGTGCTACCTTGAGCAAGTTACTGAACTTTCTTCATCAGCAGTTTCTTCATCTTTCAAAGGGGGGATAGAGTGTTGGCTTCTTGGCCTAGGCTATTATTCTTGCTTTGAGTGCCAAAGGGAGGATAATAAGAGAACCTAAAACATAAGGCTGTTGTAAGAATTAAAGAAAAAAAAATTAGAAAACACTTAGATCAGTGCCTGGTATTGGTAAATCTCAGGCTTTTGACAATTATTATCATCTTCAGGAAAAGAAATAACACATCATCAATCAGCAGCCCACTGATGATGAATCACGAGGAAGAACAGGATGAGCACTGACTAGGACATTACAGGTAAGTGATTCAACCTGGCCACTTGAAAGAAGAATAAAGTGGGGCCTAGAGAGCTTCTGTCTTGCCCAAATAGAAACAGGTACCCAGTTCTCTTCTGCTTCAACTGCCCACCTGAAAAATGTACAATTGCCAGGGCTTTGACACATGAGTTCAGTTTCATAGATGTCATTTCATATTGACTAGGTATGACATATGGAGTGAACTCTGTAAATCATCAGGGCAAGGTCGGGCTGAGTCAGTAGTGAAAATGAGATAATGATTTCTGACTTTGACCTTAAAGTTGGCCAGGTTCTAAAACATCATCAATGAAATAAAAATGCCCCAGATGTCACATCAAGCAGGCATAAGGCCTCTGCTTAACTTACTTTAACAGTCACACATCAGGCAGACAGTTTACACAAATAAGAACTACAGTTCTATATTATCTGGATTTTGAGGTGATAGATACATAATTTGTCTTCGATAACATTTCCACATTTTTAAAGCATGTTTTCATGTGCACCTTAACTTTTTATGCTGGAAATGCATACTTACATAACTCTGCTTTGAAATTTGGCAGATTCTTAAGAGAGATTTGGCTTAGAATATTATCACATTCAGGAAGTCCAAAATCACCAAAAAGGGAATGATAGTTGAAGAGAAATGTGTCTTTTCCTTAGATGTTGAGCACAAATCACTTATGTTCTTTTGCAAATTTTTTTTCTTTAATTATATCTGAGCCGAGGCTTAAATTTTTTTTTTTTTTTAAATCCATCTTTTGGAAAACATCTTTATTTTAAGAAGTGTATGTAGGCATAGAATAGAGGGCTTTATCACTGCTGACTTTTCCAGAGGGTCCATGAATAGGCACGGGGGTGGGGGTGGTGCTCAGCCCTCTAAAACTGCATGTCAACTGTTTGGATATGTATGTGGTAGTACTGTTGGTGGGAGAGAAAATGAAAATAGCTATTACCAGATTCTCAAAAGGTTCAATGACCATAAAACCATTCTGAGAATAAGGAGAGAGGCGTAAAGATATTTGCAGACATGTGTGTTCATGGGGAAATAGTCATGCAGATGGTGAAACTGACTGAGTGTTGCCTCTTCTTCAAATCTTCAAAACAAAAGAGAATGTGGGCAAAAAAAAAAAAAAAAGAAATCTTAAACTATTCAGAAGTCTCCAAATCAACCCATGGAAAAAGCACTGATTAAGGAAAAGAAATTTGAAGAGTTCATCTTTGATGAGAACTGGATGATGAGTTTTTGGTTGGCTTGGGCTTTGGGTAGTGTTTAGAATCATGACAGACCCCAGTGCTAGTACCAAGCACAGATCACATTTACATGAGTCATTCATTTGATCCTTTTAACTCTATGGAGTTAATATTGTTAGATCTGAAAAGACCAAGGCACAAAGAAGATAACTGACTTGCTCAAGATCAATTTCAAAAACTAGTCATCAATGGAGCTGGCATGTGCCCCATGGAAGCACTGGATGGCCTTGGAACTGGGATTTACACCATCACAGTTAGTTTTATATCTGGGGCTGAGAGAGGTTGATGGCAAGTGGGTTGGATGTGAGCTGAGCCCATCCCTCTTGTGCTGTTTGTTCTCCCTGTGCTGACCCATGTTGTAGCCTCTGGGTGTGGTCTGGTGTGACCAGGGCAGCGGGTTCTATGAACATGGGGTTACATCTCAGCAGGGGAATTTCCTCTATTTTCTTTCAAGGGGAAATGATACCATATGTGACTATATTTGGGATGGTGATTTGACTTCAGCAACAACAAAGGACACGTTTGAAAGTTGCTTGTTAACTATATAGTTAAAAAATTATTCACCTAATTAAGTCTCACAGCGTGAGACAGAATGTGAAAAAAACACTAGGTAAATTGCTATTGACTAAATTATGTTCCCCCAAATTCACACATTGAAGCCCTAATTCTAATTCCCAATGTAATAGTATTTGGAGATGGAGGTCTTTGTAAGGTAATTAGACCATAAAGGTGGATTCCTCATGATGAGATTAGTGCCCTAATCCAAAGAGACATTCTCACTCTTTCCCTGCTATGTAAGGACACAGCAAGAAGACAGCCACCTGCAACTGTACACCAGGAAGAGCACCCTCTCCAAGAATTGAATCAGGGGCATCTTGATCTTGGACTTCCAAGCCTTCAGAACTGTAAGAAGGAAATATCTGTTGTTTAAGCCACCCTGTCTATAAAATAAAAAATCTTAATCTGAGAAGTAGGAGCCCCTAAATCCAGTTCTGGTTTATATACCAGCAGGGGTGACTCCCACCTCTCAGCTATATTGTTTTCATCTGTAAACAAGTATATTAAACTAGATCCTCAGAGCTCTTTAAAATTTGATGATTCTATGATTTAACCCTGATTATGTCTTAAAACTACCTACTTCATGTGGACTCAAAAGATCTGATTTTGTAAATTCTTGTAATCCTCTCCATACTGGGGACTAGGCTGTGGGATTTATTAAGACTGTTAGTAGAGTTTTAATAAAGATTTTGTGGAACACTAAGTGCCAAAGAAATTTTAACTTATTTTGAAGATAATTAATTAGAATTCCAATCTGATTTTAAAATCTAATTTAAAACTAGAATCTCAATTTGTCTCCCATGATTCTAACCTCCTATCCCCATATTCAAATTGCAGATAAATTCTAGATAGTGTGAACCATTTCTTTGCAAGCTAATTTCTCCCTTTATTTATCTCTAAGGTTCTGGTCAATTTGTTCCACTTAATGTTCTAATCACTTTTCTCTAAAGAGGAAAGGAAGAAATATGACTTTGTACAGTCAGACTTTTAAGATATGCAATTGCAATAAAAAATAATGAAACTGTCTGCACCACTGGAATATAACATTAATTTCAGGCCATGCATGGGTAAAATATGCTATGTACTGACAGCACCTACAATGGAGCTGTTTCTACTCAAGGCAGTCTCTCTCCATAGTCTACATCCATGTTACAAGAATCAAAACTCTTTCTTTTGTAATAAGCTTCACCTGATTTTGAGCCCAATGGGCGATGAAGACTGATAATTAAAAATCCACATAATATGCATAGAATATTATCACTACAAAGTAGGTGTCAAGAGACTATCTAGGAGAGGTGGTAAGCCAGGTTAAAATAAATAAAACTCAAATTTACCCAAGGAAATTTAGCCTGGCATTATTAAAAGTCCATTTTTAAAATCCTATTGATTCTCCTTGAAGCTTTTGCTAAAATGGAACAATATACCTAATGGGGCTACTTTCAGAATTAAATAATATAATACATATAAAATTCTTAGAGGTGGCCAGCATATACCAAATTCTTAGTAAATGACACTTATTTCATCTATTAGGAATTTGTTGGCTACATATAACAAGCACACAAAAGCAGCTACTTAACCAAATGAATATACTACTTTTCTTAGGCAACAGAAATTTAGGGTAGGCATCTCAGGGCCGGATGGAAGTCCCAGGTTCCTTCCATCTTTCCATTTGGCTTTGGTCCTACTGCTTTCAAGGATGACTCCTACACATCCAGGCCTCATTCCGGGTCTCATTCCCACATTCTGGGAAAAGAGAACAAAGCAATGGCAAGGGGTGCAATGAAGCTAAGTCTGCCCTTTTCTCTCTTTAAGCCATGAAAACAATAGGATTGCCAGAAGCCTGCTTTGTAGACTTCTGGTTATGTATCACTTGATAGAACTCAGTCACGTGGATCTACATCACCGTAAAGGAGGCTGAGAAATCAAACTTTGTAACTGGGCACATGGCTATACTAAATAAAATATTCTTCCAGTGTTAGTGCCATCGGTGTATAAAACCAATTCTCATTTGTTCCCAATCAATACTGTGGTTACATTGATAATGAGGAGGATGAAAGGATATTGGGATAGCAACCCAGAGAGTCTGCCACAACTATCATGACGATGCACTTACACATCACATAGTCTATCCAAAAGCATCAGATAATTTTGTTTTCTAATACTAACAGCAATTGATTGTTTCCCTAGGACAAAATGCTAAAAGGCTCGGATGCAATCACAGAAATCTTTGGTCTGACGTTCCATGCACGTCATCCCCTCACTGCTGTTTTCATGTCTCTGCTCAGTTTTGCAGCACCACTTTCCATAAATCATCTCCATTATCCTCTGAGTCAGCTCCCACGTAATTAGCTTCACATTCATCATCTGTCTTCAGAGAAGTCGGAGTTTCTTCCTGGGGAAAATGCAGGGCTTCCTGCTTCTGCCTCGGTTCAGGCCTTCAGCTTTTTTCCACTTAGATATCAGCCAAATCTATTACCAGCAGAGCCTATTTCTAGATGTAGTTATATGGCTACCTGATGAGCCTAGTGAGATGCTCCAAAGACTGGAATGTAGACCAGCATCATCTGGGAGCTTATTAGAAACTCAATTTATTATGCATGCCTGCCTTGGTCCTTTAGAATTAGAATCTGCTGGAATAAGGCTTAAGGATCTTGTATTTTAACAAATGCCCCATGCAATTATCATTCATACTCAAGCTTGAGAAAGACTGTTCTTGTCTCCCCAGTGGTTTTCAGTATATCTATAACTTAAACACTTGGAAGAACTAGAAACATGCACACTTCAGGCCACCCATTCATACAGAGTAATAGCTTGTTCACCTTCTCTGTTAAACAACCATTTACAAGCAGAAAATGCTTTAAATATCTTTGGTTTAATTGCAAATGGATAAAGCATAGCTGATTTGGGGAAACATGCACATTACAAACATAATAAAATGAATTCAATTATATTGGGCTGTACTGATTTCCTCAGGGACAACGAATATCACACTACACAATCCCTAACCAAATAATCATAGCTGCCTACATATTGATTCACCCTCTCACTCCTGTGTGTTGGAACCTGCCAGAAGCATTGAATTAAATACAGCACAGCCCATCACCTATTGATAAAAATCTACTGCAGCAAACACAGAAGAATTTGCAATGCAGCAATGAAAAGTGTTCTTTGTATTCAAGAATTTAGTGAAAGGGTGTTGGCCTTCATGGTCCTCAGTAGATACGCAGATTTCCCATTAACTCCTTCATTTAAGAATTTCTATGGTGTGCACCATCTGGCTGATGGACACGCTTGAAGCCCTGACTCGGGTGGGGCAAAGGCAATATATGTAACCTAAATAGTTGTATCCCCATGATATGCTGGAAAAAAAAATTAAAAAAAAAAAGAATTTCTAGAAGTGGCCTGGGCACAGTGGCTCACACCTGTAATCCTAGCACTCTGGGAAGCTGAGGCAGGAGGATCCCTTGAGCTCAGGAGCTCAAGATCAGCCTGAGCAACAGCAAGACCCTTTACTGTCTCTACTAAAAATAGAAAAAAATTAACCAGGTGTGGTGGCATGTGCCTGTAGTCCCAGCCACTTAGGAGCCTGAGGCAGGAGGATTGCTTCAGCCCAGGAGTTTGAGGTTGCTGTGAGCTAGGCTCACACCATGGCATTCTGGCCTGGACAACAGAGACAGACTCTGTCTCAAAAAAGAAAAAAAAAATAATTTCTAGAAGTTTAGTAGTACATGACTTCATGGGGCTTCAGAGAAAATAAGCTTATCAAAGGCCTATTCCTAAATATGTGAAATAGAATTAAATGTCCTTGATTTCTTCCTTTCTTTATTCTAAAATATATTTATGGAAGGTGCTAGGATGCTACCACAAAGATACAAAATAAGTAATACAGAGATTGACTGACCTCAAGGAGAAGCAGTCTCGGTACTTGCATTGAGAAGATGATTTTTCCAAAATGAGAATCCATCAAGGAATTAATCAAATAAGAATGAAATGAAAGCACATAAATTCAAGAGCATTTAACGGGCCACTTATTGTGATACTTCCATTAGCAATCACTGGTACCATTCTTTGGGAATAATAAACATCATTCTGTTTCCTGGTGGGGCCCAAGCTTCAGGGTATTCTGATAAAGATGGGCCCATAGCAGCCAATTTCTCAGTAGGAGAACTTACAAGAAATATTAATGACTAGGGGGCAAGATGGCTGACTAGAGACATTGCTTACTAGACCATCCTGGAGGGAAAGAAGGGTTTCAGATAAAGGAGAGGGGAGAAAGGACACAACTCAATTGTAGTTCAGAGGAAGAAGTACCAGAACCTGGTGAGGACCTCACAGAGGAAAACTGCAAAGCAGAGAAGAGGAGAAAGGGAAAAAAATATTAGTGAGGATCAAACCCAGAGAGGCTCAGAGCCCAGCGAAGGTCTAAGAGGAGATCCCTTTCTCCTTCCCATACTCCTTCAGTGATCATTAGGCTACCAAGTAACTTGGAAGCTTTTCTACCCCCACGAGCCCAAACACTGCAGCAACCATGGAATTGTGGGGAGAACTTGCATGATCCCAGAGCTTGGACATTCCATGCAGGGTTCCCCTCCAAGGAGAGTGGCCTGAAAGGCCAGAGAGCCAAGCTTCCTTCCATTCAGACTCTTATGCTCCCTTCCCCCTCCCCCACCCACTGCAGCTGGGACAGCAGTTTGAGCCAAGAATTTAGCAAGAGGCCACCTCTCCCCAGCTGGTGTGTCTTCTAGTCTGAGGTTTCCACAGAGAGTGGGGCTCAGGCCTTTCCCCTTGAGGACCTGCAGTGGACATGGGTGCCTGGTCTAGAAGCTCCCTACCCACTGGCACTTTCCATAGACATACACCAGCAGGTCAGACACACAGGCTGGATCCCATGCCATCAGGAATCGAGTTGGTTACTAGGGGACATTGGGGGAGATTTGGGAGCTAGACTTGGGAGGCTAGGGAGCCCACCTGGGCAGAACTGATGGGAGAATACAGTGGGGGTCCAAGATGCAGCAATCTGGAAGAGCACTCATTCCCTCAACAGGAAAGTCATGCTATCGACCTAGGGCTGGTACTCCAGCAGGGAAGATCCCAGCCCGTGGTATCAGCAGTAGCTTTTGCATCATCCCCACTGAGCTGGGGAGGGAATAGATGCTCCCCCATGCTGTGCCCTGTGACTGAGGGCCAAGCACACCTTCTCCCTAGCTTGGGAGCTGAACAGAGAAGGAGCTCCGGACATCACAGGCAGAATTTAGGAAGCCTGGGGCAACTGCATCAGTGTGTCCTAGGTGTGGCGGGAGAACTTTGGCTGACCAGCAGCTCCGGCCCACCTACACAGAGCCTGGACTGCTGAGACAAACCCCGCCTACACAACTGGACATCCACAGTCCCCATGCTGGTGGAACAGCCTCCATAAGGGCAGCTCTGTTCCAGAAATCTCCAGAGCCAGCTTTGAAGCCCTTGCTGTGCCTGAGTCTGACGCTCTGCTCCTATAGCTCCAGGGCCCCTGCTGAGCCTGTGACTCCACTCTTAAGATTCCAGAGTTGTGCCTGAACCCCAAGATGCCACCACTGAGTCTCCACCACTACTACTGGGCCAGCAGAACCTCCTTAAGGTACAACATTTCATTCAGGACCTCCCAGCCCTGAGCTGGTGTCAATCCTGGATATGGTTCAAAAGAGTCCCCAGCAAAGGAGAACAAGTGCCCTGCAATCCTATTGACCCAGACCCAGAGGAGAGGAACCGGATGAGAAGAGCCCAGCAAAAGAACCCTGCAACATGAGAAAACAAAAGAGCTTGACACCCCCAAACGAACAAAATGGAACTAGAGTAGTGGGCTCCACACACAAGGACATTGCTGAGATGACAGAAATGGAATGCAGAGTATGGGTGGCAAGTAAGATGAATGGAATTGAAGAGAAAGTTGAAAACCAACAAAAAGAAGCCAAAAAAGTCTTCAGGAAATCAATGAGAATACAAAAAAGTCACTAGAGAGCTATACAACATAAGAAAGGCTATAACAGAACTTAAGGATATGAAAGAGTCATTTAGGGAATTTCAAAACACAGCAGAAAGCTCCAACAAGCTTGGTTTAGCCTTAAACCAAGGAGAAGAAAAAATTTCAGAGCTTGACGACAAAGCTCTTGAAATAACCCAGTCATTCAAAGAGGCAGAGAAGAATATAAAAAAATCTGAGCATTCACTGAGAAAGATATGGGACTATGTGAAGCAAACTAACATTCAAATTATAGTTATCCATGAGGGAGAAGAAGAAAGAGCTAAAAGCATGGAAAACCTATTTGAGGAAATTATTGAGGAAATCTTCCTTGTTATTGTCAGAAATTCAGACATACAGATACAAATTGTACAGCAAGCACCGGAAAGACTCATAGCAAATAGGTCATCTCCAAAACACATGGTAATTAACCTGGCCAAAGTCAAAATGAAGGAGAAAATGAAGAGGAAAGCATCAAATAACCTACAAAAGAAAACCTATCAGGCTAACTGTAGACTTCTCAGTGGAAACCCTACAAGCTGGAAGGAGTTTGGGGTCTCATCTTCAATCAACTTAAACAGAACAACTGCTGCCTAGAATTTTGTATCTTGAAAAACTGAAGTTTCCCATTGGACAGGGAAATTAAGTCTTTTCCAACAAGCAAACAGTGAAGGAATTTGCCATGACCAGACCTGACCTACAAAATACTCAGTACAGCATTATACACAAATCAGCAAAACAGATACCCACCAGTGTAAAATCACATAAAACCTCCAAACTCACAACTCTTATAAAACAATAGAACAAGAGGTAAAACAAAGCAATAAGGGAATACCCAACAGGATGAACAGATTAACATCCCACATATCAATGCTATCAATTAACATTAATGGACTGAGTGCTCCTCTCAAAAGACATAGGCTGGCTGAATGGATGAAAAACCAAAACCCAACTATGTGCTGTCTCCAGGAAACACATTTAAACAAGGACGCACACAGACTCAACATGAAAGAATGGAAAAAAAATTCCATGCACATAGAAATCAAAAGAGAACAGGTATGGCCATTCTCATATCAGATAAAATTGACTTTAAACCAACAAAGGTAAAGAAAGATGAAGAGGGTCATTATATAATGGTAAAGGGAGTAATTGAACAAGAAGACATAACAATCCTAAATCTATACCAGCCCGATACAGGAGCTCTCAGATACATAAAGCAAATTTTACCAGAGCTAAGCAAAGAAATAAATAGTACCATTGTAATTACTGGGGACCTCAACACTCCATTTTCAAAGCTCAACAAATCATCAAAGTAGAAAATAAATAAGGAAACAATGGACTTAAACCAAATTCTAAATCAAATGGACCTAATAGATATTTACAGAAAGAACATTCCACCCCAAACTACAGAATACACATTCTTCTCAGCAGCACATGGGGCATTCTCCAAGATTGATCATATCTTAGGGCACAAAACAGATCTCAACAAAATAAAAAAAATTGAAATCATACCATGTACCTTCTCAAATCATAGCAGAATAAAACTAGAAATCAATCGCAGAGAAACACTCAAACCTACACAGAGTCATGGAAATTAAACAACCTGCTGCTGAATGATTATTGGGTCAAGAATGAAATTAAGATGGAAATCAAAACATTCCTTGAACTGAAGGACAAAGGGGAGACAAGCTATCAAAATCTATGGGACAGGGCAAAAACATTCCTCAGGGGAAAATTCATAGCTTTAAATGCCTATATCAAAAAGACAGAAAGATCACAAATTAACAACCTAATGTCACACCTCAAGAAATTAGAAAAGGAAGAACAAACCAAACCCAAATCCGGCAGAAGAAAAGAAATAACAAAGGTCGGAGTAGAACTAAATGAATTGGAAAATAAAAAAATAATACAAAGGATCAATGAAACAAAAAGTTGGTTCTTTGAAAAGATAAACAAAATCAACAGATGTCTTGCTAGATTAACCTAGAACAGAAGAGAAAGGACCCAAATAATTTCAATCAGAAATGAAAAGGTTGACATTACAAGTGATACCACAGAAATACAAAATGTCATCCATGAATACCATGTAAATCTCTATGCATATAAACTAGTGAATATAGAGGAAATGGACAAGTTCCTGGAAACACACAACCTTCCAAGACTCTATCAGGAAGAAATAAAACTCCTGAACAGACCAATAACGAACAGTGATATCAAAGCAGTAATAAAAAACCTCCCATTCCCCCCTCCAAAAAGCCCTGGAACAGATAGATTCACAGCCAAATTCTATCAGACCTGCCTAATTAGGACTAAAAAATATGTTATGATTTTTAATGTGCATTAAATTTTACACACAAATGCTCTCATAGATGTATGTGTGCTTTTTTGACTTGCTTTTTTGTTCATCAGACAATAGAGAAATATGTGGAAACAGGATGTGTGCTGTTTTAGATGAAGAGGGCAAGGAAGTCCTCTTTTAGGAGGTGATATTTTAGCAAATGATGTTAAGTGAAATGAGTGAGATTACAGAGGTAACATTTGAGCAAGTTTATTAAGGGAGGGAGTAAATTATGCTAAGATCTGGGAAAAGAATATTCTAAAAGGCTGAAGACATCAAGTGCAAAAGTCCTGAGGTGGGAATGGCCTTGGAGTAGTTGAGAAATGTAAAGAAGTGAAGCATGATTAGGTGCAAAGTCAGGTAGAGAATAGTAAGAAATGTGTTGGGGATGTCAGGAGCCAGACCCTGCAAGTCTTATTAGGCAATATTGAGGAGTTTGGGATTCTGAGAGGATGGGAAGCTGGTGGATGATTTTGAGGAGAAGAGGATCATGATTTGATGCACTTTTTAAAAATTAAAGTTTTTTGTTTTTTGTTTTTTTTTTTTTTGAGACAGAGTCTCGCTTTGTTGCCCAGGCTACAGTGAGTGCCGTGGCGTCAGCCTAGCTCACAGCAACCTCAAACTCCTGGGCTTAAGCGATCCTACTGCCTCAGCCTCCCGAGTAGCTGGGACTACAGGCATGCGCCACCATGCCTGGCTAATTTTTTCTATATATATTTTAGTTGGCCAGATAATTTCTTTCTATTTTTAGTAGAGACGGGGTCTCACTCTTGCTCAGGCTGGTCTTGAACTCCTGACCTTGAGCGATCCACCCGCCTCGGCCTCCCAGAGTGCTAGGATTACAGGCGTGAGCCACCGCGCCCGGCCAAAATTAAAGTTTTTATTTGAAAATTATTGTAGATTCACATGCAGTTGTAAGAAATAATACAGAGACATCATTTGTACCCTTTTCCTAGTGTCCCCCAATGCTAACATCTTACAAATGTGTATACCATCACAACCTGCATTGATACAGTCAAATGTTACAGAACATTTCTATCATCCTTATGTTGAAACCTCATGTTGCGTTTTATAGCCACATCTATTTCCCACCTCCTCCTCTGTCCCTGACCCCTAGCAACCACTATTCCGAAACGGTTCTCCATTTCTATGACTTTGTCATTTCGAGAATGTTATATTAATAGAATCATATTGTATATGACCTTTGGAGATTGGCTTTGTCACTCAGTATAATTCTCTAGAGATTCATCCTGGTTGTTTTGTGTATTAACAGTGCGTTTCTTTTTATTGCTTAGTTGTATTCCATGGTATAGATTCAACACATTTGTTTAATGACTCACCCATTGAAGGAAATCCAGTTTGAGGCTATTAAGAATAATGCTGCTATGATATTTGTGTACAGATTTCTACATGAATGTAAGTTTTTATTTCTCTGGGATAAATGTTCAGGAATGCAATTGCTGGGACTACACTGAATGTAGCTAATAGTAACATTTGAGTAAATCTTTCCCATTCTATTTCATAGAAATAAGTTTAGTGATATTTTAATAGTTTTAGTTTGAAATCCTTTAGGAAAAAGATGACTAATCTCTTTCAAAATTAGTTTTTCAACAAATGGTAAAGAATTTTTATCCAAAATCTCTTTGTGAAATGTTTTTATGGGACAGAATGTCTGTGCCAAGGATAGATCTACTAATTCTATTCCTTTGATCTGAACTGATATTAATTTTATAACCTATATTTCCTACTGGCATCAAGCTAGACAGTGATCAACAAAGCCTTATCTTTACATATAGAATGTCTACAGATATAAATAAAAATGAAAGCCATAATCTGAATATCTTAATTCTCTAAAATATGCTTTCTTTTTAATGTGAAAAGACATGATTAAGCAAAAGTATGTCTGATTTTTCGCTTTGCATACTTTGTATATTTAGACATAACTTTAGTAAGTGTCCCTTAAATATACTGAAACATTCAGTAGTTAACTAGAGAAATGCAGAATTACTATTTGGATGATTCACATAAAAGAAACCTAAATAGCTCTTTCTTCAATAGCAAGCAATTCTGTGCTTACATTCTCCATTCTGTCTTACCTTATGTGGACACATACAATTACTGTCTTGGTGGTAGCATCATTTTGAGGAAAGAATGTGAGATATTGATAGGATCATTGATTTTAAAAAACATCAACTTCATTATGTTAAAATTTACATACAATAAAAGACATCGATTTTTACATATAGTTCGATGAGTTTTGAAAATATTCACTAGCTTAACTACCATCACAATTAAGAAATAGAGCATATCTATCGTCCCAAAAGAATTCCCTCTCTTTGAAGTCAATCCCCTCCTGTCCCTCACTCAGTCAATCACTGATCTGATATCTATCACTATAGCTTAGTTTCTTGTGTGTTTTAGAATTTCATATAAATGGAATCATACAGTATGTTCTCTTTTGTGCCTGGCTTTGTTTGCTCTGCATAATGTTTTCTGAGATTCATCCAGCTCATTGGATTTGAATCCCAGATCTTCTTTATAGGCTTTATGACATTTGGGCCAATTATTTAACCTCTGTTTTCTCAGCTGAAAAAAGGTCATATTAATACTTGCCCCATGGGATTACTGTGAGAATATCAAAGTACCTGGCTTGGTGCTTAATAATTGTATAAGTATGGATATAAATAATGTAATTTATATCACTACGGATTTTTTTCTTTTACTCCTTCTTCTCACCAAAGGAAGAAGAGAATAATTCTGAAGTTGCTTCAAGCCTAATTCAAGCTCAGCGTGTTCTATGAGAGGAATCAGCACAAACAAAACTATAATCATAATTTTTTTTATTATTGAACAAAGGTACACCCTGAATTTCTACCCCTTTCTTCTCTGTCTCCTTTGGGCTTGAGCAAATTGGCAGCAATCAGCTCTGCTTTCTCTGCCCCAGGTACCAGCTGCCCTTTCCAGAGTCAAATGATTTCCAAGAAAAGGGCACAATATCTACTTTCCCCTTCCCAGAAAAACACACAGTGAGAGAAGAGGAGGAAAGCCTTAAAGGAGCCCTCCCACAAGGGTCAGCATAACAGGCTAAATAAAAAAGGTGTTTCCTTCTTCTAAAAAAGATCTCAACATCCCTGACCTGATTCCATCAAACGTGGAGCTGGTATGTAAGAGGGAAAGAGCAGCAGGAAGGGTTAAATATCTCCTCCCTAATTATGCACCTCTGCCAAGTCTTTTCCTGCTCACGTTGAAAAATGATTGATATTCTGGCTTCTTTTTGTTTTTACCGCTGTTCATCCCATTTTGCATGTGTTCTTTTATCCCTCTGTCCTTCTCTTCCTCTGTTGTGCATCCAAGATATTATAATGTGGACCTCTTTTCAGAGGAAGCGAAGGGGAGGGGAGGTATGATGGGGTTAATAGTTCCAGCAATTATCAACACTCAGGAATAGGGTTAATGGATTCAGTAAACTAGCCTTGCTGTAACCTTCTAAACGACCTCTCTCTTTCCACTGCTCCTGCCTGCTCAAGCATTGCCACCACACTGGGCACAGGCAGGTCATCAATCGAAAGACAGATCTTGTGTGTTTGATCAAAGGTAGATAGGTCTCATCTAGGGCTTCTCTAATCAATCTGCTGCAGCTCTGTTGCTCAGACAGGTCTTTTTTTTTTTTTTTTTTGTACGAGAAAACAATTACATCTTTATTTTCAATGAACTCCATCTGAAATTTACTGTTTCCTTTAATTACAGCGTGGCAAACCTCAGTAATATTAGCAGGACCTGGACTTTTTCACGGATAGAAATCAGAGATATTTCCATAGCACCTTACAGTTGTTGCAGATATCTTGAAATATTGTTTGCGGTCATAACTACTTTGAAATTACAGTAGTTAATAGAACCATCTCTAGATCTTGTTACTTAACACCTTAATAAAGCACATGTTTTATATGTGTCAGACAGGTCTTTAACACTTAAATTATTGGAGTTGCTTAGTCAGGCATGCCATGGCAAATATGAAAAAAATGTACACAAAGAATACCTTTAAGCAGTCATGTTTGGTTCCAGGAAATTAACAATTCTTTGGGGTGACACAAACTATTCTGCTATGAATTGCAAATTATTAATATGTATATTAGAAATACCATGGCAGAAAAAAAAAAGTGAGATATGGGCACATGATTTCACACGATATTTTGATGCACTCATTTACAATTCTTAGACCTCCTTATTTCATTGAGTGTAATGATATCTCCTTTAGGTCACAAAATTCTTATGAGAAACCCATGAGACATGACTATACTTTAAGGTATATTTTAGTTTCTATTCTTTCATATGCTAACACATATAGTGTTTATTTTATGACAGAAATGAAATATTCACAAGTAAGACTTTATGGGACCTTAAAATAAGAGATAAATTTTGGAGAGGCATGAACATTATCAGGTCTTGATTTTGATAAAGTCCATGTTAATCAACTTTCTGTGAACACCTCTGTGTCAGTGTTGTTAGTGCTCATCTAATCTCCATGTGCTACTCTATATTCCTCCACTCTCAGGCATCCATTCTACATGCTCACTCTTACCAATGGAATTTGAGAGAAGTGAGGTTTCACACTCAATTCGTGTCAGGTAAGAGTGTGTGTGCCTTCTCCATTCTCTCTTTTTTCCACATGATTAAAATAAAGAAATCTAAAATGGTAGACTTGTAAGATCAAAGTGGCCTGAGGATTTGCACTTCAAGGAGGACCACACAAAAGAGCTACCCAACCTGCCTCAGGGAAAGAAATAACTGTATATTGTATTAAATCAACAATCAGGGTTGGTCTATCTTGTTGGTATTAATTATACTGACTAAAGTGGGCTCTTCCCCATCTGCTTTATGTGATATTATAAAATAGGGTCAGTGTTGACAGATCAAAATAAAGACGGTTTGCCAACTCTTTGTTCTTAAAAAATGCAATATGGTATGGAGAAATATATAAGAGATGAGTTATTCCTCCAACTCCAGCAACAGGATGAAATATCATTGTGGATCAATTCATATCCTTCTCTTGCTATTGTTTCTGCATGGGGTGGAGCAGGGGTGAATGGGATGAAGGATAAATATTTCACTTCTCATGACAGAAATTTATACCACAGAGTAACATCAGTCTCAGGGACTATTTCATCTCTTACTTTTCAAATCCCAGGTGATGAGATATCTGGTTCCAAAATGGTGGCAGAGAAACAAGCTGGCTTCACTCCTCCACACAGAAAACCAAATCCCAAGTAAAACATAATAATTAGAATTTCCATAATGGACTGCTAAAATATCATGGGTTTAGGCAACCATCTAATAAGTTTCACATTTATCCACCTTGTATAGAGACAGAGTATTAAATTTTTTGTTTGTTTGCCTTTTGTTTTTTGCATCTCAAGGTAATTACTGTTTGAGAACTTAAGGGAAAAGGTGATCATTATGAGATCAATGGTCAGTGGATTAGAACCATTTTTTCAGCTGCTTGAGAAAGAATTAATTTTATTAATTCTTTAAAAAAGTTTAATATTGGCAAGTTTTAAGACTTATTTTATTTTCTATGAGAAAACCAGCTGGGGAAATGAAGCTTGATTCTGCTGGAGGAAAGTAGAAGATTGATTGTTCCCCTGGTATGAATATTAGTGTATAACTGAATATTCCTGCCTACCCTAGGCTCTGGAGTGGTACAGTGTCTGTTATCTAGAAAAACAATCATTTCTATTCCTTTCATTGGCAAATGAGTGTTATAAGAATAAAAAAATGCTTCTTTCTCTCTGAGGCTAAAGGAAGAAAAAGATTATATAAAGTCTACAAAGGATTAGTTGCCCAATATTTGTTGAGAGTTTGCTATGTAACAGGCATCAATTTCAAAAGGGACCAAAGAAAATATATGTAGAGAAGGTACTACCTCTTCCAGCAGGAGAGATATAATTTCAATTCTGTGTATTTATTAATTTAAATAAAAATACATTATCTGGAAATATAATTTGTACATGTGTATATATACATACTTATGCATATATCTACACATACATGCTCATATGTGTATATCTCAAATAGCAATATTGAGAATTAATTTACTATATGATTAACTTACTATGTGATTAGAAAAGGCTTTTTTACCTTGTATGGTAGATTGCAAAAATAGCCACAATTTTTCAAATCCACCTTTCTGCATGCCCTTTTTATGATGTGACTTTGCAGCTTCTCCCATCAAGAAGTGACAGCTATTTCTCTACTTTGAATTTGGGCTGGGCTTGTGTTGGCCAATAGATCTGACTGATATTGTCTGTCAGTTCTGAGTCCAGGTCTCAGTAAGGCTTACATGCTCCCCAACTCTCTCAAAATTTAGGAAAGCCTTCATATAAACAAACCCAGAGTAGTCTCCTGGATGAGGAAATAGACATGGTTCAATAGCCTCATTGTCCCATTGCACAGTCCAAACTCTTAGAAGTAGAGTCACCCTGCTGCTGATCACCAATGCATCACAACCAGAGAGTCTGATCAAGACCAGAAGAGCCATCAGCTGAGCCTAGGCCAAATTGCTGACCCACAGAATAGCAGGCTAAAGAAATTGTGGTGGTTTTAAGCCAATAAGTTTTCGTATGGTTTGCTTGGCTGCAAGAGATAACTGGAACAAACAATAAGGAACATTTTACTCTTTGCATTAACCATGGCATAATTTTGAGTAGGCTGCCAAATAACATTCTACTTATGTTTTAAAAGTAAAGTTCTCCTTTCTCATTCCTAAACCACAATTCTTCTTTCCTCCCATACTCACCTTGGTGAATACAGAAGCCGGTCTGGGTTGAAATCCCAAATTTCTCACTTACTTGTGAGGTGGACCTTATGAAAGTTACTCAGCCTCTTTAGGTTTTAGTTTGTCCTACTATAAGATAAGGATAATTGTATTTCACAGAATTTTCTTGGGAGGATTAAATGAGCTGATGTAGGTAAATTGTCTAATATAATACAACATAACAGCTACTTACAAAAGTTTTATTCTTCCCAAATTTTCTTTTCCTTTGTCTTTATTTTTAAGTGTGCAATGATATTCAGTGTTTCCCTCTATCACTAATTCTGGAGCTGTCACTCTGAGATAAAAAGCTAGCTAATTTTCATTCTAGTGGTTTCTTCCTTGCATTTTTAAAAAAATATTTTTCACAGGTCTTTTCACAAATTAGCTTCATTACATTGAATACTTCCCATAATTTATAGTAAAAATAAAACTAGCAGTTAAAGAAAATCATGGCATGAACAAATGACAATTTATTGGGGGGGATCAAATGAGGGAAAAAGCAGGATTAAAAGTCTTTATCTTGTGTGAAACTACATTCTGGAAGTGCAATTGTGTCACTCACTCTTTGCCTTGAAATCCTCCAGAAGCTTTCTTTTACCCTTAGAATAAAATCTGAACTCCTCTCCACAGCCTATATATGAAACCCAATGTGGTGTGGTCCCCACCTACCTCTCCCACCTCATCATCTAATATTCTTCCCCGTTCTAACTTTGCTTGAATGCTAGTGACCTTCTTGCTGATCTGTGGGAACTCAAGGCTTTTTCTCACCTTAGAGCTATTGAACTTGCTGTTCTCTAAGTCTGAATGTTCTAATCTTCACAAGGTGCACACATCTTCTCTCTTAAATGCCACCCCCTTCAGAAAGTCCTTCCCTAACCACACTTTCTAAAGGAACTCCCACAGTCACACTGGCCCTTTTCCCCACCTTTGTGTCGTTTTATCACTCATATACTTGTTTAATTTTTGTTCATTCCTATCTTACAGTATGACTAATATGTTTCTGCCCATTTCTACTTTATAAAGGCAGTTGTGTTATTTGAAGCAGAGATACTAAAAACTAATAAAACTGTATTGTGAATTGTGGTCTTTAGCGTCATTTTTTAAATTTTAAAAATGTTTTTATTTTTAGTTGTCAAATAAAAACTTTATAAATTTATGGGGTACAATGTGGTGTTTTGCTATATGCATACATTGTAGAGTGATTAATTCAAGATAATTAACATATCCATCACTTCAGATACTTACCATTTCTTTCTGGTGAGAACCCTTATGATCTATTCCCTCGGCAATTTTTGAATATACAATAACTTATTGTTAGCTATAGCCACCATGCTGCACAATAGAGGTGTTTAGCATTATAAAATGTTTTCTTTATCTCATTCTGTTGATTTGAGCTTGAATTCTACTTTGTATGAGAACCAGATCAAAACCTCTGGTTTCCTTTTTTCTGCGTCTGCTTTACATATCTCTGCTGATCTCTTTGTTTTAGCCTTTCTAAATCCCTCTTTTTGGTGTTTCTCTTATAGACCACGTAACAGTTAGGTTTTACTTTGGCAGCTATTCCGGAAATCTTTTTAACAAGTGATGTGACTATATAGTATTGATATGATGAATGTGTTTGATCTCAGATCTGTCATAATATTTTGGGTTATATTTACTGTGGCATTTTATTTATTATGCTTCATTCTCCAAATAATCTGGTTCTTTGCTTTTTTTTTTTTTTAAAACAAATGTTGATAATTAGGAGGGTTTGCATTTTTGTTGCAGTCATTAGTTTTATTCTCTACCTTTCACAATGCCCTTAACATTCTATGATTTAGTTTGTCAGCCTTGAACTATATCCTCTGCCTCCCAACTACTACCTATGTGGTAATCAAAGAGCTTATTCTAGTTTTACCTTTCCTTGGCCCCTCTCCGTTTCTTAAAGTTTATTTCCATTTTATAAAAACACATAACTTTTACATGCAATTCTTCCCCCTTGCCCCACCTTTGTTTGTGATGTATTTCAATAGTCACTGCCAATCCTTTTGCCAACCACGGGCCCCCCGCCCCCCGCCCCCCAGCCCGACTCATCTCTTGACTAGATGAAGCTCATCTTTAGTCGGTAACACAGGAGGAAAATTTGACTGTAGTATTCCCAGAGGTTTTGTATCTCTGTATCCTAATTATGTCAGCTTGAGCTGTAGATGGTTTTATTTGTTCATCCTATTGCTCTACATAGCTTTGGAAGCATGAGAGGAGAGTTGTGGATTTAGAAAGGAACCTTGATCCTGCAGACCTGTAGGTCTTTCTTTGTCCCCTTTATCTTGATTTATTTATGTATAATACCCATCATAAATGAAATTATATATATACACACACAGAGTGTGTGTATATATGTAATTTCTTACTACTACATAAAATTATATGTGTATATTTCTAAATTCGATTACCTATTATTATTTGTTATACCACAAAAGTATAAGCTCACTGAGGCATTTTTACATTATATCCCCACCACCTTGGACAGTGCCTGGGACACAATAGGCACTCAAGAAATGTTGATTGAAAAGTAAATGAACAAATGCTTCTGAATCATTTGTATGAAACATGTTTAAGCATTTTTGAAATGACAGTCATGTATTCAAAAATTTTCAAATGCAATTTTGGGATACATTAAAGACAGAGAGAGAATATGACACGAAGGGACTTAAATGCTCTTGCTTTATGCAGTTTGCTTTTTAATGGTTTTTCATCACAATGGAGATTTCCTGAAATATTTTCTTATCTAAGTTTGAAGATTTTATTGAAAATTTGGAAAACTAATTGCATAATTATTTATGTTCCCTCTGCAGTGGAAATTATTCCTGTGATTTAAAACATTTAAATTATAACTGTAAATGGCATTAGCAGATACCTACTGCCATATAGCCCATTTGAAAAGTCGAGTTTTAATCTTATAGGGTAAAATAAAACCGGAAATTTTTCTTATTTCTCAGTTTAAAACATATTTCGACTTGCTGAGCTCTCTAGAAAGAACCCATAAATCCTTTACCATGAAAAGCCCTTTTATTATCTGCCTTTAAAAATGATTTCCTTAGGGTAAATTGCACTCTCCAAGCAATATTTCATTACCTACATATTATAGCCCAGTGGATCTAAGAATGCTATGGAAACCCTCAAATTGCTCTAAGCCTTAAAAATCAAACGCTTAGACCAAGCCAGTTCATCTAACAAAAGGAGCCACTGGAAGAAATTAAGCCAGAAAGATGATGGTGAGAGAGAAGCAAATGCAGAAAACATTAAGTTAGCTATGAAGTGAGAAAATATAAATTATAAATTTTTATAGTTTGGGGTTTTATTTCTGGGTTTATTTAATCTAAAACTTTGTCTATTCTTTAGGCTGCTGTTATGATATGAATAATAGGAACCCAGAGTAGATTTTATATGAATGGAAGATTCTGGGACTTAGTATGTATAAAACTCTATGAAAACTTCTTGATTGGTATAAAATTTATCTTTCTATAGCTTTAACTACCATCTAAAGGCCAATGATGTCCAAATCTTTGTCACCAATTCCTACTCTCTCATGTGCTTTAATGGTCAGTCATCACCAACTAAATGTCTTACCAACACCTCATCACAATATTTTAAAAATGTCAATTTTTTTGCCTAAATTGCTTTGTAAATTCAATGTGATAAAGATAAAGCCCCAATAGATTTTTATTGGGAAGTTATCATAATGTTCCCAAATTTTATATGGAAGTGTAATGGAGGAAAATTTCTAACAACAAATATATGGAGAGAGAAAGTATCCTTCCAAATATTGACACATATTTTAAAGCTGGAGTATTTAAAGCCAAGGTACTGGCACAGAGGGAGAGACCAAAGGAAGCAGAGTGAAGAAATCCAGCCTCTATGGAAAACAGTATGGAGATTCCTCAAAGAACTAAAAGTCGACCTACCATTTGATCCATCAATCCCACTTCTGGGTATATACCCAAAGGAAAAGAAGACATTTTATCAAAATGACACCTGCACAGAAATGTTTATTGCAGCACGATTCACAACTGCAAAGATGTGGAATCAACCTAAGTGCCCATCAAGTCATGAGTGGATTAACAAAATGTGATATATGTATACTATGGAGTACTACTCAGCCATATAAAAGGATGAATTAACGCCTTCTGCAGCCATCTGGATGGAACTGGAGACCATTATCCTAAGTGAAGCATAAAAAGAATGGAAAACAAATACCACATGTACTCACTACTGAATTGGAACTAACTGATGAGCACACATGGACATGGAGAGAAGTAAAACTCAATGGAAATCAACCTGGGGACTAGGGGGAAAAAGGGGACAGACAAAAACCTACCTAACTGGAACAATGAACAATATCTGGTCAGGGGTACTCTTATAACCATGACTCAAGCATTATAAGAGTGATTCATGTAACAAAGCACCAAAACTATTTGTGCCCCGTAATATTTTGAAAATATAAAAAAAAGAAAAGAAATCAAGTCTTCACAATCCTTAGTTTTCTTTGGATTGCACATATACCCATATATAGTAAATTATATATATACTACTATACTAATATTGGAAATATATGCAAACATAAATAAAATAGATTTTAAAAGTATAAATAGATTTTCTAATATTTAGTGCTAAAGTATCATCTTGTGCACCCTCTGGAGTGAACACCACCTTCTACAATTTTCATCACCTCCACCATCCTTGTCATTTTGAAGACAACTGATCCAAAGAATCACTAAGAGCCTCATACATTGACTTATTTAATGGCGACAGAAAACATGCAAGAGAGATAAGAAGTTAGAAAAATATAGTCAATGCCAGTCACAATTAAGCAAGCAGTTAATGGTACTGTGGCCACAGCTAGTGGTGATCATTTCCACCTCACAACTTTGTGATGTGACATAGTTTATATGAAATTACTGGGGTTGCTGCTAATGTTGCAGGTTACATGGTAAATGGAAACACCCTGATTTCAAATAGGGTCTGAATATGCCCAAATTCAACATCCCCACATGAGTAACATATTACAGACTCCAGATGTTGATGTAAGCAACCATGGAACCAAATGCCCACTTTAATCTAGGCTCAGAGAAAGTGATTTCTCCAGATCATGAGTGATCCTGCTTAATAAAACCATTCAAAGATGTTCTATATTTCAGTTCTGAGTTTTCTCTTTTTCTTTGCCTTTGAGATTAGTCTTTTTCATACTAGAATATACAAGAACATTATGGAAGTTATTTTCCAAATGTGTCTTGGGGATTTTCTAGCCAATTCTCAGTAATTCCTAGGGGAATCATGGATGTTAATGCCTGTACTAGAACCATCTGCAGAAACACAGCTACATTCAGAGATAAGAATAAATAGAAGCTTAGCAAATGTGACCATATTTATTTTTCCAGCAGTAACTCCCTAGTCATAATTTAGAATTATAATTATGAAAGCTGATAAACTGAGATATGAAAGGACTCCATTATGCCCAGTTGATAATGTTTAGCCCACATATGCCGATTATCACATGTATCAGAAACTCTCGGTGTTTCTCCTTACCCAGCTAGAGTTACCGTATTACTTGGTATATTCATCCTTCATTATTCCTCATTTTTCATTCAAAAACCAGAATTTTACATATAGTTCTCTTAATCTTTCTCGACTACTACTCTGTTCTCCAGCTAAACCAGAAGTTCGGTAAATAAAGAACTTTCTCCATTCCCTCCCTCTTGCTCTCTCACCTTATTTCCCTCATTTCCTCTCTGTCTTCCTAGATTCCGATCTCTGCTTTCTGACATGATATTACTAAATCAGCAGCACAAGATATATTTTGCAGCTGAAATTTGAATGGAGACCAGAGTTAGCAACCCCCATGTCACGATAACAAAATGTGAACTGGTACAAAGCCAGTTTTTAATGTTTGTTCATTTAAAATGTCCCTGGCTGCATGAGTTGAAATTGTAAACCCATGCAATTACAGGTCCAAGAACAACATTATGCAATTTTTTTTCATTTTGTAATGGTCAGATGCTGAAAATTCCTTACATGCAAATTGTAAATTATAAACAGAAAGGCAGAAAGGCAGAAGTTCAGGAAAAAAAGAATAAATCACAGCCTGTCATGACAGGGGAGGGAGAGTACAGTTTGATGTTGCTATTGTGTCTGAAAGAAAAACAGAGAGCTGCATTTTGAGCTAAGGCTTTATCTTCAGCAGTCTCCAGTTGTCAGGCAAATGTGCTGTGTGGGATGGGCAGACCATTAAAACATTAGCAGAGATGTGTTCATTACTTTGGCTAATAGAGTGCAGAGTTCCCAGGAAACCTAATAATGGCCAGACAGATTTTCATAAGGTGGGGATGGAAATATCTCTTTGTTGGAGGGAGGCTGAGAGAGAGCTGATAGGGAGGACAGGCCAGGAGCCTGTTGGGCTTGGTGAGGCATGACAGTAAGGGACCCAGAAAGCCAAGGGAGATTATGAAGACTCTGTGTGCCTTGGAGGGGATGTGGGGCTCCTCGCAGGTGGTGAAGAGGCTCAAGCGGAATAGTCAGGCAGTAAGGTGGGGATGGACTATGGCTGCCGAGTGAGGGTCTGAGAGAAGTAGATCTATATCGTGGAAAGAGAAGATGGACAATTCCAGGAAGATACCAGTGATCAAATCCAAAGAAGCTATCATAGGGAGAACGAGATGTGAAATTAGAGGTCAGTGACAATGACAAGCCAAGTTAGAACCAGTGAGTTTGGAAAACGGACCTTGCAAAGACACTAGGATGCAGATGAGATATGCAAAATATCTAACAACCAGTAAAAAATGGGCACCAGCCAATCAGAAGGGATTGTAGGCAGTACTTTGAAAGAATGTCCTATGCTCACCTCCTTTTAGGTATTTAGTGACTGGACTGTAGGTAGGTTCAGGAGCTCCCAGTGGTCCAGCTGGTGGTAAGGCACTTGGGGAACTTGAGACACCAACTATTTACCATGGTTGAACAACTAAAATGTATGCCAGGAAGTGCTGGTCTAGCCAGGACATTTCGAGTCTCCCTTTTCAGCAAGATTAGTTGTTGCCAAAGGAATCAGAAGGAAAGCAATGTTTGGTTTACAGTCTAATTGATTAACCATTGAGTGTGAGATTGTTTTCCCAACAATGACAGGGAATCTTGAGGCTACAGGATGAGGAAGCCATAAGATACAAGTACAAGCACTACTTGCAAAAAGGCTTCTCAGGAGAACCACCCACCAGGAAAATCAGAATTTGACTTTACATGACTGAGAAATTAAAATTTATTGCATTAACCTACTTAGATTTAGAGATTTTTATAGCAGTTAGCTTACTCTGATAAAAATATGGCATAAAAATACATTAGCATTTTAATGCATCTATTTTACACTGGTGACTATGAGCATATTCTAGGTTTCCTTGTCTCCCTGAGAGGCTGTCGAACATTCTACAAAGACTTTTAGGTTATCATTTACAGAAACAAGTTTCTGGATCTTGTGGTAAAATCTTTTCAAGAAATAGGAGAAGATTTTGCTTATTTTTATTTGCTACTTTTACATTTTGGAGCATGATTTCCCTTTAGGTTATAGAAAATTACGAGAGGTTTTCATTATTTTGAGAAGCTCATTTCACAAATCTAAAACCCATACAATCACATATTAGATTATGATCTCACTATGGGGAAACACTGAGGGGACAGTCTTATTCATCTTTGTACCCACAGCACATAATCCACAGGACTCATCCAATAAGTGTTGAATGAATGGATGGATGGATGGATGGATGGATAAAGTCATCGCTACTAAAAAAGCAACGTGCTGAGAAAAATTAAATTAAAAGGCAATTACGGAGACCAACGTGGCGTCTTCTGCTAATTAACTCTATGATGCAGAAATCTCCACAAACCAGTGGACTTTCTGGACTTTTATTTCTTAGAAGGATTTTGGTGACTTTTTAAGTTTTAGCTCTCATTTTCCAGTGAGGGAACTGTGGCCCAGGGAAGTACAGTGATCAGCTCATACCCATGGAACTATTTCATATCAAAAGTTAGATGAAAACTCTGGTTTTCATAACCCAATAATGGTACTATATTCCCTCTACTATGTCATTTATTTTTTTGACTCTCAGTTGTTTTTCATCTTCAAAACACAGATAACCACATTGATTTAACCTCAAATAGCTTTTGTAACGAGAATATGAAGCACTGTCAGAGTGCTATATTGCATTCACTCTCAAAGGAATATGGCAACCTTCAATCTGGAGGCTATTTGGTCAATTCAGGTACACGTGAGGCTGTGTACATGATTAAATCTGAGGGCTGGGATTATCTTTAACTTCAGTGTGTCATTAAAAAAAAAATCCTATGGTACTTATTTATCCTGGACTCAACACAATGCCATCTGCTCGCAGATATTCTTGTGAGGTTGCCTGAAGGCATGAATTGTCAAGCCAAAGTATAGAACTCAAAGTTTTGGGATGAGGAAACTATTATTCTATTCATCAAAAAATAGCTGAAGTATCTTATTAGCTAAAAAGCTGGTGTTGGGGGTGGGGTGGTGGTGGTTATTATCGTCCTGAGGGTTAACTTTGCTTTTAATCGGCTTAAGTGCCTTATCTAATAGCTGTTCAAAATAGGGGATCTACATTTGGTTTGAAGTCCTGTTTCTAAAGAGGAATGTTGGACCAAGCAACACACTGTCCCTTTATATCTGGATACTTTCTGGGTGGACCTGGAGCCAATAATCACAGCCCGCAATACAGAATGAGCAATATAGAGTGTGATCACTGTTCTCCTTAGCTGATTCTACACACTTTAAAATGATACAGCAGAGGGCCCCAGGGGGCAGCTTGAGGAGAATTATTTGCACGGCTCCTAATTGAATGTGTCGACCATGACTGATCACTGGTCTCGCTATTTGATGAACACACTGAAACCCAGGCTAGTGAGGCATGGGGCCCAGCTTCCCTGCCCCCACAACTGATGAGGCGGGTGACCACAGGAGGCGGGAGGCAAAACTGGAAAGCAGGCAAAATTGCTTTTGATGCCTTCTATTTGCACTGCACTCACAGCACTCCCTGCCCATGTGAGCGTGGTGCACACCAGGAAAAGGTTTGCTCTTCCTTCTTGCTGTAACGCCACAGTGAGCCTGGAAGGCTGCCACGTGCCCATGAGAGAACATTGTGCTTTGCTTGATGGGTTACTGGTGTGAAGCTTGCCCTGTTAATGGGATTTTTCCCCCCTAGGAAACCTCACGTATAACAGGTTTTCTTAAAATTCACCAGAAGAGCTAACTCATGTATCTGTAGATTAATTGTTTCAATGAACTTTTATCAAGTGCTAATATGTATCAGGCACTGTGCCAGGTGTTAAGGGTCCCAAAGTATTGAATGAATACATTGTTTTATGCCCCTTAAGAAATTGAGACAGAGGCTGTTTTTACAGTGTATCAGTTCTGACACATTCTGCTGGGTACAGCAAGAGAAGGTGCTACCAGAACAGAGAGGGGCCCTGACCCAGCCCTAGGGTGGGGACAGGTAGTGCTCCTGGCATAGATAGATAAGCTTCCTGGCACTCAAAGAAAAAAAAAGCCTAAATAGTCATCAAACATACCCCCAAGGGGGAAAAGTCATTAGGCTTCACCCTTCTTGTGAAATCTATAACAAAAGGTCATTAATGAGATTCTGTGCTGGTAGAATGTCCCTCAGGCTGCAGAGACCCGCTGTGGCTCCCCCCCAGATCACAATAGGCAAAAGCGAAGGTGCATGAAGTTTGTTTCTGAAACCACTCTCCTCTCTTGGAGTGGAGAAAAGCCTTGGTTGTTCACCTTTAGGTCTTGCCTGATCAGTCATGCTCACAGTATCTGCTACTTGGAGCCCCAGGCCCACCTCAACCTCATTCTGCTCCCTCTGCCTGGAAAGCCCTGATCCCCAACCCCATCCCTTCACCTTCAATTAATTCCTTTTTGACCTCAGGGCTCAGAGAAGCTGCCAGTTCCTTCAGAAAACATTCCTGTACTCAACCTTAAAGGTGTTCCTATGAAAACACTGCTTGGTTTCTTCCAGTCTTTCACAAATTGCACTAGTGACCCTGTCTTATATTTTCATTCTTGTCTGATTTAAAAAGATACATCTTTATCTTTTCCTTCTTTGGACACAGTGCCTGGCAAATAGTGGCTGTTCATAACACATTTATAGACCAGATGGATGGATGGGAGGGCGGCTACATGGGAGGAGGGTGAATGAAAGAATGCTGTGCCCTTATTTTTTCATCACCTTTAAAGAAACCCTAAGACTTCCAATGGTTATCCCACTCAAAGAGTAATTAGTACCACATTTCCCCTTCCTTACATTTGATGCATCCCTGTAAATCTGAAGCATATTTTTTTCTATTAGAAGCGAGACACATGATTGGTCATGGAAATACATGCACTACACATTCATTTAGGAGAGCTACAAAGGGAAATTAGAATCCAATGATCTCTCAATTTGTATTCATGGTGTTAATAACTAGCCCGTGGCACTTGCTGATGCACTGCAGCCTAATAAACTTTACACAGAGAAACCTGTTCAATTTCACTCAAGCCTGCATGATCCTAATATGTCTACTGACTGCCTTGTAGCCATATTCAAGAGGTTTCATCTGAATCATGTCTCCTTTCTTTTCCTAATGTCTCCCCCTACCTAGGACACTCTCTGGGAAATTAAGTTTCCCAAATGACAGCCGCTTTTGATCATAAATCACTTTCTCATTAATGTTACTTGATTCTCAAACTACTAAGTTTGGTTATTAACCAACAAATAGCCAAATCAGCACTTCATTTGTGCTGTGTAAATGCGGTTTTGAAGGAACAGGCTGTCGTCACCGTGTGCTTCTGTTTAGCTTTTCCAATTCTCCTGCTCTGGCCCACTTAGGAACATGAAAAAGACAGAGAGCACAGAAGCCTGCAATAAGAGTAGCTCTGCTAGCCTATGCATTGTAGTGATTGCTTTTCATATTGGTCAAAATACTCTAAACATTAACACCAGAAATAGCATGAAAATGAGGAGCTAAATTATAAATGAACAACAAGGAGAAACTATTAGAATGGAAACATTTCTTCTCAATTCCTGATTTGACCTATTTATATCTCCAAAATCGTTTTTTAAAACACTCCACCTCTTCATCCAAAATCTTAAACTCTGATCTTGACCTCATGAGACTCACTATACAACTCCATTCCACAGACACTCAAACATCACAGTCTAAAATGGGACTGTCTCCTTAAAAGTGATTGACTTTTTCTCCCTGCCCTGATGTCCTCAGATGTCATAATTTTGACTTACTAGTATCTTCCACCTACCAGGCGGGCACTGGGCTAGCTATCTTACACCCATCATACCACTAAATCCTCACAGTACCCTGTAAATTCAATATCACTATACCCATAAGGGACAACTGAAGCTCAGAGAAGTTAGGTAATTCCCTTACAATCACCCAGCTAATAAGTAGCAGCATTAGGATTTAAATCCAATTCATATGACTCATACTCTTAGGCAACGTCTGACTCAATTTGTCATAAAATAATTAATAGGATCTTTTGTTCTATTATTTCACATACATTATGTCATAGGAGGCTAGTAATTTATGAAAAGTAAAAAAGTATTGTTCTGACAATTTAAACACACTTAGATATAGATGAAAATTGGTGATAATTATCTTAAGTAATATTTTGTAATCTGCATTTAGTTAGCTTTATGACTTGGTAACACTGTGGCCAACTTAACTTGGCTTCCAACTTCTGTAAATAATTAAATAGAAGAATAATTCCTAAAGATATATAGAAAGGGGTGAAGAAAAGCTACTCTTTACTTGGGTCCAAAAAGTAGCCACAGGTGTCACCACAAGCAGAATAGCTGAACATGCATAAAAATAAACTGGCCAACCATATTTGTGTCATTTATCCAAAATTCACTGAAAAAGGATTATTCCATATTGAAGTAAGACTGGGGATTTTAAAAGGATGATGCTCTTTTAGCTGTTATAACTCTAAGTATCTGCTAGTGTGCTCAACCACATGCTCCATACTTGGGAAATCTGTTACAACATGACAGGTATCAGATTCTTGATGATATGTAATTGGTAATTAGCTATACAGGCAGACTATTGGCAAATGTACCACATTTTCCTTTTGGAAATTTAGGCAAATTGCACTCGGCTGAAAACATACATTAAAGTGTCTGATTTGGCTTCCAGGTTGATGCGTGATTGAAAGTAATGATTTTCTACCCTTCAAGCCATCACATGTGACCTTCTAAACTCACTATTGTAAATTGCCTGTTTCTGAAATCATGCCTTTGTGTGACCACATCCAATTAATTACTACACCGCTACTGAAAAGGTTTCCTGCCTCACTTTCTATAAAATAGTACATTAGCTTTGCAGGGATTTTACTTCAATACTATATTTAGTTTGCATTCCCTGGGATGTTGCAAAGAAAAGAGTGAGCTCCCTATGGAGAAAGCACTGGGGTTAGATGAACAATCAAGAAATACATATCTGGATTTTAAAATGTTCTTGGTTGTAAAGAACAAAGCAATATAAGGGACACTAGTAGGTCAACAGCACTATTTTTCTAATAGACTTTTTCTTACACAATTATTTCAGTAAGTCATACTTCAGCTTTTTCTAACAGGAAAAACACACTGAGAAGCTCAGGGAGTAATATCTGTTATTATTGCTGTCATTTTAATGCTTAGAATTTTATTTAGGCCTGGTATTGAATCCTGATAAGTACAATGTGGTTGGTGACTAGACTTGCTAACTGCATTAAAGAGGCAAATAGAGTGAATGTGAGAAGAGCATTTAGCAGAAATCATAGTAATGAGAGAGGAAGCTGAGGTAGAGAGAAAATCAGTGGGCATTGAGGCTGGTCAGATGGAATGTCCAGCCCTGGTACTACCACATGCAACCTCGTGTGAACTACTTCAGGTCTCTGTGACTCAGTTTCATCTTCCATTAAGCTAAGATTTCTCAAGTCTCTTTTGGGTCTGGTATTTTATGTTTCAGTAATAGCTCAAACCAGTTCACCATGTTTAGAATCAACATTAGGTTAATAGCCAAAGCACCCCTTCAAGCAAGTGATGTGATTTAATGATAACAGAAATAGCTCATAAAAAGGAAGTTAGGCTAGACCAGGTGCAGAGTGCTCACAATGGCCCTGTGAGTAGGCATGAGTTACTGTCCCCATTTTGTAGAGGGCAACTGAGGCAGGGAGGAGTTATGTTATGTGCCCAAGGACATAGAGCTCACAAATGGTAGAGCCAGGTTATGGATCTAGGAAGCCTATGCCCTTAACAACCACACTTCCCACAAGCCAACATTAGTCAGATATATTCCAGAAATTTTAACAACATAAATAATAACTCTCTTCTCTATTTGAGTTTTTAAAAAATAGAGAAAAATAACAAAATAGTTAACAGATGGAGTTAAACGATCACCTTTAATTAATTATAAAGTCGATATTGGAGACAATGGCTTAGACGTGAAAAACTCAGAATTAGACAGACTCTTTCCCTAGGCACAGAAGGGTCAGGTCCTCGTGAAACCTGCAGCCCTGTGGAGGGGACCAGAGAGTGAACTCTTACAAGAAGGTATGTGGTTTGTTTGCTTTTTTGTTTGTTTTCTCCCCCAACTCACTAATCAGATGAGTAACTCCAGGTAGTGTTGAGTGAGGAGTAGAGAGAGGCCAGGAACACTCCACTCACAAATGGCTTCCTAGTTGGAAAGAAAAATCAGGAATCAGGAAGAAATGTTTCTATCCCAACCATTGCTCCTGGCTCTTTGTTTATAATTTAGTTCTCCATTTTCATGCTATTTCTGCTGTTAAAATTATTTGGAATATTTTGAACAATGTGAAGAGAAATTGTTACAAGGAGCTACCGTTGTTGCGGTCTTCTGTGCTCTCTTTTTCACATTCTAAGTGGGCCACAGCAGGAGGATTGGAAAAGCTAAACAGGAGCACACAGTGAGGACAGCCTGTTTTCTTAAACACCACATGCCAGAGCACTCTGCACTCTATTAACTACTGAGTACAGCCTGCACCAGCAACATACCACCCCTCCATTCTTTCAGGGTCAACACATTTTCCACTTACACATTAACCTTGTTCTGATAAAAATTTGACAAAGCACACCGGATTCTATTATACGAAGTAGATTGCAGGTGATGACAGCCAGCCTGCAGGAGAGATCAAAAGCAGCAAAAGCAGTTATTCACTAATGTGACTCCAGGATGGTTGGTTTGATGGGATAAATCACAATCCAAGGAATGATCTGAAGAAGAAAATATTTTTTTCCTTTTTCCGACAACAAGAGTACAAAATACCAACAATGTAACTCAACTAAAATTGTCTTTTAGAAGCCTCTGCAGTCACATGATTGGAAAGTTAGTATAATTATACTATCATATTAGAGCCCTAGTTTATAGCAAAAGAATTGCTGTCCTCATTGTATAATGTAGTTAAATGTGGCTAGCATCCTGCAGGAGAAGGTTCCTTGTCTCACAACACTGCCCTGAGAGGCATCTTATTTTTCTATTCTGTTCTTCCATTTCAGTATCCTTTGGCCATGCTTATGAGAGTATTTTTAGAGTCAGATATTTCAGCTGCATCTTACATACTACCTGAAGCAAGGCAGCCTCAAATAAAAACAGCACAGAACATTATGGAAGTAATTGTTATTTATAATTACTTCCTCACAGTATGTTGGCTCATAAATTTTAATGGAGTGCTCTCTGCAATGGTGATTGCCAACTTTCCTGGCATTTGTGAGATAAATGTTTATCCAAATAGGAATAATACAGTCTGAGTAATTTCATAACCAGCCTGAATCTTCCCTTCCTCATTCCACACTCCAGGTCATTTTAAATGCATAGGGTTTGGGGAAAAAGCAGAGGGGATAACTATCCTACTTTGCAAATTCTGATGTGCATGCAGCAACTCTTGATATTCATCTTCCTGGCAGAGATATAGGTCGTGCAATACAGTTCCAGGGTAGGCAGACAAATTGACTGCCAGCAGCCGGACATTCATTCATTCTAAGAGCCAGGAATGAGCTTGACTTCAGGAAGAAATCAGGAAAGCCTGCTCCCCTTCCCCCCTCTTTATTCACTGTAGGCTGGAAAGGGGGTGGGAAAGAAATCAAGAACACTTTAAAAAGGGACTAGGAATATAATGTGTCTTTACAAAAGGAATACATAGCATGATTGGACTTTTGCATTCCACCCATGTGTTCAGTAGATAGCCTTTATGTAATGAGCCTCTCTTGTACATTTAAAAAACATTGATTATTTGACAGACCCTGTGCATAAAGAGATTGGAAATGTTAGGAATTCCTGACAATGAAACATCATTGGGGAAAGGAGAGATAAGTAACATCTTTAAAATAATAAAATAGATCTGTGATAAAATATGATTTTATATCATCTAAGCATAATTTATATATTTCTAAGAAGACATTGTTTGATTTGAGTTCCTTCAAAAGCTGAGGCTGAGAAGGGAACTTGGGGGTAGTGGTTTATTTGAGAGATGATTCTGAGAAACAGGAGAGAAGTAACAGGGAGTGTTAAAGATTGAAAATTTGCATCCCCCCCAAAAAATTTCATATATTGAAGCCCTAATTCCCAGTGTGATGGTATTTGGAGGAGGGGCCTTTGGGAAGTAATTAGGTTTAGATGAAGTCATGAGGAGGTGGCCCCCACACGGGGTTAGTGTCCTTATAAAAAGTCATAAGGACACTAGAACAGCAGAGCTCTCTCTTTCACTCTCTCTGGCATGTGATGACATAGCAAGAAGGCAGCCATCTGCAAACCAGGAAGAGAACCCTCACCAGAAACCAAATCTGTCGCACCTTTATCCTGGACTTTGCAGCCTCCAGAACTGTGAGAAAATAAATTTTTATTATTTAAGCACTTAGTGTTTGTTGTTTTGGCAGCCCTAAGAGACTAAGATAGGGAGAGCGAGACAGGACAGGAGAAAAAGACAACATAAAGATACATTATCCATGACTTTGATGATACATCATTACAAAAGGATACTGAGGTCCTGGATGGTATTTCTTTACATTGTTTTTTTCTCGTTTCCTATCTCGCTCATTTTGGTGAGCAAAGGTATCTCAATACGGCTACATACCCTGAAAAGCATACAGAAACCTTTCCAGACTTGTCCACCTGAAAGACAGAAAGCTGGAGCATTTATCCACTGGCTCTAGTCCTCAATTAATTGGGGGCTGTTGGGAGGGTGGGGGTGACTCAAAGCACTGTGTTTCCAGGCCATGCTTGCAAGTATAGACCTGGTGAGCTGTGCTGTTGAGGAAGCCCTAGCAGGTGCAGAGGGGCAAGCGTGGGGTGCTCGAGGTGGGACACCGAGCATGCCCAGATCTGCCCACTGCAGCTGGGGCTAAATAGCAGCAGCAGGCCAAGGAGCCATGTAGGTACCTCAGAGGGAACCCTCAATTAATAGAGGACTAGAACCAGTGGATACACACATAACTGAGTAAGGAAAGATCATTTACAAATGATGTCAACTACTTTGAGAGCTTCCAAGAGTGTTCCATGTTTTTCCTTTTAAAGGTTTGTACACATTTGTTGCCCAAGGTGACTATATTATAATATCTTATTACTGCTATTATCAATTTTGAACTTTGTGTCTCTGCTCTGACGTTATTTTTCTATAGGTTCTTAGTCTTTGCTGAAGTTTCCATTATATTTATACCTAACACATCTATATGAGTTGTAAAGTGGGTTATAATATCAAAAGAACAAAGAAATATTTTTTTTATTTCATAATGGTTTTAACATTAGTATGGCTTGTCTGTTGGAAACACTTATTTTTAAGGAAATAATTGATAGATGTGACTCTACAAAAATGAAAAAAATAAGTATGCCCCAAACATGCCATAAACAAAATTAAAGGCAAACAATTAGAAAAACTTATTTTCAGGAAAATGAGCTTATTTGTAGGAGGCAAAAGTGTCACAGATCAATAAAATAAAAATGCACAGGACAACAGAAAAGTCAGTAACTTATGTAAGAAAAAAATGCAAGTAATAAACAAACATTTGACAAAGACAACCCAAGAGATAAAAGGGAAAATAAAATGAATTTACAACTGGAAATCAAAAGAATGATCATGACAAGTAGTACAGGGTTAATGAAATAAGTATTTCATGCCCTCTTATTGGAAGTGTAAAATCATACTAACCAGGATGTTCACTTGGGAACATAGCTGTAGGAACCCCAAAATTATATTCTCTGGGACTTACCTACACAAAGAGGATTTAACCATTGAAAATTCTATTTATAATGGCAAAAATAATCAGAAAATAATAGAAAAGACAGCAATAAGGAATTGGTTAAATAAATTATTCCTATGTTGCTATTTATAACCAGGTTTTCAAGTATATTTAAATATTTTAGAAAAGATTCATAATATATAAGTGAAAACAGTTGGTGATATAGCATGTATTTTGTCTTTAAAATATGGAATACATATATAGAAATTGGAAAGTTATATGCCAAATAGTTATCTTTGGGTAGTAACATTTCTGGTGATTTCTTTTTCTTTCTACTATTCTGTATTTGCAGATTTTCTACAATGAACATATGTACTTAAAATACTAATAAAATCTACTTATTTTTCAAAAAATCTGCTTCAGCATTAAAATAAATTATGACTACACCTTGAGTGGTGGCTCCAACTATTTTTTCTGTCTTTCTATGTTTTCTTTAAATTTTTTTTATCTCTTAAAGGAATATATTAATTTTGGACTTTATAGCATACCATAATTTAAAGAGCTACATTAAATTCTATTTTTCTTCAGTTAAGTCCCTTTACGGGAAATTCCAGAAAGAACTTGGAGGCATCAGGGACAGAAATCACAGATCTTTTATGATTCTAGCACTAGAATATACAGGGATAATAATTAGTCGTTGAGAGGCGAGAGAGGGGGAGGGGAAAGAGAGAGAGCGGGGAGAGAGAGAGCAGGAAAGAAAAAGGGAAAGAGGAAGACAGAAGTACCATTGAAAAGAAAGAAAAGCAGATATGGGATTAATAATATAGTTTGGATGTTCAGCATTTGTCTTGTTTCCCTTCTTGAGTCCTAAAATCCGAAAGGCTATTAAAAAGTGATTAAATCTTTTGGTTTTCCAAATATGATGCTTTTGTGACATCAGGATTGGGGAATTAGAAGAGAAATATTAAAATCCACTCAAAACTGGAAAGTAAAAATAAAAAAAAAAAATTCTTTGAATTCAAAAAATTGGATGTTAATGCTTTCAATATGCCCAAGTTCTTTCCATAGTTACTACTGTCCATTAATTATGAGTTTGGCAAAAAAATTACCTGATCTATTATATTACCAAAAAGTTTCTTTCCTAATCATGCTTCTGATTTTCTTATGCATCTTATCAGTTTGTCCAAAATTTTAACGTGATATATTCAATGTTCAGAAATTATACAAAGGCATGAACTTGAGAAGAACATGTATGAATGGCTTTGACATAACACCAAATAAGGAGGTAGAAATTCTCATATGCTCTTCCTTTCATTTTGGTGGTCTGTCATTGTCTTCTCACTGTAACAATGTTCCCCTGGAAACTGAAAAGGAGACAACTTCAAAGGGTATGATTCACCATTTTATGGGTGATTCATTTTTCATCCTGGTCTGGCACATTTTGCTCTCTTTGTTTGATCTTTCCTCATTAGAGGAGTCTGACACAATGATCTTAATATAATTGAAAATAGACTGGAGGAAGAATTTGGTGGATGTGGATGGAGTCCAAACATTGAACCCATCTACTAGAGAGCTGGGATGGAATATAAAGGAACTCAGTTATAGGAAATTGGGATACCAGGAAGACTAGGTAGAAGATCTATTTGGAACTTAGCAGGTGAGTAAGTATGTTTTGATTTTGTATATTCCCTTCATCGAAGAAGGACTGGTCTTCAAGTAGGGGTGGAGGCAAAATAATAAGTAGAGTAATTATTTTGGCTGTCATAAGTTTGCAGGTTTGAGGCAACTTGTTTCAGGAAAGAACGCTAATGCTAGGGGACAACTGTTCTAAGGGTAAGGTATGCCCTAGAGCACAGCCTTAGGGGCTACAGGAGGAAGTCATGGAGAACCCCAGGATGTACACACTCTGGTCCTAACAAGCGCTTGTCCCAGACAAGTCTCAGGGGGTTTCTAGGTCCAGGTGCAATTAATCTGATTTTGATTCACAGGATGACATTTATTTCTGCTTGGCTTAAAAATACCCAATTCTGTAGAAACCATTCCTGTAAGCTCAGAGATCTATTCTGCATGATAGATGATGTAACTTAAAAAAAGGTTTTCTTGGAGGCAGAAGCCTTAATATTAATAAGTCATCAATTCACTACTCTGCATTCTTTAAACCATTGTACCTGTATTAAGATGCATTCATTTGGAAAGTTTCCATTGGGGATGAATTGCGACCTTCCCCATATAACTCCCCATGTTTGACAAAACAAGACATTCTTCCTTATGCATTTGACCATAAGCTTTTCACTCCGTTACTTTAGCATATCCCTTCTTAATTTGTTCTCAGGGAAAATGGAGAAGAGTTGATCACCTTTACACACAGATGAGTATTTCAGTGTTGTGTCTCTGGACACATGATAGCTTGAGTGTCTCGTTCCTGCAACTCATACTGAACACAGAAACAATAAATTTCTTTGTTACTTCTTGGAGTGTTTTTACATCAAACAAAGACTTTACTGTGGTACCCAAATTTAATTGAATTCAACAATGAACTTGAAACAAAAAGTGTTGCTCTACAGCATAAATTATCTCACATTCTGTCCCTTTCTCACTCTTTATCATTCTTATTTTAGTCCAACTGTCTTTCTCTTGAATGACTATTTCCTCTGCAAAGAAGATCGTTAACCTCCAATACATTGTTACTAAACTGCCTCAGCATTTCTTCCCACTGACCTGGGAACAAGGGTAGACTCAGGTTCCGTGGAGCCTGAAGTGTATACAATTGGGGGTGGGGGACAGCATCTTGCAGACTTTCAGTGTTTTTCAGGTAGGCAGTGAGAGAGGTATGCCTCTAGGTGGTGATGGTGGGGCACTCTGATGTAGCAATCTTATATTAATAGGTGAAAGTTTCAAAATGGCAAAGCACAACTTTCTAAGATTGGGTGTTGAGTTTTTTCCCTCGGTCCAAGCCACAAATAATAAGAACTAATATTTCTAGAAGGTTCTATGTTAAATGAAGTACATATTTTACCCTGATTATTCCTCATATTCATAATATGAGGTAGGTATTTTAATTGCGCTCTTTTTGCAGATGAAGAAATTGGAATTGAGGGAATTTAGGAAACCTCTAGAATGAAGCTACTTTAGGATTTGAACCCTGCAATTTGACATCAAGGGCCATGGTTCTAACCAGAATGCTATCCTGGTTCTTGAGAGGCATAGTTCTTCCAGATGATCTTCTTTCCTTGTATAATATTTCCTTCAACTTTTCAAAGGTATGAATAAATATCCCTCAACCTGAACAACTGCAATAATAGCAAGGAAGAATGGTGATGATTATGAGAACTAAAAATATGTGAATAAAATTTAGGCGTACAATCAAACTTTATAATCAAATATGTGTGGTATTTTTCCTTTTTTATTTGTATATATTCATGGGGTATAAACGCAATTTTTCTACATTGGTGTATTACACTGGGTGGTGAGGTCAGAGCCTTCAGTGCCTCCATCACTGAAGTAACTCACATTGTATCCACCAAGTTACCTCTCATCAACCACCCTCTTCCGCTGACCCCTCCAATTCTCTATAATCCATCATTCTATACTCTGCTTCCATGTGGACAAGTTATTTAGCTTTCACTTGTAAGTGAGAACATGTGATATTTGTCTTTTTGTGTCTGAGTTGTTTCATTTAACATGTTGCTGCAAAAGACACATTTTTATTCTTTTTATGGCTGAGTAGTTTTCCTTGTGTATATATACCAGATTTGCTTTATCCAATCCTTCATTGATGGACACTTAGGTTGATTCCATATCGTTGCTATTGTGAATAGTGCTGCAATAAACATATCAGTGCAAGTATTTTGGGGATATAATGATTTCTTTTTATTTAGGTAGATACCCAGTTGTGGGACTGCTGAATTTTATGGTGGCTTTATTTTTAGTTCTTTGAGAAATCTCCATACTGTTTTCCTGAGAAGTACTGATTTACATTTCAACCAATAGTACATAAGAGTTCCCTTTTCTCCACATCCTTGCCAACATCTGTTATTTTTTGTCTTCAATAATAGCTATTCTGATTGGTGTAACAGGGTATCTCGTTATTTTAATTTGCATTTCTCTGATGATTAGTGATGTTAAACATTTTTTCACATACCTGTTGGCCATTTATCTTCTTTTGAAAAGTGCTTATTCATGTCCTTAGCCCACTTTTTAATGGGGTTATTTGGTATTTTTTTGTTGAATTGAGTTCCTTGTAAATTCTGGATATTAGTCCCCTATGAGATGTATAGTTTGCAAATATTTTCTCTCATTCCACAGATTATCTGTTCATTCTTGATTATTTCTTTTGCTGTGCAGAAGCTTTACAACTAAATATTTATAAAATAAATAAGCATGATCATAACTGTTAGATATAACTATACTTATTCATGTATTCAACATGTACTAATATGTCCTGTGGGCCAATCATGATAGTTGCTGAGATTCCTGAGTTAAATAATGCACAGTCCATAACCTATAGAAGTTCATAATTTAGTGGAGACGACAGATAAGAAGTCAAAATCAGAATGACAGATTGTTCATATATCTGTTAATAATACAACTTTTATTCAGATATGGTAGGCTTTAACTGTTGCTTTCATCTTGATTTGTTATTATTCTCTATCTGGAAAAAGTGTCGACATTAAATGTTTTTCCTTACACTATTTACTAACGAATTCTCATCACACAAATACACAAATTATATTAGGGTTAGGGTAGAGTCCATGAGATATCTTAAGCCTATGTCTCCCCCTATACTTTCTTTCCTATTGCCCAATTTTAAGACACCCTGGGCTCTTTCCATAAGATCTGCCATGTTTCCAGGGTTTGACTCCATAGATGGAGACATGAAAGATGTGTCTATATGTTTCCCAACACCCATCCTAAAAGACACTATAGAGCAGTGCTTATTTCAGGCTGAGCCCTCCCTGCCTTTGTCCAGGTAAAGGTTCGAGAAGTTAAACAAATGAAACTCTGGGCTGCCTACCCTCCTTAAAACAGGTCAGTTCCCACTAGTTGTTGGAATTTTGCATAGGCCTTCCTTTGAAGACATCACTCCATGACTTAAGAAACATTTGAAAATCACTGTGGCAAATGCCAAAAATCTTTGGTTGAGATAGAAACAGTACTAAAACCTCCCCATTTTGGTTCATATACTATTCAGAATAGAAAACTGAATTGAAGGGGAACTGAGAGAAAATGCTTCTAGACTTCAATATCTAAGAATGTAGCAAATAGGAGGGCAAGGAAAGATTCAAAAACAAAATTAGCAACCATTTGGAAGTAGGACTGCATGTGGTCATGAAGAGAGGGAAGGGTGATAAGTTGGTGGGGAAAGCAAGTAGACCTATTGTCAGGTAGAGTATGATGGAGCCCTTAAACTGTGATGCTATTCTTCAGGCACCTTATACCTCTGTCCCCAGCCACTCCAAAGAATAGGCTTCCAGCCAGCAGCCATATTTGGGACAACCTGAGATTGTTTTCTGGCTCCATAAATCAGGAGGAGGTCTGAGAAGAGTATCTTTGTCTGCCTAGATCTATCCCCAATCTTGCCTTCAGTCTGCATTAGCAGACATAATGTGACAAGAGGCACTTTAGGTCACTTGGGACCTGTTCCTTAGAATGGCAGTTATCGTCTGGGAAGCTTATTGAAAATCCATATTCCCTGGTTCTATTTACAGAGAGATTCTAATTCAGTAGGCCTGCGATGAGGTTCAAAATCTACATCTTTAACAAATTCCCCAAATGATTCTAACAAGGTACTGACTTCAGGACCACACTTTGAGGCCTGAAAATAACATGGTTTCTATGCTAAAGTCATTGACCAGACACTCCTCTGGAAAACAATGGTGCTGATAAATCCCAGTGTAAAAAACTGTTCACACACGTCCCTACTTTCTATAGCCTTCTTTGTCTGGTTGCTTTCATACATGAATCTCACTCACATTCTGAGATCAGCCCATCTGCAAACTTCAGTGCCTCCCAAGTGTAGAATTGCCTTCATGTTGCTAGAGTCATTGTCATCAACAAGGCCAGGCTAAATGGTCTCAGCAGGTCTTGATTTTTCACTAGTCTCTGAGTAAGGGACCCTCTCTCCTCTAGTCTCTGCTTTCAGCCTTTATGTCATTACAAGACTCAATTTAGAATTTTACTCTCAAAACCACACATAAAGACCTTGTTACAACATTCAAGAAAGCCAGCAAAATGAGAAAAATGCTTTCAATTTTCACTTTCTTGTTTCCAATTGATTATAAATTTGTGATAAATTAAATGGTAGAGATAAAAGTCTTCTGAGCTTTGTCTTGACCCAAAGGTTAATTGCTTTGTAAAATTTGAATGGGGGGTGGCAGGGAGAACTTCCGTACTTTTCTCTTTCTTAAAATAGAAGAACAGCTCTATTGGCTTAACTAAAATGAAATGATTTATATAACTGGTTCACTTCTTCCCCTCAGTTACAGTAAAGAGTCAATGATAGGCTTCATGAGCGTGGGTCAGCCTTGCACATGGGGGGGTGGGGTGGGGAGGGGAGTCTAATTTGAAGAGTCCAGGGAAGGTGACCCCACCATTCAGGTTGCTGCTGAAATCTCACTCATTCTTCTGGTTAATAAACTACTATTTTAAATTTCGAATACCATTGGAATATTTTAGACATTAGTCTATCATTCATGCATAACTTCATGTAAATCAACATTTAGCTCCTGATAAGTTTTGAAAGACTATGATTTCAGAATCCAGGAGCATGTTTCACCAGCTATGCTCCCTCTTTCTCAAAATTTTGCCAGAAATCCCAATGGCTTCTCCACTCAGTTGCCCAGTGTGCAAACTAAGTAGAGGTTGGGGGAAGGAGGGGTTCATCACATTCACCACCTTCCCCCCTTCCCAGAATTGGGGAGACTGCTGCTCCAGTGAGCCAGATTTGCGCAGTGAGGGTGAGGCCCTGGGACCTACTTTCCAGTCCTTTGTACTTGCTGTTGCCATATGGTTGAAAATAGCTAGGTATATAGGGCATGTGTTTGTGCTTTCATTTACTCTTTCTCTCATTCACATACTGCTGAAAAATAAAAAACTTCTTTCTGGTTCAGTTTCCAATTGTAAGACTTGCACTCTTTGCCCTGAGCCTCAAACCTGGCTTCCAGGAAACCTACTGGGTCAACACATTTTGTGCTGCTATTAATATAAAGAAGCGCCTAAGGCTGGATAATTAATGAAGAAAAGAGGTTTATCTGGCTCCCCACTCTGCAGATTGTACAAGAAGCATTGGGCCAGCATCTGCTTCAAGGAGCTTCCAATCAAGGTGGAAGGTGAAGAGGGAGCAGGTGTGTCACGCGGCGGGAGAGGGAGCAAAAGAGGGAGGAGGGGGTGCTCATGCTCTTTAAGCAACCAGCTCTCCTGTGAACTAATAAAGTGAGAACTCACTCATTGTGGGAGAGCACCAAGCCATTCATGAGAGATCCACCCCCATACCCCAAACACCTCCCACCAGGCCCACAGTCTACACTGGGGATCAAATTTCAACATGAGATTTGGAGGAGACAAACATCCAAACCATATTAGCCATGTATTGTCAGAAGACCTCCTGTCTTTAATTTTCCAGCACGTGAGAGTTTTCTAATCATCCACGTTAAAGCCTCTTTATAAAGACGGAGCTCTCTATAAAGAAGTGCCCCTTGTGATATATGTCAACACTGCTGTAATCCTTGGCTAATATTATTAATAATTTATCTGAGCACATCCTGTGGCCTACAACAGTAGTACTAAAAATGTGGTCTGAGGGTCTCTAAACCCTTTCAGAGAACCTCTGAGGTCAAAACTACTTTCACAATAATACTAAGTTTTTATTTGCTTTCTTTATTCTCATTCTCTCATGAGTGTACAGTGGAGTTTTCCAGAGGTTACGTGGTGTGTGATACTGCAACAGATTGAATGAGAAAGCAGATTTGAAAACCTAGCTGTCCTCTATTAAGCCAGATATTAATGAGATTTGCAAAAATGTAAAATAATGCCATTCTTCTCACTAATTGTATTGTTTTTCAAAATGTAGTTATTTTTCATTAAAAATATATCTAGTACATGCAATGGGTTTATTATTTTAAATTAATATTTTACATTTTTTCAGTTTTAATTTACAATACAGTAAACATCAATAGGTATAACCCCCACAACACATGGTCTTTGGTGTCCTCAACCAGTTCTAAGGGTGTAAATGGGTCCAAAAAATATGAGAACACTATAAGAGGCATATTACATATATTATAGTATTTCTTAAAACAACCCTACAAGGCAAATACTATTATCCTTATTTCACAGAAAATGAAAATCAGTACATTGCAGAGTTAAATAATTTGCCAGAGTTGAACTATCAGACACCCCAAGTCCCTTATTTTCTCTTGTACTGTCTCTCTCATTTCTCTTATTCAAGTTGGCCCTGTGTTAGGCTTACTTGTAAGAGACTAAATACACAAATGGTCAACAGCCGGATCATATATAAAAATAGACCTTTGATACACAACCTGCAGCAACCTGCCTAGGAAACCAACCTCCTTATCTATAATAAAAAACAGAAAGCCAGCCTGCCAGAAGTGAGACTTGCAGGAAGTCAGACTGCTCTAACTAGTGACAATCCTGGAAGCTATAGAAAAACTTCTGTGACAATCAGCCCAAAAGGGCCAGGACTTGATTAATAACTAACAGCTTCCCTAATTTTCAACTTTGCTTCCAATTTAGGACCAATCAATACATGCCAAATGCGCACCCTTAGCCAATCACATAGGATGGCCTGCATCTAGTTAGCGTGCCTACAGCTTTTCCATGCCAACAGCCTCCCACTAGGGCATACCTGAAGCCTCTCCTTTTTTCCAGTTTAAATCTTTCCCACTCCTCTGCTTGCCTTTGAGTCTCTGCCAAATTGCAAGTAACAGGGGCTGACTCCCTTGCTATAGCTACACTTGTTCTCATCTAGTTGGTCTTCGTTTATTTCCACACTTGTTTCTTTTTATTATCCCATAAGTCACTGGAAGATAGAAAGCTTAAAAACCCTCGACTCCCTTGTCTTCAGAGCTGAGCACTTTGCATAGCACATAGAAATCGCTCATAAATGTCTGATGCTTTCAGACAAAGCTGTACCAGGGGTTGTTAGACTAAAACACTGCCACTGCCTGGCTCTCCAGCTATTTTCTGTTCAGACCCAGGGGGGGGTCTATACCACTCTACCTTCCACATCACTGGTTCCCAGATATTTTGGGCTTCTAAGACCAAAATAATGTTAATAACAAATAAATACAAATGGGTAATTGAGAGAGGATTGCCATTTTCTTCCCAAGAAAGGTTTTTAAAAAATCTACCATCCACCAGATTACCAAAAGAATGAAAGGAATTAACTATAATAAATAATATTATTTTAATTTAAAGTGTTTCTTGAAATTGAATAAATTTAATTTTATTAAAAAGCACATTGCCTTGATCTTCCTTTGGTGGCATATTTGTCAGAGGCAGAAAGTCAGCGGTCGGCGCTTGGGAACATTGCTCGTGCAGCGGGGAGTGTGCTCAGCCTTGCAGAGCAGAAGGCCGGCACTGAATCCCCTCCCCTGCCTGGCACACAGGCTCTCCTGGGCTCTCTGGGACTGAGCCAGAAGTCTCACTGGCTTTTGTTACTGAAGTTCTCAGCCCAATTTTTTTTTCCCTTTTCAAAGGATATTGGAACATCTCAGGGAGGGTTAAAGGACCCAGGTTCCCTGGCATTTTTCTCCATGCAGACATTCACCCAGTTTTAACTGAAAATTAATTTATTTCTTTACAAAGCAGACATTAATAGCCATATATGTGTTCAAAGTGCCAACTCATTAGCAATTGCTTGAGCCTTCAATAGAATTATCCAGTAAATACTCACTATAATAATTAACGGGGACCATGTGGATAGCCCAAGCAAAACAAAATAGAAATTGTAAAACTTACCATATTATTCAAATTATCAGGGGTATGAACATCAGAAGACAATGCCATATGATATCTAATTAAATTTCCCTAAAATGTGTATTTGGGCTCTATGCCCTCTCATTTGATAATCAAATTCTTTTATATATGAAATATTCATCAAAAATTACCTTTCTCACTGTGCTGGATGTGTTTCTTTGCCTTCCAGATCCACTCTTAACCCAATCGCACCCGGCTCTGTGCTCCAGGAAGCTAACTTTTGTGAACTGCTAAAATGGAGAAGTTCCCACCCTTGTTGGCTAACCTCCAGGTGGGCTCAGCCAATGAGAGGCACAGGTAAGAGATCAGAGGACAGGCTGTATGAGAGGTCAGGTGCATGCCCTTGTACTTCCCGGATGAACCATTGATTGGTAGTGGCTGTGTTCTAAAAGGCCAAGGCTCCAATCTAATATCCCTCTCCTACTGCTACAGCTACAGTTGTCTACTGGGCCTAGTTACAACTTCCTGCCTGTTCCCTTCATTTAGGGGAGAGGGGTTGGTAACGACTCCATGATGCTAGCTCAGGCCTGCACCATCCCTTGTTACCTCCCTAAACCCTGCACAGACCTTTGCAAATCATTAAATTCTTCTAAATTACCCCTTTTGTTTCTTCCCGAAACCCTGATACTTTACATACTTCAATTCTTTCCAATTTTACATCTCCTTTATACTTTTATATTTAGTTTATTTGCCATTATTTTGCACATGATGCTTTACAAAGATTCTAAAACTGATTTAGTGGTTTGCAAAGATTGTAAACCCCTTGAAGGTGGAGACCTTGCTTTTCATTTCTTCATATCCATCAGCAGCCTGAGCAAAGTGATTTGTATCAATTGATGCTCACATTTGCTATCACTTTTATCTTGCTGATTGAGCTACTACGATGACAATGTCCAGGACTGGCAAAGTTAGTATCATGGGTGCAAAGGAAGAAGGAAAAGAAGAACATTCCTACTACTGAAAACAAGTACTGAAAATAAGCTAGGAAAATGCTGTGCTTTTTCCTTAAATCTGACTTGAGAAATAAATATGTAGTAATTAAATGCTTAATTTGTACCTAATTTCAGCTGCATTTATATAATGCCAGACTAACTAGTCAGTTCAGTGTAACTTTCAATGAATCAGTAGAAAAATAACAACAGGTGACCTGGGGGCACAGACACAGCTCCCATTGTAGGCCCGCAGCTGCTGGCATCACTGAGCAGTATCCTGAGGAAATTATATTCCAGGATTGGAATAACATCTCTCTATGAATCCAGTGATTTATAATTATTTTGTTCTAGGGCAGGACATCAATTTTATGAGCATTTAATAAACATGCTGTATGGGCTTGCCTTCCCTGTGCAGTTGATGGCTCCATTTAAATGCACAGATGGCTCCAAAACACCAGGAAACACCTCAACAACCCAGCTGACTGCACTTAGGCATACTAAAATTTACCAGTGGTTTATGAGGGGAACTCAGGCATCCAGAAGACACTTCCCCTTGTCAGTAGGCTTGTACATATCATTATGCCACGAAACCAGTTCTTTGTATAGATGTTTGTGTGTATTAGAACTACAATTTATGGTCCAAAAAGTCTATTTGCAGTTCCAGAAAGTATGGTATTAGGTAGGTGAAGTCCATATTGGTAAAATAAAGGATGTTGAGAGAAATAATAATGACTGATTTATTAAGAACTTACTATGTGTTAGGTACTGTGCTAATAACCTTATCATTTTGTGTACTCTTTGCAATAAGATGATAAGATGATATTATTACTCCCAATTTACAGGTGAAAAAACTGAGGCCTAGAGAAGTTAATCAACTTGCCTGAGGTCATAACATCCGTAAGTCTTAGTACAAAGATTTGAACTCAGACAGCCTGGCCTTGAAGCCCATTCTTAATCACTAAACCACTATGTGATATTGTTGTCTTAGAAGAATTTAAAGCCAAGTAAGTCTGGAATAGGTACAATGTTAAACTAACACTAATGTGTTCAGGCAGGTTAAACAAGTTGGACGGTAATACATGCAGATTATAATACAGTAGCAAAGGGAGGCGTCTGTGAGATCCGATTGGACTTCCCAGGACCCATACACCAAAGCTCATGAATATTAATAAAAACGATTTTCATACTCACATTCTGAGCCGCTTTTTTTCCAATTTGGTTAACAATAACAATGAATATGGCTTATAAGAAAACAATACAATAAAAGTGAAAAATTAGAACAGGAGAGGAAAGCAGCTAGATACATGAAGGGCGACAGACACTGAAGAAAGAAAAGAAAAAAATACAAATAAACCTAAGAATATAGAAAACATCACTGGATGACCACAAAGTGAAGTGGTCCTCCTCAAGGGATTCATACTGATAATGCTAAGAGTCAGGCTGGCTTATCTTTCATGGTCTTATTTTCTTTTTGTCCTCCTACGGTAAACAAATGTGCAACACTTGTTAGAAGGATTTTCATTACAAAATTTAATTTGTTTAAAGTTTTGGCAGTTTGAAGCTTCCAAAACTTCAGTTAGGCCATTCTTTCTGGTAGCATTTCAATTTTTAGAAGGTTTGAGAGCTGCTTAGCAGTCTTGGGATCAAAGTCTTGTAGGCAGTAGGCTGACTGGAGCATCATCAAAGATATCAATCTGGATGGAATATAATGTCATGATTTGTCCATTTTTACTTTACATATTTCTGGAAAAACTTTTTTCTCCATGAATTGTTGGCTACATTCTGATTTTTTATTTTCATCAGAGTTATAAAGTTTAAAGCAGTGGAGAGAGCCATGTGACCAGGGGAAATTATCTAACCTCTCTGAGACTTGGTTTCCTCATATCTTTAAAAAGATTGATATTAATACTGCCATTCCAAGGGTGTAAGAATCACAAATAAAATATGCACAGTCCAAATAAAATATGTCACAAATAAAATATGCTGGTCCAGAGCAATTGCTCAAACATAGCAGTTCTAGAGAAAGGGTGTAGCAGAATGGGTTAAGAGATAAAGCTCCATGCTCAGACCTGTTAACCACTTGTTAGCTACATGACCTTGGGCAAGGTATTCACACTCTGTGCCTCACTTTCCTCATCTGTAAACTGAAGAAAAGAACAGCATCTATCTCATGGGGGTTTTGTGAGGATTAGAGGACTTACTACCTGTAGAGCATGCACAGCTATACCTGGCACATTACACATTAGAGATCATTGAATGCAGTTTTTTTTTTTTTTTAGTTGAACCTATCCCCTTCATTTTACAGATCAGATAACTGATGCCTAGAGAGATTAAGTTATTTGCCCCAAGATTACACGGAGAGGCCTCAAATCCAGTCTCTTGCCCTGATGCCCCTTCTATATCCCAGTGTCTTGACGCACCTTGCCCACAAGTTCCCACTGTGCATTGCCCTTTTGCACTGTATAGCTGCTTCTCCTCCTCCACATATGACCTTCAGTCCTTATAGTCATACAGGTAAATTTTCCACAAAAGTAGAGGTGAATTACCATGAAGCTGATTGAAGATTAGGCTTTAGGTTCCTTCCAAGTGACCCCAGCCATGTGTTCACATAGCCATCTGCTTTCTGTCACTGTTGCATAAGTAAGATATTTTTGTACTAAAAATATTTTTCCTTAGAAAGGATCAGCAAACAGTAAAAGCTTCAGGCTCTGATAGTCTAAATCCATCCCTGCTCAAATGGAGGGCAAAATGGGAGGAAAGTCTGGATCTGAGAAAGAAGCAGTAGGCAATAAATGCTGTGGTGGAAAAAGCAAGCAAACAAGCAAAAACACATACATACCTCTCTCTCTCCCCTTTCAGAAGTAAAAGCTCACCCTTATCCTTCAAATGGCTGGCGCCCTCTTCTCCCCCAGGGCTCAGCTTAGCTATCATCTTGCGTAAACCCTCCTTGATCACCTAACTAAAATTGGTTTCCCCTTCTCTGTTCTTGTGTTTCATTTATCAGAGTGTGCTGATTATTTCTCCATGGCGCTTAACATAATCTATGTATTTTTTGTATGCATTTACTTTCAATCTCAGATTCCTTCACAGTGTCTGGCACATAGTAAAGCTCAATAAATGCTGAGTGAGTGAGTGACTGACTGACTGACTAAATGAACAAATAGCTTTTTCATTTGTCAGTTCTCAGCTCAGATATAGGTGCTCCCAGGAAACTTTTCCAGAGTCCCCAAGACTGGGTTAGGCATCTTTGCTGGGTATCCTGTGCTCAGGCCTTTGGGACCATTTCTAACAGCAACGGGGTTCTATCTGCCATCAGATGCTTGGCTTCCTATGGCAGACCTTGTGCATCCTTCACCATTCTGTCCCCAACACCTAGCACAGTGCCTGGCACACGGTAGGCACCCAACAAATATTTGATTCAATTAAATTACTTGAGTACAAAAATCTAAATGTCAGTACACTATTTTTAGAAAAGAAGAAAACTGACATTTATTGAGTGCCCGTTTTGTGCCCAGTATTGAACTATGTATAAGTATTTATAACAGCAAATACTTAACGGCTAAGGGGTAGATGTTGTATCCCCTCATTTCACAAATGAGTGAGTGGAAGCACAGAGAAGTTTGGGCTTGAGGTCACCCCACTATTGAGAATCAGAAGCAGCATCTGGACCTGGATCACCAGACTCCGAGTCCCTGCTCGAGCCACAGGGCCACTCTGCCTCTCAGCAGAATATAGTTACGGATCCACAGGGTGATCCTGTCTTCCGTGTTTGTTTCCCTGTCTTCCTGCGTAGCTGGTAAGCTCTACCAGGCCAGGAACAAAGTCGTTGCCATCCTTTGTATTTCGTCAGTGCTGTGAAGAGGGGTTTAAACACAGTGGGATGCGGGAGCTGCTGCTTTCGGCTGCCTGACAGAGTGAATGTTTTCATGCATCTTGACATTTCACACACAGCATCAGCTTCCTCTCAGGAGTGAAACTAAATCTTGCCTTTCTCAATCTCTCAGGAAAAGCAGATGCTAAGTTAAAAGAAATGTGATAGGGGAAAAGAGCATACAAATGACAGCACCAAGAATGGTCTTGGCAGCTGTCACTGGCTTCGCTGGTTTTCTTGAGGCGCTCGCCTGGGCAGAGAATGTTGGTTCCTTATAAATAGACCAGAGGGTTTGAACACCATCCTGAAGGGCAGCTAGACCACATGAGCACCACACGCAGAAATATTTTCCCACAGGGACTCATTCCATTTTACTCAGACTTCTTCTTCCACACACACTTCTTTGCACGCATGTTCCCCAACAGTGAAGACCGGCGTTCCAGAAATGTGCAGGAAGAAGTTAGTTGAATGTGTTTCAGTCCCTCCTTCTGTGCATATCTATGTGTTTTAAACACAAGGCAGATAATGCACGAAGCACTAATGCTGGTACACAGTAAGTTCCAAGCAAAACAACTGATTCTTTTCTGTAACTAGAAATAATGTCTTCAGCAGGTAATAAGGGAATACTAGAGATATTGAACAATGACATAGTTTGGAAAAAGTATGTGGTAGGAATTAAGATATGTGGGATTTAATATTGGATCCCTGAAGATTCACACAAATCACTTGGCCACCCCAGACCTCTTATACCAGGCACATGGGATTTGGACTCCATGTCTGTGTGGGAATCCCACTAGTTGCATACCCTAGATGTGACCTTGGGCAAATCACTTTGTCTTTCTGATTCTCTGTTTCCTCATTTATAAAATAGGACTAATAATACCACCTTCCCTCAATGGGTTGTTGCAAAAAAGAAATTCTTAAATGCATATAAACACAAAGTGCTTACTTTATAGGTTAGCACTGGGCTTGATGAAATGTTGCTATTACTAGTAGCATTCCCAAATGAGGAGGTTGGGCCAGAAAAATCCATAATCTTTTCCTTACCCAATGTTCTAGGTCTCTAAATATTGAGACTCAAAAATGCGCTGAGCCTATGGCGACAGTGTTGGAATCATAGCATTTGTCAGCATGGGATTAGTGACAGAGGCCACTCCTAGGACTTCAAGATCCTGCCCTCCATACTAATTATGGTTTGTTTTGGGTTTGTGGTGGGTTTTTTTTTTTTTTTTTTTTTTTTGTATTTTGATGCTTTGATATCTGAGGACTCACTGATTCTGGAGGGACTGCTCCTCCCAGGGTTAGCCAATTCCTAGAGACAGTAAACAACTTACAGGAGTGCTCTTTTCAAAAGCACACCAACCAATCCAGAGCCCACACCCCCAGCCACCTCCCTTATTGGGCTCTCACACTCTGGGCTACTGTCTACCTGCCCCGACCACACCACAGCCATGTACCAGACAACTAGGGGTAGCGCCCGTGCCCCAGAGCCTGCTGAAATTATTCACAGTAGACAATCCTAGACCTGCTACCCTGCCTCTCCCCTTCTTTCCTGCAAAAATCACACTAGAGGCTCTTGCCCACTGCTCCTCCCCTCCCTCTGCCTCCTGATGGAATCTGGTGGGAATTCCCCTGGTCCCCACGTGCCTCACTTACCCTCAACTATGTGCCCTTCTCATGGGATCTGCAAGTATAACTCTCTTTTCAATGACATTCGTCTCCCTATCTGTTGGCCTTGCCATATCTAAATAATAATAACTTCTATTTTAAAATGCCCTCTTCCTCTAGGCCCCCATTAGGGAGGAAGGGCTTCCATCCTTCACTGCATCCTTTACCCCATCTCCTTCATTAGATCGCGACATGCCTACTGCCTGCATATAGGGTTGCCATATGGGAATCAGAATCCCCTTTGGCTGCAGGCAGAACAGTAGGTACACATTTGGGGAGCAGATGGCACCTTTATGGAAAGGAAAAGTTCTCCTTTCCTGCAGCTACGCACAGCCCTGACTGAGTGCACAAGGCTAGGCAAGTGGCGCCCCAGCTGACAGTCGCCCATCTTGACCCATTGGCTGGCTCCTTGTCCAGTGCACATCGTGTACCTCTCTACGTGGCAGCCCTGGCCTCTGAACATCAACTCAGCCAGGCCAGAGCTCATAAATGGAAGAAACGGGGGCAAAGAGGGATGGAGGGAGAGGAACAATAAGGAAAAAGAGAAAGTAAAAATAACAAAGCTTGTTCTAATTCTTAAGGAAACAGTAATCCCCTCTGCCTTGCTCCTGCCCTTTTCATTATTATTTTTATTTCAGAGACAGGGTCTTACTCCGTCACCCGAGCTAGAAAGCAGTAGCTTACTGTAGCCTGAAACTCCTGTCCTCCGGTGATCCTCCTGCCTCAGCTTCCCAAGTAGCTGGAACTACAGGAATGTACCACCATGCCCACCTAATTTCTTTTATTTTTTGTAGAGAATGGGTCTTACTATGTTGCCCAGGGTTGGTCTCAAACTTCTGGCCTCAAGCAATCCTTCTGCCTTAGTCTCCCAAAGTGCTGGGGTTACAGGTGCCATCACACCTGGCTTACCCCTGACCATTTTAAACCTATATTCTTTAATTGAGCTGTGGGTTTTCTGGGAGAGGCTTACATTAGTTAGAATCAATCCTAAGTTCTGGGTTTGAATAATGTAAACCCAACTGAACAAGAAAAATCCTGTCCTTTCTTTTTTTTTTTTTTTTTTGAGACAGAGTCTCACTCTGTTGCCCAGGCTAGAGTGAGCGCCGTGGCGTCAGCCTAGCTCACAGCAACCTCAAACTCCTGAGCTCAAGCGATCCTCCTGTCTCAGCCTCCCGAGTAGCTGGGACTACAGGCATGTGCCACCATGCCCAGCTAATTTTTTCTATATATATTTTTAGCTGTCCATATAATTTCTTTCTATTTTTAGTAGAGATGGGGTCTCGCTCTTGCTCAGGCTGGTCTCGAACTCCTGAGCTCAAACGATCCGCCCACCTCGGCCTCCCAGAGTGCTAGGATTACAGGCGTGAGCCACTGCGCCCGGCCAAATCCTGTCCTTTCTTGAAGCAAAGAAAATTGTCATTTATTTAGAGGAACCACACTGTTAAATCTGGCCATCTTGACAGTCTAATTTCAACAACTGCTAGGATTCTTTAGTTTGCAAATATTTCTCTAAGCCTCAAAGTTCTTAATACTAGTGATCTAGACACTGAAAATAAATACTGGTGGTATCCTTCTCAGTAATGGATGCTATACTATTTTTCAATCTTCTCCTTGGGAAAACAAAATCCATTTAACATAGCCTTTCTCAAGACTAAACTGTTTTTTAAATTAGAAGCAAAATATTGTAGATCCCATCTTTGAAATATTTTTCTCTAATTGAAGTGAAAAACCACTCCAAATTTCTCTCCAATATATTCATAATAGCATTAATAGCAAAAAATAAGAGAACCAGCCCACATGTTTAGAATAGCTAAAGTTCTGAAAATTTTTGATTTGAGAATCATAAAAATGATAATAAAATAAAAATGCAATAAGAAATAATGATATAATAAAGGACAGAGGGATTTATAAATATATACCAATGGAATACAAAATTTATAACTGAGTATAAATGAATGATGATATTTCTCTAAACAAGTTCATTCCAAGGCAGTAATGAACTTCTACAAAGAGGAGGTATAACATGTCCAGAAAGAGATGTCAATGTGTCTAGTAGCTGTTAAAATGCTTTATTTGAATGTGAAATGTCGCAAATTCAGTAATTCAGTTTGTGGAATTAGAAAATCCCTATGCAGCACATGGAAAAAAAGGAAACCATAAATGAAAAACAGGAGAGCCTTCCCACCCAAGCTCTTCCCTCCTGATATCAGAAATACTACTTGAAATCTGGCCTCAAGTTTGATCTTTCTATGCCTTGTGGATTCCACTGGCAACACAGATGTGAGATTTATCACAATTTTTGTAACGCAGCACAATACTTACCTGGAGAGCGAACTGTATAGTAGAAATCATACTGGCCAGCTAGCAGCAGAACTGTATTTTAGGCTCTGCTCCCGTTTCTAACTGTAAGGTAAGGTCAAATCACTTAACCTCTCTAGGTCTTGATTTCCTAACTTGAAAATAGTTCTATGTATGGGCAGCTTAAAATTAATAGAGTGATCCAAATCACATCATTATCTGAAACCTGTCTTGGTAAAGGTAATAGTGCAGTGTACTACTTCTTGATGGTTTTCATACCATGAAACCATTTTGATCTTTTGTTTTGAAATATATAATAGCCCAAGATGATGTGGACACCTTAATTAATTAATTACACATTAATAGAAGTACATAAGAATACTACAAGTTGGGAAGAACAGTTAATTGGTTATTAAAACACAATGAGATGACCAACCATCAGTGTTAAATATGTTCCCAAATAAAATGCTTGTCAAAGTTGTTAAACAATCATAACTATATACAACTAAATATTTTCCAGCACATTTATATTATAGCATAAAGCGAGGATCCTAGAATTATTATAAAAATGCCTACACTTAAGCATACCACTCTTTATTATACCCCTCACATGACTGAATACACTGTGATGATTGCCTCTTTCAGAAACATTTTCAACATCCCAAAAGCATCACCCAAGATTGCCATCTTCATAAAACCACTACCATATTAAGACTTCTTCTTAATTATAGCACCATGGTGAAGGGGTACAAGCTCAGCATTAGAATCATTAGACCTAGCCTAGAAATGGCCTCTTAGCCACTTCCCATGTGTGACCCTGAACGAGTTATTTAACTTGTCCCATCTTCAGATTTCTCAGGTAAAATAGAAATAATAAAAATACAAAGTTGGGTGGCTGTGAGAATTAGAGATAAGGTACAGATAAGGCCTAGCATATGGTATTTTAATATCTATTTAACAAATGCTATCTATGTATGATATTTTTATAATTTGGTATTTTCTTGCAGAAGTACTTAATCATGAGTGTTAATTTCTTTCTCCAACTATACTACAAGTTCAACAGGCACAAAGTCTTTGTATAGTACTTCTTTTGAATATTTCACAATCTTCTAGGCCAGGTGTTATATAGTTGTGTAAAACTAATTTTCACACCCCCAGAATCATATGTGCCTTAGGAGCTCCTAATGTACCTGAAGAGAAAGAAATGAGATTATGTTTTAACTGTGAAGATATTAATGGCCATTAAACTACTGCTGTGACTAAGGAGAGGGAAAGTTATGGATTCCCAAGGTCTGACCCCTGATGGCAGTGGGGTATCCACAGAGCAGAAGAATGGAGGCCCTGCAATGAGGCCCCAGGCTGAGCTGGCTGTGAAGAGCCTTGAAGGTTTTAGAAAAATGGTGGATTATGGGAGATTAGAGGCAAACCTGAAAAGAACGGTATGCCAGAGGGTTTGGTTGGCTGAGAGAAGAGCCACATTCACCCGGAAGTAAGACATGGACAAAAATAACTTATTTCGGTGCCCAAAAAACATGAATGAATTAGCTCTGGCCTAGTATCAGCATTGAGTGTTTTAAGATAAATATTTTCTAAGTATGAGAAATAATTTATGTTATTTGAAATATATCTGGTTTACATTAAGGACAGATGATTTTATATTCCAACGACTGTCAAAAACCTAAATTGAAAAATTGCTAGAAATTAGAAGATTGGCTTAACACATCATCACATCATGTTGACATTTTATCTAAATGACTACAACAACCATTTTTAAATATCTCTAAGACACAAAGAAGAGAGGTGAAACTATGAGCTGTCAGCTACGAGAGTGATTGTTCTTTCATATTAGCAGAAAGAACATTGTCATAGAGTTAAGAGATGTGTAGTTACCAAATTAATTTAATTTTCAATTCACTGAAGCCCCTGAGATTTAAGGGCCCTTTCTTAAACTTTAATATGAAATTTATCATAAGACAATTGGTTGCCTGAAGCTCAAAAGAAAGAGAGGGAACCAGGACCCAGAGTGAAGCAATGGACAAGACTCCTTCTGTCTCCATACACAGGATTGTGTGACTGGCATCCTCACTGATTGAGGTCAAGTTCCTAAAGAGGGACCCTGCCAGCAAAAATGGCTTTGGGGAATAGTGGAGCAGTAGAGATGCCTTGCCTGGGGCCTACTTGTCCAAAGTTTTATGTGAGTTCTAATTAGACTTGGAAGACTCCAGAGCTAGAAAAAGTAAAATAATAACAATCTATTGTAAACTACATAAGAGGTCACCTGTCTATGTATTTGTCTGCATCTTTAAATTTTACTTTAAATATCTATTTTAATGAGACCTGTAAAAGGTTTAAAGGTCATTCAGTTTATGTAGATATTTTAGTGAAGGGCTCCTTTATTTTTTAAATAAGTTGAAATGCTGTAGCTGGGATTTGTCTTTCAACATTCCATATCTAAGAAGGGAGGTTTACCATCAGTCCTAGAAATTAGTTCTGGCACCAGCACCAAATGGAAGTAGCTGTTGGAAACGTCTCAGAAGGAGGTAAGAAATACCTCTTGAGAAATGCCTAAATACATGTCAAATCAATCCAAGTGGCAGAGATACAAATGAACAGAAAAAGGGGTCAAAACTGACTGTTGAAACATTCTATCTACGTACATATTACAATATCCATAAAATAATGACTACATAACTCTTCCTGTGTTTTCTTGTTTGTTTGTTTGTTTGTTTTTTCTTTTGAGACAGAGTCTTGCTCTGTTGCCCAGGTTAGAATGCCATGGCGTCAGCCTAACTCACAGCAACCTCAAACTCCTGGGCTCAAGCGATCCTCTTGCTTTAGCCTCCCAAGAAGCTGGGACTACAGGCACGCGCCACCATGCCTGGCTAATTTTTTCTATGTATATTTTTAGTTGTCCAGCTAATTTCTTTCTATTTTTAGTAGAGACAGGGTCTCGCTCTTGCTCAGGCTGGTCTCGAACTCCTGACCTCGAGTGATCTTCCAACCTCGGCCTCCCAGAGTGCTAGGATTACAGGCGTGAGCCACTGTGCCCGGCCAACTCTCTCTTCTTGTAACCAATTCTTTTTGGTCACTTCATCTCTTATATTACCTTGGATCTATTGCCCACATACATTTTTCTTCTGTTTCTTGCTCACTAGTCTTTTAAATTTACCCCAACCATTTAGTTAAGGAACCTCTGATCTTCTTCTAGGAGTAGGGAGAGGCAGAAAACTAGCCAAATGGTCTCAAAACTTGTGGGGAATCTTCTATAAGGGAAGACCTTATTTCAAATAAATATCTTGTATCATTTGTTTTGTTTTATTTGAGTGTATAGATAAACACAGCTCTTAGAGCTGAAAACACAAAATCTGCAAAGTATAAATAGAATATGTTCAAAGTTATATCTGGAGCTCTATAAAGGGTCTAAATCTAAGCTTTCCCTATATTTAGTTGTTCATCTTCTTTTTTAAAATGCCCAGGACAGGTTGCTTCCTGTAACCTGAAAGGCCAGATCTTCTTTGCCTATTTTATAGATTATAAAAAAGTGGCATAGAAAGATTCACAGAATTGCTCCAGGTCACAGATCACAGAAGGCAGAGCCAGACATCTCATGAAGTGTTTCTTCCACTGCCAAAGAGACAGAGGCTGGATTTTTTTTCTTCTGAAGACTCTTAAAAAGCATAACTTGACAACAAGACATAGTAATTCAATCTCCACATCTTAAAGAGGTATCACTCCCACAATCTTTGGAACATAATGTTCTGCAGTAAAGCAGCTGGAAACTGAGGCTCGTGAACCCCAAGGGGACAGAGCAAGGCAGAAAGTTTTTCCCTTACACACTTACATGTTCACTACCCTGGACTGAAGAACACTGCCAATTCAAAGCCACTTACCCAAATCTGAAGCTTGATTCTCTTTTCATTTTTGAATACAGTTTTTACTTTGAAGTCAATCCCAACTGTGCTGACAAATGCAGATGTAAAGGAGTCATCTGCATAACGGAACAGAAAAGATGTTTTCCCCACACTGCTATTGCCGATGATGAGCAATTTGAACATGTAGTCGAAATTCTGATCAGAGGAGTCTTTCTGGCCATACCTGGCATCTTGGGCAGAGGCCATCTGTAGTAAAACAAAACAAAACAAAAAAACAAAAGAGGTGTAGATCAGTCTCTCATCTCATATAAAGCCAGTAGCACACTCATTATTGGCCTTGCCAGAAACAGCTGTCAGACACTCAGGAGGCAAGTGAAGAGTGTTCCCAGTCTTCCTCTGATACTGGTATCCATGGCAATAATTCCCTGCTGGAAGACAGAACAGCGAATCTTACAGCCCTTTCCAGCTGTGTTGGTGCTTGTCACTGCTCAGCACTCAGAACCAATCAAAGACACCAAAGGAGATGTCTATAAGGGTAACATGAAAAGCAAAGATAGGAAGAATTGGCCAGGGCTCCTGGGCTCTGAAACTTTGTAATCCTAGTGATGGAGACACCAAAGTGGCCGAACAGCAGGGTGTTTCTTCCTGAATTATCTGAGTTACTAGAGTCTCTCTTACATCCCAGGGAAGCACACCCAAAGTACATCCCTATTTCATTTATTAACATATCAAATCAACATCCTAACATAAATGGTAGTGCCTTTCAAATTAGAAATAATGATGATGGCAAATACAGATAGTTCAAACAGTGTGCCAGGCATCTTTAACTTATTTAATCTAATCTGATGAAATCGGTGTGTTTATAATTCTCACCTTAAAATGAGGAAATCAAAGCCCAGAGATATTAAATAACTTCCTTAAATTTGTACAGGTGGTAAGTAGTAGAGGCAGGCAGGATTCAAATCAGGCAGTGTGGTGCCAGGGTTCATGTTCTCGGTCTTGCCCTATCTCCCAGCGATAACTAGGGAAACATGCACAGTGCTCTGGAAGACTGTGGGAAAGGTTCATTGAGAGATGCATCCGTGAAGAACTCTCCCTGGGTTCAGAATCTAGCGCCACTACTTACTGGCTGTGTGACCTTGGGTTTGTTATGTTAAATTGGTTTGTCTTACGTGAAATGGAAAAAAAATCTAACTTGGAATGCTTGTGAAAATAATAGATGATATATCTGTAAAGCGGATACACAAATAACCTAGCATAGAATACAGAATAAACCCTATTATTAATTATAAATGTTTTAGGTGGATGTTGATTTTTTCTCATCTTTTTTGATGACTATCTTAACATTTATCAAAAATGATGCTGCATTACTTCTAAGTACCATTTGGCCCATTATAGAAAGGAGGTATTTAGAATGTTGGATCCCATGGGTTAGTGCATTTACTTGGTACCTTTTCTGATGCTATAAATTCTTAAGCAATTGTGCTGTCCAATAAGTGCTGTCCAACAGCTACCAGTCACATATGGCTATTTAAATTTACATTTAGAACACTTGGTTCAAGATGCAACTAGTGCGTACCTCTCCCACAGAGAGGGATCAAAATTAGTGAGTAGATATTCGTGCTTTGAATAGATAGTCTAGGAGAGAATAGAGAAATCCACCAGAGAAGTGACACAGATTGGAAAAGCAGAGACATGCAAAGCCAGACACCCTGCTTGGCTGGGACTGGTAGGAAGACAAGAGAAGATCCCTGATGTGAGGAAAGCCTGAGTGAGAGATTCTTGGGTTTCTGCACTCCTGCCAGGGACTTTTAAAATCCTAGCTACAGGGAAACCCCCTAGGCCCTTGCAAACCTCCAGACTAAAGCAAGGAGCTTCCTAGAGAGAATGCAGAAGCATTGCTCGAAAGTGAGCTCCACAGGTTTTTGAGCCCTGAGGGATTCAGAGAGCCCAGTCCCCGAGGTCTCTGTTCTGCTCTGGGGTTACCATCTATGCAGCTGCCATGAGGGAGTGGGCGGGAGGGGCAGGCACTTTTGTAGGTTTTTTTGCACACCTTCACTGCCACCACTGCCGAGGGAAAGCAAGGAGAGCTGCACCCCTAGCTGCCTGCCTCTACTGAGAGGAACCTGCCCTCCCTAGAGGCAAGTCTGTGGCACAACTTCCTCTTCCCTGCCTGAGCATTCGAGTTGCAGCCCGTAACCATTCTGGGAGTCCAGTTCCCAGTGGTCTGAGCTGCCTCCACCACCACCCCTGATGCAAGGCCAAGGAGGGAGCTGGGAATCCGGGCACTTTTGTGACCCTGAAGGACAGAGGCCTCTGGCACTGCAGAGGGAGGGAGGTGTGAGCAGCCTGTGGGCCCCACAGCTGCCTGCATTTGCTAATCCCATGAGAGGGTCTCACCCTGCCCAGTGGCAGGTTGGCAATACATCAGTCCTTCCCCTACCTGAGCATTCTTCTGGACCAGATCACTCACCCCTCTCTATCCAGCCAGTGCCTGAACCCAAGGAGGCCTGAGGACAAGTTCAGCAGCCTAGTCTTAGTCTGGTCCCCCTAGGACTCAAGCGTGCTGTCCAAGGGCCTGGGGCCTAGGGATGACCTTACCTAGTCTGCCATCTCTGGCACCTGAACACTCTCCCAGAGATCTGAGGTCCAGCAGACCCAAATTGTCAGCAACACCACAGCGAGTACTCACTTGCACTTGCCAAAAGGAAGTGCACCTCTGTCTCGCTACACAGAGAAGCAGTGTTCCCCACAGAGGAGAACAGGTGAGTTACAAAGCTATCTGTTTTGAGTTGAGGAAAGAAGTTCTACTCCAAAACTATGTAGGCAGAGAGCTGCAGGAAAGGCATTTTCTGCAGCTCTCAGAGACACCGTGGCCTAGAGATAGATGAAAGGGTTTGACTGAACTGGGAGTCATGGGCCTCAGGACAGGGGCATAATAGGGAAGTAGACTGCTTTCCTGCCACAGACCAGTCCATCACCTGAGGCAACAGAGAACCCTCACTGTAATCAAAGTTTAAACACCTACCCGCTGGATTCTGCTACAGCCGGCTCTTACTCGAAAGTGCCACCTACTGGCCCTGGGGGTTGAAAAACACAACCCAACTTAAATACCTGCCGTCAGGAGGGCATAATGCTGGAGAATGAGATAAGCTTCCTGAGACCTCCATAATTCCAATACTCCAGAAGGTAGTGAGGCTCCTATGTAAACAGTACATCTCTACCACAATCAGCCTCTGAGAAAGCCACCATGCAAAGGCAACCAAGGAATTCACAGAGAGACCTTGGCCCCCTGAAAGCTTTCAAAATCAAATGCAAACAACCAAACACAACATACAATACACTCATACCCTCAAAGGGGGAAAATAAAGTAAAATAACAAAAGAATAATAAAGTCCCAACCAAACAAATGTAAATTCAAACATAAAAAGCAGGACCATCTTCAGATGAGAAGGAACTATTGGCATAAGAACTCTGCAGCATGAAAAAAACAGACTGTTTCAGCACCCCCAGAGAATCACACTAGCTCTCAGCAATGGATTTAGATGAAAAGGAAAATTTTTGAAATGACAGATAAAGAATTCAAAACGTGGATTGTAGGTAAGCTCAATGGCATCCAAGAAAGTTAAAAACTAACACAAAGAAACAAACAAAATATAATAACCAGGACATAAATTAAAATTCACTAAAGAGATAGGTATTCATAGCAGAACTTCTGGAAATGAAAGACTAATGTAGGGAATTAAAAAATATAGTGAAAATATGGTGGAAAGTTTTAACAATAGACTAGACCAACCAGAAGAAGAATTTCAGAGCTTGAAGACAAGGCTTTCAAATAAACCCAGGCAGACAAGACTAAAGAAAAAAATTAAAAGAAATGAACAAAATCTCTGACAGAGAAGAAGAAAAAGCAAAAGAAAATCTATTTGAGGGAATAACTGAGGAAAATGTCCCTGGACTTCCTAGATATTTAGACATCCAGATACAAGAAGCTCAATGAACTTATGGAAGATTTATTGCAAAAAGGGCTTCACCAAGGCACATAAGTCATCAGATTATTTAAAGTCAATGTGAAGGAAAAAATTCTAAGAGCAGTGAGACAAAAGTATCAAATAACTTACAAAGGAAATCCTATCAGACTAATGGCAGACTTCTCAGCAGAAACCTTGCAAGCCAGATGGGACTGAGATTCTGTTTTTAGCTTTCTTAAACAGAAAACTGTCAGCCAAGAATGTTGCATCCCGCAAAACTAAGTTTCATAAATGAAGTATAAATAAAGTTCCCTAAAGCAAATGCTAAGGGACTTTGTCACCACTATACCAGCCCTACAAGAAATGCTCAAATGAGTTCTAAACATCAAAATGAAAGGCTGCTACATGCCACTATAAAAACAGTTGAAAATATAAAATTCACAGGGCTTATCAAACAGCAACACAATGAGAAAACAAAACAACTAGGTAACAGTCAACATGATGACTGGAACAGTATCTCACATATCAATATTAACTTTGAATGTAAATGGTTTAAATGCCCCACTTAAAAATATAAATTTGGCAGAATGGATAAAAAAACACAGGGCAATATCTGCTGCTTTTAAGAGACACACATAACTTGTAAAGATTTTTATAGACTCAAGGTTAAGTGGTAGAAAAAATATCCCATACAAATGTAAACCAAAGCAAGCAGGAGTAGCTATTCTTATATCAGATAAGATAGACTTTAAATCAACAACAGTAAAAAAACACAAGGTCACTATATAATGACAAAGGGATCAATTCAACAAGAAGAGCTCCCAGATTCACAAAACAAATACTACTGGGCCTAAGAAAAGAGACAGACAACAATACAAAAAGAGTGGGAATTTCAACACTCCACTGACAGCACTAGACAGATCATTACGGCAGAAAATCAAAAAAGAAACATTAGAATTAAATTGGACTCTAGAACAAATGGAACTAAAAGACATTCACAGAATGCTCTACCCAAAATATGCAGAATGTACATTCTTCTCTTAAGCACAAAGACTATTTTCCAAGATAGACCATATGTTAGGTCACAAAACAAGTCTCCATTAAATTTTTTAAAATTAGAAATCATATCAAGTACCTTCTCAGACCACAGTAGATTAAAACTAGAAATCAACTCCAAGAGAAACCCTTAAAACTATATAAATACATAGAAGTTAAAGATATCTGATAATTTCTGATGCCCCAGAAAATCAAGTAACTGTTTTGTTTAGCAGTGCTTTTCGGCAGATATTGCTCTTTCACCAAATAATACTCCCCTCCTATCAGCTCCTACTTTCAAACAGGCCTGGAAATGGCCTTCATTAAGAAGATCCTTCTACCATTTTTCATATGAACCAGCCTGGATTCTAGGATTTGGTAAACACGTTCAGCTAAGCCACAGCCATAGAAGACACACTATACATTTCCCAGAGCTGTTCATTTACTTGGCCTGATAGCCTACCATCTGTTGCACCCAATAACCCTCAGATGGTATTCCAACTGAGCCTTGTGGATCTCTAGGTTGTCTCAAAAAACTTATGTGATGAAGACTATCAATCTCAGGTCCTATTCTAAAATTAGGTTGATTCCAAAACTAGAAGAAATACAGTCATCCCTCATTATCCATGAAGGATTGGTTCCAGGACCTCCCATTGATACCAAAATCCGAGGATGTTCAAGTCCCTGATATAAATTGGCACAGTATTTGCATATAACTTATGTGCATCCTCCCATATACCTTAATTTATCTAAAGATTACTTATAATAACTAATACAATGCAAATGCTATGTAAATAGTTGTTTTACTACATTTTCTAGGAAATAATGACAAGAAAAAAATCTGTACATGTTCAGTACATATGCAATTTTTTAAATAAATATTTTTGATCCACAATTGGTTAAATCCACACATGCAGAATCCATGGATACAGCAGGTCAATTATATAGATATCACTAACATATAGACTTTTAAAATGTAACTATAGGGATTTAGATGGAGAAAACCATAATGAGGTGGCAATATCTTCAATTTCAAGGGCCAAGTTACCTGGTTGTGTTGGCAGTGAAGAAGGTGATGGGCAAACAAGAAGGTGTCCAAGACAAGGGAGGTGGAGCTGGTGATTACGTGTCCCCAGTGCAATTCTACTCCAACAAGAGCCTTGGAAGGATCAACTGGCAGTGTTTACTAACACACTTATTCTTTAAGACTGTTGTTTTTTGGGGTCTTTTTGTTTGTTTATTGTTTTTACTATTTCCTGATTTATATCTCTAATAAGAATCACAAAGAGCCCCAAAAAATGTGCATTGGGAATGTATGTGTGTTTTATAAAACTTCAGAATAATGAAATAAGTCTTGGCTCAGAGGATGGAGAAAGAGACAGGCCTAATCTCACTGAGGCCAAAAATGAAGCAGTCTGACAGCATATGAATGTCAAAGGGGCTTACAGACAGGGACTATGCAAATTTATTGACATCTCTAAGTACTAAATCACATGAACATTCTCAAGATTTTCATGGGGAAATAAAGCTGAAATTTGAAAACACAAACAGTCACGAAGTAACTTCCCAAAGAGCAAGTTGGGTTCCATAAAAGATATATAAAAGTAACTCTTCCAATGGTATTAATCTTGAATTTCATAAAAGAAAGAGTCATAGAGTTGGAAAGAATCTTCAAAGCAGTCCAAGTTTCTACCCATCCAAAGAGTCCCTTTCACAGCATCCAGCATCTAAGGATGGTGTCCTAGCCTCGCTCTTCACACTGAAAGACAGGATATTCGCTATGCTGTTGAGCAGCCTGTTTCATTGCTCAGCTCCAATTTTTATAAAGTTCTTTCATAGACTTGAGTTAAAATCCACCTCCCTGCAGCCTCTGCCCATGTGTTCCACATTCTGCTTTCTGAATTTAAAGAGCGTAGATTCTTCTCTTGTGGGAGAGAACTTCAGGTATCTGAAGGAACCCACCATGGCTCCATAGGCTTTTCTACTCTTGCTTGTAGGATCCTAACTGATTTAGCTCCTCTCCTCACACAGGACATGTCTGAAAAATCCCACACATCCTGCTAGGTTAAAACTGACACCTCTTCAGATTGTCAAAGTCCCATGTGTAGATGTCATAGTCACATCATCCCAGGTATTCATCTGGTCAGTGGGAAGTAGAATGAGACTATTACACCCTATCACACTTAACAGTAAAGTCCCCTAAAATGCTCACTGCTTTTCCTCACATTCACTGTTATGAACATAGGTCTCTTCATTCTTATTCTATACATGGCAATTTTTTTGTGTGTCAACCTTCATATGTACCCTATTAAATTCCGTTCTGTTTGTTTTGATTTACAATTCAATTCTTATCTGATAATTTTGTCTCTTTATCAAAAAGATTAGTTACACTTTTCAGATTTGTATCATTCCTAAATTTCATCAGTAGGCATTTTATATATTCATCTAACACCTTGATTGAAGTGGTGATCGGTTTGTAGACAAATAAACAATTAACTTTTTAACCTGTTGAATATATAAATCTATGGATGAGACCCTCACAATATGTCATTAAGGAATTCAGAATGTCTGAAGCAAATCTTTCACCTTTGGGAGCTGCTGCCTTGGAAAACCACTGTGCTGTGGTTCTAAGGGAGCCTTGGTTCAACAGCTGGTGAATTGATCATGGATTTAATTGATGTACCATTTTAATCTCAATTCTAATTTTCCCAGAAGTCCTACTGGCCAGAGACCAAACAGATTACATGAAATGACATGCAACCGCAGACTACACCAGAATTGCTGACATTTATTTTTCATACTAAATGGGGAAAACAAATTATTTTCAGGGATTACTCAGGCACCTAAGAATCTATACTAAGCCATTTTGGGGAACTGAAGAGAAAAACAAAAACTCACTTTAAAGCTGCTATGTTACTGCTATTACTACTAATAATAGCCTGACGGCCAGTGGGAGGAGGAACAAGGTTAAAGTATCCAGAAAAGGCCGGGCGCGGTGGCTCACGCCTGTAATCCTAGCACTCTGGGAGGCCGAGGCGGGTGGATTGCTCAAGGTCAGGAGTTCGAGACCAGCCTGAGCGAGACCCCGTCTCTACTAAAAATAGAAAGACATTATATGGACAACTAAAAATCTATATAGAAAAAATTAGCCGGGCATAGTGGCGCATGCCTGTAGTCCCAGCTACTCGGGAGGCTGAGGCAGTAGGATCGCTTAAGCCCAGGAGTTTGAGGTTGCTGTGAGCTAAGCTGACGCCACGGCACTCACTCTAGCCTGGGCAACAAAGTGAGACTCTGTCTCAACAAAAAAAAAAAAAAAAAAAAAAAAAAGTATCCAGAAAAAAAAAAAAGAAATGCAATTCTTCTTTGAGATTAGAGGGGTGAAAGTAAGGATGGGACATATGTATTGTAAGTGCAGAGGTATATAAAGTAGTTTCAAATCAATCGTCACCAGGGGAAAAAGAAAAGAAAAGCAAAAACAATTTTTTCTGAGAGCTCCAAAGTAATCTAAAATTTTAAAGCCAAGAAAGAAAATACTAAAAGTTAGAATAGCCAAATATCTGTCATCTGGAGCCCAGGTTGTCTGTCCTGGTGAAAGTCCTCGTCTGTGCACAGGTGTGCCTGCCTCTCAGGAGGGATGGGAACTGTGATGCTCTTTGCAATCTCCTGCCAGCAATTTCTCCAAGTGTCTGCTACTGTTTGCTCTGGCGGTAGCCAGTTGAGAGCAATAAGACACTACTCTCCTCTTGTCACTGTTGATAATTCACCATCGAGCTGAGAGGATGCTATCCAGGGTATGGGAAGTGGCCAAGGCACTGGAAGATTTAAACTCTAACCCTGGCTCTTAAGGAAAGGCCCTAGGAAAAGTAGAGCAGCATTCAGAAATCTTTGTCTCTTTCCTTGATTTTAGCAGGCAATGAATAACTATTTCATGGGACTCACAGGAGAAGGCAGATGATGGTGTGCCAAATTATGTTAATGCTCTCAAGACGCAAATCGCTTTACACTTTAAAGGTATTCCTCAAACTAATTCTTACAGTTCTCCTTTCACCTTTTTCTGAATCTCCCTCTTATACATAGCTTCTTTAGTGGATGTGGGTAATATTTGACTCATGTACAGGAAAATGGTTAAATATTAATAATAACAGCAGCACAACTCTTACATGCTCTGTCGTATGTGCTTTGTATGTATTATCACACCTAATCTTTTCACTGTCCCTAGGAGGTCTAACTATTAGTATCCCCGTTTTAGAGGAACAGAATGCTCTGATATATTTCAAAATGGGTACTTTTCCCCTCCCCCTGCTGGAAGCAAGAGGACATTTTTTCTCTGATTTCATTCTGAGAACCTGATAGAGCTCCTGAAGGTAAAATTTACAAATGTGTGAAGGGCCCCCTCTAAGACTGGGAACCCCTGGAATTTTCCTCTCTCAGACTGGTCCCCCTGGGACCTCCAGCAATTCATCGATTATAGTTTAAGTTTCCCTGCCCCAGTAATGACTCCCACAGAGGTTTCTGCTCTGATAAGCTGTGACTGTCTGTATCTGCCTGTCTCTCTCTCCAATTCTGAGGGGCAGGGGTTTGCCTTGTGACCTTACTTCTCTGCTAGACTTAAGAAGAGTCGTTGATTTTCAGTTTGTTCACCTTCTTTGTGTGTGAAGATGGCAGTGACAACTTCTAAGCTCCTTACATGCAGAACTGAAAGTCACCATCCTTATTCTAAAGAAGAAATTAAGAGAATTTGAGAGAAAGCTAAAATGGAATGGTTCTTGTTTTCCAGGAGGTAATCTTGATTTCTCTCAGCCTGGGTACTGAGCCTTCATTACCTGGATCAAATGTGTTCTTCAAGATCTAGGGATACACAGGCTCAGTGAGTTCATTCTGCCCTTTGCCAAACTAACAAGTCTGAAACTTCAATCAGAATATTGGAGGAGGTAAGAGCGCTTCTCTTTGCTTCTAAAAACCATTTATTCTTTTGTTAGAAAGATATGACCTCAACTTGATTTTATGCATATAATTATATATAAATAAAATCTGAACTGAAATATATATGTGTATATGTATATTTTTGACTCTACTTTGAATGTTTTGACTCTACTTTGAAATTTGTAGATGTTTACTGCTACAGTGTCAAGAAAAAGGAAATGAAGTTTATCAAACCATGTGAAAACTGTTCCCATTACCATCAAAGACCAGTGCTCTCCTCTCAGTCCATACAATAGTTCACTACTGGTCTGATTCCAGAGGGTTCGCAGAGGGGAGAGAGACTGCACTAGGGCGAGGCAGCAGCAGGGTAAAGGTTACACCCAGACTGTGACCAGGTCTACTGGGAAGGGAACAGCAGTGGCTGGAAGAGCCCTTGGTCTCTAACAATGCAATCTCAACAGCTTGTTGTGATTTGGACCCTAGACCCAGCAGCTCCTGCCTGTACTCACAGCTGCTGAAACCAGAAGGTCTTTAGTGCTGTTCTGGGATGCCAGTGATCACCCAGCTACTGGAAATCCAGGCCTTATAAATCACAGTGTGAAGAGAGCTAGAAAAATACTATTCCACCTGTTCTCTGGCAGTTCTGAAATTACATGCATGCAGGTGCATCTGTGAAAAAGAGTGTTCCACATCCTTGGTGTGATGTGAGTATGGGAATAGAGTACATGCTCTATGGTCAGGCTGCCTGAGAAAAAATCCCAGGTCTGCTACTTGCCACTTGCTACTTGTGTAAACTTGAACAAGACTTTTTTGTTTTGTTTTGTTTTTAACCTATTATAAGCTGTAGTTGCCTTATCTATGTATAGAAATAGTGAGGTCACCAAAGCAAAATCTTTGGTATGTATTAAATGTTCAATCTAAGCTTCCATTATTATCTTTGACATTCCCCTGTTGTACCGAAATGATACATGAGCCATTCACTTTCTTCCCCAACATCTACCAATCCAATTCTCTGAAATGGAGATGGTCAGTTTTCTAAAATATGCTTCCTCTCATTTCCTAACTTCAGAGGGCAAGAGATTTTGACATTCAACACTTCCACTCTGTACACTTTCATAATTACTGAAATAAACACCTAAAATTTCTTCCCTAATTTCAAATATTATGACATGGAACAAAGAGTATTAATCAATATACCACTTGGAGTAGAAGCTAAGAACTAAGGGGTCAGTGTGCAGATAGCAGTATTCTGTGACCCAGAGAGGCTATGGAGAGGAAAGCATGGTCAACGGGCATATTCCCTCTGATGGGACCTGTCCTGTAACACCACTCGCCACCCAGTAACTTCTAAAAATCTACTAAATTCATTACATCCTTGAGTGTGGGTGAAATTTTGTAGAAATTGGGAGGAAGTTGAGTTTCATATCTGTACTAATAAGAGGCAGAATCCAAGTAATGCATGCTGAGAAAAGGATAAGAAAGGGAGTTACTCTGGAGAAACTGTCCTCTCCCATGGCCTCGGAGTGTTTATTGAGTAACGTTTAATCTAACCTCTAATACTGAATTGGCAAATGGCCAAAGTCCACAATATCATTATTTCAAAATTAGAAATCATTAAGAGAGAGAGAGAGAGAGATATAATCTTACACATGTGATGGTGATCTCCATCCTTTTCCTGAACTCCTCTAAAATAATAATAAAGGGTTTTCACAAAATCAAAAATCCTCATAGACAAAGAGAAGTAGACAGGAGACAACAGTAGAGAAGAGAGGTCAACAAAAGTTTGGGATTTGGAAGTGAACAGACTGGAGAAAGCAGAATCCCAAGCCTGCTGCGGAAGCCCACTTCAGAACCCTTACCTGGCAGGACCTGGAATGGCCTTGGATTGGAGACACCAGGTGTCTTGATTATGAGGTATGGCTAGGGTTACCAACTGTTCTGGTTTGCCTGAGACTGAGAAATTTCATGGCACATGGCAGGATTTTAAGTGCCAAAACCATAAAGCTAGGTGGTTGGTCAACCTATTACGGCTGGGTGAGCCAACAGGAGAAATGGTTGAAAGTCCAAGCCTTCCATCCCTTCCAATAGCCAAGCAACCATATTCCATAGACAACTTTGATAAAACAAAATTAAGTTTAAAATATAAAAAATCACCAAACATTTTTGATATGCACTCTTTACATGCAGATGTCAATATATAAACATAAAAGGGCCTCTCTTTTAGCAACACAATTTAAAGAATCTTACAAAAGTTTTCTCATGGATATAATAAAATATACATAAGCTTTCTCATCATTTCTTGGCAGCAAAAATACCAGATATCATGTTTTCAAATACCTTTTCTCTCTAGTTGCATACACTTTTATTCAGGAATACAAAGCTAAATCCTTATAGGGTACAGTAGATCCAAGATTCCCAGACATGGGAATTTCACTCAAATTCTGCAGAATTAGAATATTCAGAGTGGGGCCAGAAATATGTCACTTTTATAGCACCTCATATGGTACTTTTGATCAGTCACGTTTGGAAATCATTGGATTCACAAACATCCATATGGAAGCCAGGGCAGGTGTACGTTGTCAAGGCCTCAGGGATGTATGTAAGAAGAGACTGAGTAATCTGACATTTAGGCTGAAATCCCTGGGGACATGGAAATATGATCCTAGAGCTCTCCACCAGCTGCTGTCTTCACCAGACACCCCTAATGGTGGGACCGTGCAACAGATCTCACCATCATAATGACTCGTGTCCACAAGGGTCTACATCCAACAATGCCCAGCCTGTCTAGCAAGCTGAATTCTGAGAAATGTGTTTCATCATTTATCTCTGCCCTGGTGAGAGCAAGAACCTTGTAGGGACTGGCGATGACTCACTGCAAGCACCCTATGAGACTGTGAGGAGGTACAACGTAGAAGAAAGAGTAATCGTGTTCTCAGAGCATACACAATCCTGCTCTGCTTAATTCTGAAGAAGGTGGCCTTGACCTTCTCCACTGGTCATTTTTTTGAAATAATACACAATTGGCCTTTACTTCCTTTCACTCCATTAGAAAGTACCACAGCTAAAGCAGGATGGTGTCCAAATAGAGACCACAAAATGATGACTATCTCTTACAAGAATATCTCTTCCTGAGAAGAAAATAAAAAATAAACAGAATAGACATACCCAGTACTATGTGGTATAACGAAAATCTCTCTTAAAAATGGTAAAATACTCTAAACATTCCCACTGGGGGAAAAAAAACCTAAATTTTAATATTGATATATTTATTTCTCAATAAATATTTACCATTAAACATTTCTTAAAACATTAAATATTTTTAAAATATTAAATTATTTTTTAAAAGTGAGCCCTTAAAAAATGCCTCCATAGATTTGCTATAAATATTTCTTCCAGATCTTGATATCCCTCTACCCTTATTCCATTCATCAGGGTAGATCATGTGTAGGAACAATCACCCATTGTCCAGGCACTTACGAGACAAAGGGAATATCTGGACCATTCGTGAGGAACTTGCTATCTTCTCAGTCTACGTATTTGTGTTTCCAGATTGTATTTTTCTACCAATTAGAATGACTTACAGAGTCAATTTTCTAGTTATAATCATCCCTGCTTTTCATTCAAAAGCTACTGCTACTATTATTTACTACAAAGAACAAGCCTACCCATGCACATTTATAAAAGAACATTCACATCCACAGGTGTGCTATGTTTCTGTTAGCCCTTTTCATCAGTCCTGCCACTCAGACAGGTGTTCAGTGAATCAAACATTCTAAAGAAAAACCATCTTTTATTGCGAACACCATGGATGAATGTCACATGAGAGTTATAATTTGCCAATTAGTACTTAACACATCCTTTCTTCAAGCTCTTTAAGGCTCCTTGAGCTATGGCCATTAGAGCAGAATTATTCATCAGTGATGGCTTGCAAGTTTCTCTAGCACCTGAGCCAGTGGGTGGCTAATGAGTCACACCCACTGATCTTTGATGGACTACAGTTAATCTAAAGGCATCAGACAAATGATGAGAAGCTTATGGCCTCATCTCTTTAGATTAGATTATGATTTGAGTTTCCAGACATAAAAAAACTGAAACTGTGGGAGCTAAATGGCTAGGTTTCCAGGTTTTTCTGTTAGAAGGCCAAGTAGACAAAGAATGTGACGTTTTTTAACGTTGCTAGACCTAAGTTCCTAATACTATACCCAATCCAATCAGCTTGCTGGAGAGTGCATCAGGGAACTACTGACCTTTCCTTTTCCACATTCACTAGTGGCCTGAGGACCTAGAACATTCACCCCTATGGCTTCATTGTTTAGTGAATGGAAAAATACTTCAAGACCTCAACAGAACTAACATGACACTTCAAATCAATGTGAACCATGTTGGTGTTAAAAAAGGCATTTTGTTTTTGCAGAGTTGAAGCTGTTAAGGAATATGTAAATTGGCAAAAGAAAGTAACTGTTAATATTATTTTATTTTTACAATTTTTGACTTTGTTTCAATTTTAAAAGTATACTGAAGGCCACAATTTTATTTGAAAAACACAAAGAAAAAGTATAGTGTCATAGTAACAATGATCAATAGAAATATAATTAAATGATAAAAATTAAAATACAAGCATAAATATTTTTCCCCAAAATCTACAAGGAATAATCAAAGCACTAATATTATTATTTACATTTCTATTTCACCTTTTATATCAAAAGCTCAATTGATTACTATGCTTTCTTCATTTCCACATAATACTATAAATAAGTCCGATTAAACTCTTCCAAATACTCAAATATCTCATCCCAAGAGGTAATATATATCTTCACTTAGCAACATGTTTCTAGTGTAAAAAGAGCCAATATTGAGCCTAAAAGGAAAAGTACAATAACTAAAATGAACAATTCTTGGATGGGTTTAACAAAAGACTGTAGAGATGGCAAAAGAAAGATTCATGAACTTGATGATAAATCAATAGAAACCATAGAATCTGACAAACAGAAAAAACAAAGAAAAATGAACAGAGCCACAGTTACTCGTAGAGCACTATCAGAACTCTAACATACATGTAATTGGCATCTCAGAAGGAATAAGAAGGGAATAATAGGATGGAAAAATATTTGAAGATATAATGGCTAAATATTTTTTCAAATTTGGTGAAAAATATAAACTTACATATCTGAGAAGCTCATTCAGCCTCCCAAGCTGCTAAATATAAAGGAAACTACATCTAGGCCTATTATAGTCAAACTGTTCAAATTCAAAGTTAGAAAATCTAGAAAACAGAAGAGAAAATGACATATTACGTACAAGAGCACAGTAATATGAAGAACAGCTGACCTCACATCATAATAGAGGTCAGCAGACAATAAAACAGCACATTTAAAGTACTGGAAGAAAATCAACAAAAAATTTCATATGCAGCAAAACTCTCATTTAAAAATGAAGGCAATATAAAAAGCATCATCAGATAAAAACCGAATGTGTTGCCAGCAGATCTGTACTACAGGAAATGCTAAAGGAAATTGTTTAGGCTGAAGAAAAATGACACTAGATGGAATATTTAATTAAGCAAAAAGAAAGCAGGAAAGAAGAAACAGAGGAAGAGAAAACAGGTAGAATAAATATAAAACAAATTAAATAGCAGATTTAAATCCAACCATATTGATAATTGCATTATATGAAAATGGACCAAAATTCCAATTAAAAGGCAGCAATTTTCCAGACTGGAAAACAATACAAGGCTCAACTGTATACTGACCACAAGATTCATACTTTAAATATAAAGACACATATAATTTGAAAGGAAAAGTATGAAAAAATATATATACCATGAGAATACTATTAAGAAAGCAAGAGTGTCTGTATTATTATCAGACTAAATAAACCTTGAGACAAGAAGTATGCTAGAGAAAAGTGGAATATTTTATAATAATAAAAAGGAAAAATAATCAGGAAGACACATTTACAAATATGTGTGCTCTTAATAAAAGAGTCTTAAAGTATATGGGGAAAAAAACTGAAAGAACTAAAAGGAGAAAATAGGCAAATTAATAAGCACAGTTGTAAATTTGAAAAGCTCTTTCTCAGTAATTGACATAATAAATAGACCAAAAATCAATAAGAGGATATAGACAACCTTAGTAACACTACATAATACCATAACCTAACTGATATTTATAGACCACTACATTGCACAAATGTAGCACACATAAACTATACATGGAATGTTCATGTTAGACAACATGCTGGCCTAAAAACAAATCTAAAAAATTGCAAAAGATTAAAATCTCAAAGAGTATATTCTCTAGAAGCAATAGAATTTAACTTGACATTGATATCAATAAAATATTGGAAAATGCTCAAGTATTTGGAAATTAAAAACACTTTAAAACCCATGGATTTAAAAAATCAAAAAAATGAGTAGTTTGAAATAAAATATAATGCAAATACTACATTCACAAACTTATGTGAGTCAGCTAAAGCAGTACTTAGAGAAAAAATTATCATTTTAAATGCTTATATCTATTGGAAGAAAAGAAATATTTAAAATTAATGATCTGGCCGGGCGCGGTGGCTCACGCCTGTAATCCTAGCACTCTGGGAGGCCGAGGCGGGTGGATTGCTCAAGGTCAGGAATTCGAGACCAGCCTGAGCGAGACCCCGTCTCTACTAAAAATAGAAAGACATTATATGGACAACTAAAAATCTATATAGAAAAAATTAGCCGGGCATAGTGGCGCATGCCTGTAGTCCCAGCTACTCGGGAGGCTGAGGCAGTAGGATCGCTTAAGCCGAGGAGTCTGAGGTTGCTGTGAGCTAAGCTGACGCCACGGCACTCACTCTAGCCTGGGCAACAAAGTGAGACTCTGTCTCAACAAAAAAAAATAAAATAAAATAAAATAAAATAAAATAAAATTAATGATCTGAGTTTCTACCTTAGAAGTAAATGTTCTACTAAAATAAGTATAAGAAACACAATTACATTTTTAAAAACTAGCTAAAATCAATAAAATAAAAAATAAACAACAGAAAAGTTAACAAAGATAAAAGTTGGTGTTAATAATATTGATAAATATCTAGTAGGATTTCAAGAGACAGAGAGAAAAAACTCAAATTATTAGTAATAAGAATGAATGGGGGAATATAATTACAGATCCTAGAGAAATTAAAAGAATAATAAAAATATTTTGAATAATTTTATGTTAATAAATTGGAAAAATAGGTGAAAAACATTATCAAAACTGACTCATAATAAAACATAAAATTTTATATATGTATACCAGTTTTCTATTAATGCTACAATGCATGTTTAAAATCACACCCACTTATTACTTATTGAGCTGGAAGTCTGGACTCAACTGGGTCCTTTGCTTACTCTGCTCAGGCCTTACAAGGCCACAATCAATGTGCTGGCTGAGTTGGGTTTTTATCTGGAGGCTCTAAGAAAGATTGCACTTCCAAACTCATTCAGGCTGTTGGCATAATTCAGTTGCTTGTGGTTGTAGGACTGAGATCCCTGCTTCCTTGACACAGCCTTCTTCTTTCTCAATCCAACAAGCCTTTTCATGTTTTGAAACTCTAGCTTCTCCTTCAGCCACATCTCTTTGATTCCAACCAGAAAAAGTTCTCTGCTTTTAAGGGATTAGATTGGACCCAGAATAATCTCCCTACTTTAAATTTCATAATATTAATTACATCTACCAAGTCTTTTTTGATATGTAATGTAACTTATTAAGAAGTTCCAGGTTAAGGCCATGAAGACCTTCTGGGGGTCTCTTCTGGTTACTACAATATACTAAAAGGAGATGATAGATAGATAGATAGATAGAAGATAGAAGATAATAGTTTATCAAAGAAATTAAATTTGCTATAAAAAATACCTCAAAGAAAATTTCAGGTTCTAATTAATTCACTGATTAACTCTATTAAATGCTTTACAAACCAAAATACACCAATCTTACACAACAAAATCATTCAGAAATCTGAGGGAAAAAGAATAGTTCTAAACTTGATTTATAAGCATCACTCCAATATTATAACCTCATAAAGGCATTAAGAGAAAAATCACTGCCAATATCCATCATGAACTTAAATGCAAAAATACTTAACAAAATATAATCAAACTGAATCTAACAATATGTAGAAATGACAATAATACATCATGACCAACTAGGGTTTATTTAAGGAACACACCAAATTAACCAAAAAAAAATCAATCCATGTAATCTAACAGAATAAAGCAGGTAAACCACACAATCACATCAATAGATGTAGAAAAAGCACTTGATAAAATTCAATACACATTTATGTTTAAAAAAATACTCTCAGCAAACTAGGGATCATAAGAAATGTCCTCAGTATAATAGAGGACATCTATACCAACACAAAAACCAAAATAACAAAACTTTACAGCTAACCTCACAATGGTGAAAGTCTGAAGGCTTTTCTCCTAAGATTAGGAACAAGATAAGGATGTCTGCTGTCATCACTTCTGTTTGACATTGTACTGGACATTCTGTTCTGTGCAATAAGGCATGGAAATCAAGGGGGGTATTGGAAAGGAAGAAGTAAATTATCTCTACTTACAAATGATATGACTGTTCATGTGGAAATTTCTAAAGGATCCAAAAAAATCATCTAGAAATAACAAATAAGTGTAGCAAGGTCTCAGGACACAGAGTCGAGACAAACAGATTAAAGAAGTACAGAGTCCAGATAAAGACCCCACCTACAATTAATTAACCTAGATTTTATCAACATCCAAAAGTTTCTCAACAAAAGACACTATGTAGAATATGAATAGAATGAGCCACAAACTGAGAGAAAATCGTATATATGTGTATATATAGGAGATGAAGGACTAATTTGAAGATTAAAGATCTCCTGCAACTAAACAATAAAACAAGCCCCTCAAATGGACAAAAGCCTAGAATACGCACTTCGCAAAGGAAGATATATAAATGGCCAATAAGCACATGAGAAATGTACTCAACATCACTCATGATTAGGAAAATGCAAATTAAAATGCAATGAAATACCACAAAACATCCATTAAAGTGAACGAAATTAAATAGACAATTGACACTATATGTTCCTAAAGATATGGAGCCACTGGAACACTAACACATTGCTGCTGAGAATGTCAAATAGTACTACCACTTTAGCAAAAGTTTTGACTCTTTCTTATAAAGTTAAATATACATGTATCCTTTATCTCAGCAATTCTACTTGTAGGCATTTACTCAAGAGAAGTGAAAACGTATTATTATATAAAAGGCCAATAGGAAAATATTTAGAGCCTTATTCATAATAGCCCCAAACTAGAAATTATCTCAAAGTCCATTGACAGCAGAATAGATTTTAAAAGTATAGTGGATTGATACAGCAGTACGATATTTGGCAACAAAATATAATGAGTTATTGATACATGCAACAACACGGATGAATCTAATACATATCATGCTAAACACCATAAGCCAGACTCAAAAGGGTCTGGAATGTATGTTCCACAGTATGTTCATACTGTATGTTATGTAGAACTATAAGAAGTTCTGGAACAAACAGGACTATTTTATGGTGAGAAAAATAAAAAGTTTATTGTGTAAGTAGAGCAACTGGAAAAAACTATGAAAGAACTGTCTGGTGTGATTGGAAATGTTCTATATCTTTATAGTGGTACACAGATGTATCCATTTGCCAAAATTCATCAAGTTGTTTACTTAAGATTTGTACATTTCAACACATATAAATATTATCTAAAAAAAACCGTGTAAACTAACAAGTGAAAAATGCTAAAGATCTATAGAATTCCAAATAACTCTCAGAGACTTAATCTTCACAGGTTATAGTATCCTAATTAATAGGCTGTCCTATTAAGATGGTTACTCCAGAATCTCTGGACCAAATTAAAAAAAACAAAAATGGTTGGACAACATTTAATCTATACAAAACATTTTTTGAAGTGGACCAGCTGTTGGTACTCAGTGACTTGAGTGTGTAAGAGTAGTCCCAAGAAAACCTATTCCTCAGCATAAAAATATATTTCCTTCTTGGAATATGATGGTGAGGAAAGGAGTAAGTTCCAATGAAAGCTTAGAATGGCAGTGAAAAACTGTGGTTACACCATGTGATAAATCCACAACTTCTCAGACTGAAAATAGTAGAAATGGAAAACAATTTTCACAACAAAAAAGTTAATTTTTACTATAGATTAATTCCTCCTCCTATCCTCCACTTCCTTCTACAGAAGAGAATTGGATACTTGAGGAATTAGCCCAAATAAAGTAGGGAAGAATTTCTCATTTCTCCAAAATCAGCTAGGCATTTTCTCTGTTTTTATAAAGGATGATGACTAAATTTCCATTTCTCCTATAGAAGATGATCATTGAGGACAGATAGAGCTAAAAATTAAGCAATTAATGAAAAACATTAAACAATAATGAAATGCAAGGATGCCATGTACTTTCTATATCCAAAAAAAACAGTGATATATGTATGTATGTGTATATATACACATACTTTAATTCTTCATAATTTGGTTTTATATACATCATGGCTATTTTTAATATTTGTCTAGTGGTTTTCACCTCAATTTCATCTTCAGTCTACATCTATATTCTTTCTTCAATCCTCCTCATCTTTAGCCAAACAATCTTTTCTGACACTCTGCTTCATGCTTTGTTTTGGGTAGATATTTTTCTTTGAAGTTTCCTAAATACTCAGAAGACCCTGCATTTACGAGATGACCCAGAAAGCTTGTGGATGACAAAATTGAAGAGTAAGCATTTAGTCAGAGATCCCACTTTAGTCCTGTAAGAGAATAAGTGAATCTGCAAGAAATTACACATCTGTGATACAGAAAGCAAGCCATTTTTTTAAAACATTGGCTCTTTTGAAATATTTGGTTTAGTTTACACGAATTTATTTGATAAAAGAATGATAGGGCCAATTTTTCTTTCTTCTAAACCAAATGAATGAATGAATCAAATTATATCAATAGTGGTTTCACTCTTTACACCACCCATTTATATCTTCTTGAGGAATCCAAAATAATAGAGGGAAGAATAGGGGTTTTCTAGCCAGAGTGATCTGACAGAATTTTTACTCTACCATGTTGGAAAAGTTATTTAATCTTAATAAGCTCATTACCTTGCCTGTAATTAGCGTAATGATGACCTCTAGGATTTTTAAATGTTACTTATATTTATTAAATATTTATAAAAAGTATATATACAATTGTTTTATACACATATACACACATATACATATGAGACATGAATGCAGGTCACATGCTTTGCACAGACAAGGCACTAGATAAACAGATTTTTTTCAATCTTGTTCCTGAATCAGATGACAATTTGTTCACCACAGTCTTGTCCTCAAGTCATGAGAACTGCTATTCCTCATGTCATGTGGCCCTTAAGATCAATGTATGCACTGAATTAGAAGACACAAATGACCACCTCCTGCATTAAAATTCTAAGCTCATCACTTGGAGTACTTAACAAATAGTCCTAGTTATTTAGTTAGAAAGGGAATATAGACATCAGAGATTATAATTGTATATTATATTAGTCATCACTATAGAAACAATTAGTCTTCATTTTATGTCAATTCAGAGAGAAATATTCTTCAGAAAATATGCATATATTAAAGACAACTACCTTGAAGAGAACACCAAGCTATTTATATAGATGCATCAAATGCTCTTTAAAAGACATTATATAATCTTTTAAAAGCCTTCTTTGATTAAAGAAAATATAGTAAGTAAATTAGAAAATCAGCAAATAAATTAAAAAGCTCATTTTGTTTCACAACAAATGAACTAAACATTTTCAAAAGGAGAGAAAAAAATCCCTTACAATAATGAAACTAAAAAGTGAGGTTTTGACTATGACTCATCTTCTAGAAACCTAAGTTAAAAATATTTGGGGCATATATTTAAAATGATGATGTGGTTCAGTCTTTAAATGAAAGAAGAAGTCAATTATTTATCTTGCTGTATTTTCATATATCAAAGTCACCTAAAATGTGATTTATGATTCAGAAGTATGGGAGCTGAGACATAACTTGTCACTTAAAAAAATTTAAAGCATCTTTATAGTTTTTATTCTTCCTATCATTATATATTTTTAAAAACCTGATAATAATGGAGAGGGTGTCACCATAACAACAATTTACTAGCTAGATTGAATCAATGTATGTGCTTTAATAAATTATACTAAAAATAGTCTTTTATTTCTTAACATGTACATGTCATTCATAATAACATTTGGAAATTTAAATTTTTAAATTTCAAAAATTTAGCCCAATGAATAAAATATACCATTAATATAAAAATAACTCCATCTACAAGCAACTTAATTTCACTTTATCTAATTTTTGTATTAATATTTCATTAAAGTTATGACTGAAAGAGGGAATTACAGTGCCTACTACATAGTTGGTGAACACACAAAATAATGTAAAATATTCCCTAGAGCATTAATTTCATACAGTTGTGTAATATTTTAATGACACTTCTGAACATTCTAAGCAAATGTTGTAAGAAAACAAAAATCAATATACCATGTGGTTAATTTCTTAGTAGTTTATTTTGACAGAAACATTACAATGCACATATGGAGTTGACTTTAAATATAACAATCTACTTTACTTTTTAACTTTGGAAATATTTTTCATTGTATAAATTACAGGTGTACAAATGATGTTTTGATATACACATATATAGTGAAGTGTGACATTCTACTTTTAACGTCTACTGTTAATGTTTATTTACAATCAAATATTGTTAATTTAGCCAGTTGGCTCCTGATAGTACCTCCAGTAATGAAAAATTATCAAAGGTCAATATATCTTGATTGCAGTAGCCTGTACCTTTATTGTCTGTCCAGATTCTTTTCACATCAGGTCTATAACGAAAAGCTAAGTCACAAACAGAGGTATTACAAGACACACAATGGGGTCACTGTTCCCTGGAAAATATCAAAATTTCTAGAACTCATAAGGTAATTTGAGAGCTTCCATTATGTAATCCTTCAACAAACAATTAAATTCTATGGATTTGTTTCATTTAACAGTCCAGCCACGGTATACACAATATATATATGACCCATAAAATAAATTAACAATGAATCAAAGCATATGTTTAAAGTCCTTGATTCATGAAGAAACCAGTTGGAAAACGTTTAAGCCCAAATTAACGTCAAATATTTATATTGTTGGGTTTGGCAGCAGAGGTGGGTTCTCAAGAGAGACAACGCATTCCAAATGGTGTGTTCTCTTCTCCTCTCAACCCCATTCATAAAATGTCTGTTACGCAACGGGATCACTACTAGGTTAAGGAACACAGGCTGGTGTTTAGCGTTAACTAGTACGTAGAAATGAGAACCGCCACTCATCTTGACTCAAACACAAAACTTAAGAGAGATGCTTAGGCAGAGGACTTTTGCACCGGACTCATTTGCGTTTCTTGAAGAAAGCAAACCTAAGAATGTGACTGAAATGGGTAATCGGAACGTACAACAAACGGGCATATACAGGGAAGCTTGTAGTTCTCTGAAACGTAGTAAATCGATTGTGCGGACAGTGATAAATGACTGGCATAGCTCTGGGATAAGCCAAGTCCCAGCGTGTTTGCTATTTTCTGCTGATACTGGGACACTAATTGAAGAAAAGGGACTGGGGAACCCTAACATTGGCTTTCTCTTTCTTAATGCGCCCTTAACCCAGCGGAATTCGCTCTATGCCGACTCCAGCAAAGAGCTGGCAACCTCAAACCCTGACTGATCTGCCTTAAATCCGTGAGTTTGCCCTGGAATCACAAACCGCGAAACCCAAGAGGGAAGATCAATGCCAACACGAGATTGCATGTTCCTCTGACTTTTGTTTGCTCGGGTTCTCATTTTAGACAGACGCTCTTACCCTCCCTAAAAAGCCCGGAAAGATAATGAATACTCCTCTCCTTCATCAAGACAGTCCCAATCACAGCCACACGGAGCGTAGAGGAACCCAACTCCGTCCCTAGGATCTAGTCACAGAGTCGCATCTCCGCGGGTGGCCGCCTGGACCTTCCCTTAAGTCGGGCACAGTTTGTGCCCAGAGAGAGGGGAAAGCATCTCTTTCAATTCCTCCCGAGGCCACTCTTTCTTTAAAGACCCACCTGCATGGGCGCTTCGTGTCTCATTGTTGGCAAATGTCCTTTCTCTCCGGACAGGACAGAGCTGGCCCGGGCGCCCGGTCAAGCGTGCACAGCCTCGCGCGCTCCTCGCTCCACACTCTGCACTCTTGGGGTTCGCTAACCGGCTCCAACATCAGCACCGGAGCTGTCCTCTCCTGGCGCCGCACACGCGTACTGGCTGGGAGCCCCGTGCGCTCCTGGGAGTTGTAGTCTCATCCTGCGAGGCTTCCGGGTAAACGGGCGAGCTACGAACTACATCTCCCGGCAAGCAAACAAGCGCTTAAACAGGCTCGCTCCGCCAGTCGGACTCGGCCGCGGAGCCTCCCTTCTCTTTTCGAAAAGCTCCTGGCTGTTACCTCTCGCAGCCTCGCCTGCCCTTTTCCTTGCAAGGGGCAAACGAAAGTGACCCCAGCTTATCCCAGCCGGAGACTTTTCTTTGCTAACTACCGCTTTCAGGAGCAGATTGTGATTTCCTGGTTAAGAAACACATTACCTTGTGCCAATTTCCAATATAAACGAAGCCACAGCTGCGTTCTGGGACTGTCTGCTCTACCCCTCCCCATCCCGAATCGGGAAAGTTTATACATTTTCCATAGGCACAGTGGGATGATTTGACAATCTCATTCAACAAACGCAGGGGAGAAAGACGGTGAATGGCACACACGTAAGGACAGTGGTTTATGCGCATAATTGCATAGAGAAGGCGCGGGCGCGTACACACACACACACACCCCCAACCCCACACACCAAAGTGCGTGAAAGCGAGATTTCTCGCAAAGCACGCCGAGGAACTCCCTTCTGCTTACCTTTCCGTACAGCTCCATTGCAACTTGAGGTTCGGAAATTCTCAAGTCCCCTGCTACAAAGGAGGTTAGGGGTCTTACGTAGCAAGCGGGGCTAAACTGAAAAGGCACAACACAATGGAACGGGTATGGGTGGCGTCTGGCTGAAAGAAAAACGAGGGACGTGGGGAGGACAGCTGATTTAGATGGATGGCTTCTTTCCTCTGGAGGGGGGAAGCGTGGAGTCTTCAAGTGGCAGCTGCAGAGAAAGGGCTGAGAGTCTCTTAGGAAGTGCCAGGGGCGCGATTGCGCTGGGCAGCCCCTCCCCGGGCCCTCCCCCAGGCACCTTCCACCGTCATTAGCGCGCACACAAGCCGCCGCTGGCCGCGGGCTGGAGAGCTGATAGGACACTGGGTTATTTAACCAGAGCAAGTCACATAAAATGAACACATTCATCACCGAAGCCCAGAAGCACCGTCACAGAATGAGATGGGAGACCTCTATTAAGTTATCCTGTCGTTTCTTTAACACAGACTCATTCCTTACATTACAATCGTACTCCTCCCAGACTAGTTCAAAAAATGGTTTTTGAAATCTCGAAACTGTACTTTTGTTACCCTGATCTTTTCCCCTCGGTTGACTAATATGTATGACTACACATGTCCTCTGTACCTATCTGTAGACAGCTCTCTCCACTTAAGAGTAAACGTTGATCATCCAGCAATAAGCCTTCCTGCCTTGGCATGAAGTCAAAATTACTACATTGGAGGCAGAATGGAAAAGGAATGATCGTGATATTGGCATGGAAGGAATAACTTGAATCAGCTTTAAATTTCATTGCATTAGACAAAGCAGAACAGAGGTTCTGAAACTTAAATGTGCTTGAAAATGTGCTTGGTACGGGGATTAAAATTCATGTTCTCAAACCATGTGTAGAGATTCTGATTCACTAGATCTGATGAGAGGTCTGGGAATTAGCATTTTAAACACCTCAGCAATTCTGAAGCAAGTGATTCCTTTGCCATAATTTGAGAAACACTACCTTAAAATAATTTATATATAAGACTTTTTAAAAGATACAAACCTCAAAAATTTCATGATATGGACTCAATAATGCAACAGCTATGTATTGGAAAGCTACCATATTCATAGTGTCCAGTTAATTTTAGATTTTTTTAAATGAACAAATCTACCATCTGTCTTCTAACCTTGCAACTAGTGAGAATGTAATGTGATATCACCTGGGTAAATAGTTTTTATAATTATTCAGAAAATACATTTAAGCCAGGCACTGTGGCACGCAGCTACTCAGGAGGCTGAGGCCCGAGGATCACTTGAGCCCAGGAGTATGAGGCCAGCCTGAGCAACATAGCGAGACCCCCTATCTCAAAAAAATAAAAAGGAAAGAAAATACATTTACAAATGTTCACCTCATTGTTGAGAGTCATGTGATAGAGAAATTTCATTTAAATTAGCTAGTAACAAATAAAATTAAAAAGTAAAAGGGAATCAATATCAATATGTGTCATATCAGCAGCTAATTAAACTATGAGTTCTGGAATTTTTTAAATTAGATGTATCTAAAGGTTCATATCTTTACAAATTGCTTTAAAGATAGATACTAACAAAATAATACTGACACTTAAATGTATAAAATTGTTTGAAATTTAATAATATTTGCACAGCTTAGAGCCTGACTTGCCACAGAACTTCCTGAAATTTTTGTACTATCATCATTTTCTAAAATTCTCAGAATGCAGAGTCTGATATAGAACATATTTAAATATTATAAATATTTAACTTACAAATTCACTGTTCTTTGAAAAGTTTATCCCTTCTTAACATTTTACTAAAATGACATATGTCCTCGGATGTCTTAGTATATTATTTGTGGAAGAACCTATGAAAATTTAGTTTAAAAAGCGAGAGCTGTGAAAGATTTGGGGGAACTTAATTCTATTCTGTTCATAATGTCTTAGTTGAGTATTTAAGTGGGTGGAAGGAGGAAAAAAATCTATTCAGAAGTCAGCTAAACAAACAGAAGTCTAAGCTGACTATCTCCCTAAAAATCAGAGCAGGATTACTTTAGCTTTGCTTGAATTCAGGCCACTATCTATGAATTTCATTCCCAAAGTCACCAAATGGCTGCTGTAGTTCCAAATCTTTCATCTACATTTCAGCGAACAAGAAAGAGGAAAGGATGAAGAAGGACATTCCTCTAACCCTTTATGTAAACCACTGCTTTTATATTCCAGTGCCTAGAACGTAGTCTATGACCATACCTGTTGCAAGGGAGGCTAAGAAATGTAGTCTTTATTGTGAGTGGTTATGTACCCAGCTGAAAATCAGGAATTCTGTTATAAAGGGAGAAAAAGTTTTGAAAGACAGCTAGTAGTTTGTCACAAAACATCAGAAGGACCATAAGATAAAGCTTGCTGCTTTTTCCCCTTTGCAATTGTAGTGAAATGTAAATGTCTAATTATTTTAAAAATACCTATTCCTGGGAATCTTTGTAATTTAACAGCAATCAAAGTCTTAAAATCAAGGGGTCCAGTGAGAATGGCCTTTATCAAAAAAACCCAAAACAACACATGTTGGCGTGGGTGTGGAGAGACAGGAACACTAATACACTGCTGGTGGGACTGCAAACTAGTGCAACCCCTGTGGAAAGCATTATGGAGGTATCTTAAACAGATTCAAGTAGACCTGCCATTTGACCCAGCAATCCCATTACTGGGCATATACCCAAAGGAAAAAAGGTCATTCTGTAACAAAGGCACGTGTACCCGAATGTTTATAGCAGCACAATTCACAATAGCAAAGATGTGGAAACAACCCAAATGCCCATCAATACATGATTGGATTAGTAAACTGTGGTATATGTATACCATGGAATATTACTCAGCTATAAGGAATGATGAAGATACGACATCTCTATGGTTCTCCTGGAGAGAGTTGGAACCCATTATATTAAGTGAAGTATCCCAAGAATGGAAAAACAAGCATCACATGTACTCACCAGAAAATTGGTTTCCCTGATCATCACCTAAACACAAATCTGGGAATGACACCAATTGGACATCAGACTGAGGTGGGGGTGGGGGAGGGGATGGGGGTATGCCTACACAATGAGTGCATTGCACACCGTTTGGGGAGTGGTAACACTTGAAGGTGCTGACTCGGGAAAGGGGGGGTGGGGAAAAAAATATGAAACTATTGTTTTTAACTTGCACTGTTCACTTAATAATTTATCATGAATATTTCCCATATTATTTCATATCATTGTACAAGAAATAATGTATACATTATGAGGACATACTGTATCTAACAAGATATACTGTTAGACTCTTTGATTCTGTAAAACTAAATTGAAAAAAAAAAAAAATAAAAAATAAAAAAAAAAATAAATAAATAAAAATAACTCTAAGTTTAAAAAAAAAAAAAAAATCAAGGGGTCACCAAAAAATTAGAATACTATGGCTCTCATTGAGGTAATAGGGAAAAAGGGAAGCCTTCTCCACTTACATATGAATCTGGGGTTAGGAGTTGATATTAAAAGACTTAAAAATGCAGAATACATTTAATAAAAGAAAAAGGGGCCACTAGGGAATGTCACAGAATATGTGGCATGAAAACCTCATCATATTAGAATATAGGGCAGTCCCAAAGGTCCTAAGGCACAGAGAAGTTAAATGACCTCCCCAGGGTCACATAGACCTGGGGGAGACATAGCTGGGATGAGAACTCTTAAATCTCTGCCTTTTGGTCTACTTTTCTTTTCACTGCCCCACATAGCTATTCATCATTAATTGGCTTTTTGCTACCCTGTGTTTAGCTAATATTTCCTAGTATTCACTTTGTTGTTTGTATATATTTGGTTCACCTATTTGTCCATTTTGCTATCAGTCCATGTCTTTGTCAGCTTTATTTGTTTCATTTGGTTATTTGGCTTAAACAGAGCTGAGAACAAGGATAATTGAGTATTAATTAATAATAATGAGGTTAAATAAAAAATAGCAATAGATATTTTGTTTTCACCAGTGTCACTATCTCTCTATTAAGCTGAAAAATAAAATTACTGAGTCTTAGTGTGAGGGATAAGGATGCCCCTGAGGATTTACTTCCTCCCCCATGCAAGCCTTACTCAAAGCCACAGTTCAAGGATGTGGCTGGATATCTAATCTTAGATATTTCTGGGACCATCTCCAATCGAATGGGTGGTTTTTCTAGCCTGACCCCATTACCTTTATCTGACTCACTGTATTGGGATTGGCTTTGATTTCAACTTTGTGCAGAATCCATTCCAGGAAATTCTATTGATTGTCTCAGTTCCCTTTGGAAGAAATTAAATATTCCCACAGCAGTACTGATTTTTAAAAATTAAATGCAAAAATTATTTTAACTCATTCTTGCTTATGATGTTTCCACAATAACAAATAATCAATATAAGTAAGGTGCTTTGTGAAAAATAAGTAAGTGCACTCAGACTGAATAGAAAGAAAATGATTCTTTCTTTCTGTAACATAAATATGATACTATTAATGATAGCTACCCTTTCTTTAACACCTACTCTGTGGTAGGTACTTTGTCTATATTATCCCATTGAATCCTCAATAATACTGCAAGGTAGTATTATTGACCTTATTTAACAAAGAAGAAAACTAATAGAGAGGTTAAGAAGAGGTTAAGTAATTTGCCTATGGAATCCGACATAGTAAGATGCTAGGCCACGATTTAAAGCCCAGGGTTATCTGATTTCAAAGTCCGGACTCCTACCCATAGTTTTTCTCATGAAAGGTAATGTTGATTAAAAATGACATATTTTATAATCACTTACGAAGAAGTTTTACTGGATGTTGTTGTTGTTGTTGACCTTGCTTGGGAATAAGGATACTACACATAGCCATCTCATGGAATTATAGGATTACTTATATCTTTTACCTTTTAAAACATTTTAATTTTTGCTTGCATCTTTCAAAACAATACTTTTTAATTTGAAAACTGTGAACAATTTCAGATAAATATAAATTTATATGATTCACTACCAATTTTATTAAGGAGCTTTGTATCAAATTTGGATCTTTTGGTAAAGCACACATATTATATTTCCAGCTCATAGAAGACAGTTTTGGAAAAAAAAACAGATTATAATTATGCAAATTATTAGAAAAACAGAGGAGTACTAAACAATGATGCTCACATTTTATATAAAGTACTAATTCAGCTACTTTTCATGTTGGTATACTTGAGTCAGGGTCATGGGCCCTGCAACTTTATTAAACCATGATATATCTCCCAAGAGACAGCTATCATTACCTTTAAAAAATCATTACTTTCATAAAGCTATTACAAATGTTGATAACAATTTCATAATTAAGACCTGACTTAACTATGTGGAGTTTAGTCATCAAACCCTCCAACTCTCAGCCTTTGATTTGTTCAAAGAGAGGCAATTCAGCATACTGGCTCTGAGAACAGAGAGCGGCCCTAGGCAGCATATCTCAGAAGACCTGCAATAGTGTGGAGATGATGCAGCAAGATGGGGACCATGCTGTTGGCACCCAGCCAGAGTACAAGTGACAGCCTGAATGCCTTCAGCAGCACGGGTGCCTAGAGTTGCCTATCTATATCTGTAAGCTAAGCTTACATCCCAGAGCCAAGTCCAGCTAAGACAAAGAATTAGGTTCATAATAAACATGTCTGTCCTGAACTTCCACAGCATTTAAAAAAAAAAAAAATGAATACACTAAAAAGCGATCTTACAGATAATGTTAGCTGTACTCTTCCATTTTATGGGTACAAAATTAACCCCCAGAAAAGTGAAATGACCTGCCTAAATCCCCACAGGTTATCCAACAGAGTTACAAATATTGGAGAAAAGACAGGTAGCTATTCTAAGGCATATTGAAATTTATTAATGTACTCAAATTTTATGTGTATCAATACTTTTCATTAAATCATATTTAGGTTTACCTATTATAATTTAAAATGGAGAGTCAAAAGGATAAGACACCATCCTCATCCTGAAGGGGGCTGCAAACTAGTTCTGGAGATGAGATACATAAACGGACAACAGATAATATTACAAGGCATCAGTGGCAAAGAATACACAAAGCAGTGCCTGATTAGCTGCCTGCCCACTCTTATCAGTAACTGCTTTAAAGAGAGAGGAATCAGTGCAATGATATTCTACAAGGAAGTAAATTATACCTCTTGATATCTTCAAGAAGGTCATCCAATTATAAATGTAGAATGAGAGACATTGGCTAGTGGACCTTGAAAGGAACTTAAAAAGTATTTAGTTCTTCTTCTTAGTTTGCAGATAAAGAAATGAAAATCCAAAGATGAGTAATGACTCACCTAATTTCACACTAATTAGGAAACAGAGCCAGGACTAATATATAATTTATGTGACTTCAGGTCCAGAGTTCTTTGTAAATACACAACATTTCAACAGTCACTACTTTGGACTTGAACACTTATTTGCTATCTCATAACTTGACCGTATTTTTGCTCAAAAATCAGGAAATTACCACACATTAAATTAGAAGTCAAAAACCTCATTCAGAAAGATAAGTGATCTGATCATTCTCTCTCCTTTGCTGATGGAGAAACAGGGTATAGGATCTAAAGAGAGTTGAAGTATTATACTTTCTTCTTCAAATAAGAGATTGAAAAATATTTTAAATATTATTATCTAAAACTTTTGGCATATTAATTGAGCTACAGAACCAAAGTTTTATTATGTTTCTAATTAAAATTAAATTTGCCCCTAGTCCCCACACATTAAGATGGTCATAAAATCCAATATCAACTGATTTGGCAGAAACAACATGGAAGTTCTCCCTTCTTCCCCCTTAGACCACATAGAAACCTTGAAGCATAGTACTCACAGGAAAAGAGTAGACACTGGGAATTTCTGGGACCTTTGATGGTTGCTAATATTGCTCTTTTCAAGTCAACATGGCCCATTTGCAGGCAGGTAGCTCCATTTTCTCCATGCTAGGTTAAGCCACAGAGATCCTGATCAAAGTTCCAAGGTCACAGGCACATAGCGTATCAATTAGTTTTGCTGTGCAATAAACAACCTTAAAACTTAGTGATTTAAACAACAAACATTTGTAGTGCATGACTCTGTGGATTGACAAGTGTGTCTGGGCTTTGCTAAGCAGTTTTTTTCTGTCTTGATTGCAGTCATGTATGCCCCTGCGGTGAGCTACAAGTCAGCAAAGCCACTCTGGTTCTTGCAGGTTGCCTGGCTGTTGGTTAGGGGGTGGGACAGGAACAGGGTCACATGTCTCTGATCTTCTAGCAGGCTATCTCAGGTTGATAATACCTGGCAACTTTGTAGGGTTCCAAGAGAAAAAGCAGAAACACATACAAGGGTTCTTGAAGCCTAGCTTCAGAACTGGCTTAGCATCATTTCCACTGCTTTATATTGACCAGAAGTCAGCTCAGATTCAAAAGGTGGAGCAATAGACTCCACTTCTTCTTGGGAGGAACTGCATATTCCAAAAGTACTTGGAAGGTATGGAGCATGTGACCATTGTTGCAACCTACCACACATAGGTAAGCATCCTCACAGAGGCTCTGCCACTTCGAAGGCTGTGCCTTCCCTGAGTCTCTGCCTCTGCTGTTGTGGAAACCATAAATCCCACCCCCTTCCTGGTTTCAGGGGTTCTATCAACCTCACAGGGTATCTCTTCAATCTTCAATCACAGTACCTCTGCTGATCTCTCTGAGAACTCCAGTTTATTTACATGGACCTAAGCCTTTAATAACAAAGACTTCAGCAAAGAAGACTCAGTCATTTCTTAATAGGTATTCTGTCACAGTAAATTCTTGGTTAATCTCCTTGTCACAAAATTGGTAAAAAACTTAAGCTAGAATTATCATCAATCATTTCTAAAACAAATTTTTGTAAGCAATCTTTTGTCCACAAAGGCATTATCAATGTCAAATAAATCTGACCCCTCACAATTTATGTTTTCTTCTGTTTGCTCCTTTAGCCCCTTCATAGTCTGAGTATATGTGTGTTCCTGGAAGAAGAGATAGCATATCATTTTAAAGCACGTATTTAACTCTTGTTGAAACAATTATAGTTGAAGTGCACTTTTGTTCATATTGCCATGATTTTTTGGAAGGTGCATTTTCTTGATTTATTTGCTAATGACCCTTACATAAACAATAGTTTTCCTTTGTAATAGCAAAGGCCTCTTTAAGTAAAAGCTGGTTAAACTATTAAAAGGTATATTTAGTGCAAATTCCACAGTAGCATAGATGAATACCATGTCTTTAAGAAGGCCAGAGTAGAAGGAAGAGTGTGAGAGTCGTATTTATCCAAGATTTACTTTATACTAGGGACTGTGCTAGATACTTCACGTAGTTTAGATTAATGTTTACACTAGCAAGAGGTAAATATGATTGTCTTCTGTATTGACAGGAAAAGATGGCATGGTCAAACTGGGTAATTGGTAGAGAATTTAATAAAGGGACTATTTACAGAACCATGGACAGTGTTAGTGGAAACCAACAGAGGGAGAGCACGGTGCCCTGGGAATATAAGCAGCAGGGAACCAGTGAAAATTTCTAGCCAGAAAGGTCAAGGCCAGGAAAAGAGCATTTACTTGAACCAGGAGAAATTGCTGCTGAAAATGGAGTCCATAGTGGAAGGAAATAACCAACCCTCCCACCCTCTGCCTCTACGTATCTCTTCTCAAATGCTGTATTTCAGGCTCATGAAGATTTTTTTTGGTGAAGGGGTTTTTGGAACGCTGAAAATTACATTGAAGTTAAAACTAGGATTAGGACTAACTTGGTTTGGGAAATAGGATAACCAACCAACCATCCTGATTTAACAAGGACTGAAGAGTTTTGGGACTCAGGATTTTCAGTGTTAAATCCTGGAAAGTCCCGGCACAAGTTGATCCCACTCTATAGGAAAATGAAAAACAAATAATAATAAGCTTCCTCTATGCACTATGCTATACCTGTAAATATTAGCCAAGGTTATTATGCTGCAAAATGTACTTTCTGATCTCACATTTTCATCCCTTGACTAATGGAACATTATGTCCTGGTAGGAAAGCAATCACCCTATGAATAGAAGCCGGTTGAGGTTGAGAATTCTTAGTGTCTGTCAATTTATGTTGCTTTTAGCATACCACAATAAGTGGTCCTCCCTAAGTCAACCTTTATGCCTGTGATATAACCGACGATAAGAACTTTCAAGTAGGATGCTTTCCCTTTAGATGTTTCATTACAGATGGATTCATAGGAAGTGTTTTTGTGGGTGGCAGTTGTTGTTTCTTAACACTCAGAAGCTACTTGATTGAGAATTACTTTCATCCCTCAAGAGGAGATACTGGGTTGGAACACAGTATTCAGACCCAAGCACTTCAGCACTATTTGAATTGAACCAAAATGAATTGAATTTTGGTTCAACTCACTCCATCTTCTTATTGTGTTTCTTGTTTTTGTCTGTAGAAAAAGGGGTTGGTGGGTGATACAACAAAGATAAAAAGTGATACAAGGTTTTAAGGAATTGATTTTCTTATTCAGCTAGCGAGGTGGATGGAATATATAATAGAATGTTGGAAGTACTTTCCAGTCTAACATGCAAAGCCAGGAGCGTGGCAGCTAACTTGGTTATTTCATTAGCTTGAAGTACCAGAAATGATTATAAATTTCACTCATGTAGCTCAAATGATTTTCCGGAACATCGGGGATAAAGATACACAAGAAAAAGTTTTGCCCCGGTGAACTTTATGTTTTATCTGCTCATGAACAATTGAGGCTCAGACTGCTTGTTTACTTGTTGCCTCATTCTTATAAGTCACATGTACAACTCAGAAAAAGACAGATCTAAGTCAATCATTTTAGGCAGAAATCTACCAGTGCATTTAATAGCTGGCTTTTCAGGAGAGTTTGCTAAGCTTTTTACATGTGCCAATTTATCATTTTCCTCTCACATAAAATCCACAAGGTCGATATTTAATGGTCCTTATTTACAGGTGAGAAAATCAAGACCTAAGTGCTTATTCACCACGCCACAGGCCTTGCATAGGTGTGAACTAGTATCCCCATGCCCTTATAAAGAGACATAGTCTGCAGGATAGCTTCTAAAGCTCTTAGATGATTCCTTGTAACATCAGAGAGATAGGTTTGGCACTTTGTTCTGGAGCTTTAGAATTTGTCAGTTTCTGAATATTTACAAAATTACCCCCAAACCAGTGCACAAATTGCCAATTGTCCTAATTAAGCTTATACTCAGAAATGAAATCTGGTAGAGTTTTCCTGCTCAAGAATCTTAATCCTACCTTCCACAACATAAATTTTGAATTAAGAAAATAATCAATGGAAAGATAATGAAAATAGAAACATACTGTCAGATAAGTGTTTTAAGGGAGAAAAATATTCATTTATTTATTTAAAAAGTTAATATTTTCTGAGATTTATTAGGTTCATGGTCTTATTAGAGCCGATATACTCCTTTTTTATACTATGTTTCGTTCTTTCTGGTTTTTGTTTTTGTTTTTTTAGAGACAAGGTTTCATTCTGTCAGGCTAGAGTACAGTGGCATGATCACAGCTCACTGCAACCTCCAATTCCTGGACTCAAACAATCCTCCAGCCTCAGCCTCCCAAGTAGCTGGGACTACAGGCCACCACAGTTGGCTAATTATTTTCTTTTTTGTAGAAACAGGGTCTCGCTGTGTTGCTCAGGTTGATCTTAAACTCCTGGCCTCAGGTGATCTTCCTGCCCCTGTCTCCCAGAGTGCTGGGATTATAAGTGTGAGCCACCACACCTGGCCTTGTATTATGTCTAAATAAAATACTTTCCTTTTAATCATTCTGTAACATTTCATTCAAATCATTTCAAAATGAAAGATGTATCATAAAACTTCAGAAGAAAAAGTAAAGTAATAAAATAACAATTCTTTACATATTTATAATAACTGTGATATAAATATTATTGTAATTTTCATTTTATAGATAAGGAAACAAAACCAAAGATCAAGTGAATTGCCTAGGGTTACATGGCAAGCAAATGGAAGACTCCAAACTGGAACCCAGTTTCCCAGCCATGCAAGGAAATATTAATACACAGTGATTCCCTGGGTCAGCACTATTGCACTTGCATTGCTATGGGAACTTAGCATTTAGAACCTTGGAGAAATAAATGTCACCACTAAATAGGAAGTCACACATGTAACAGGGAGCATTCTCCCTGAGGCTTTTTCCTTAGTAACATCAGCCTTCTCTATTCAATCCTAAATCTGCACATTGTTTTCGTGATGCTGAAATTATCCTGTGTTGATTGAGTTCACCTGGATAAGAAAAATATTTCTCATGTGATGATTGTTAACATTAATAAAATAATAAGAATACTCTCTTATTATGGGGGTATTTGCTATTTGTGAATCACTTTCATATTGATTAGGTCATACATCTCCAGACAAACTGAGGTGGAAGATATGCTGTTTTTAATTATATTTTGTACTTCCATTGTTGGGGGCGGGGGACTAATGAGACATTTATAGGAAGATTCTTCCTGTAATGATTCATAAATTTATATATATAAATATGCAAAAGTGTTTCAGTATTATTGCATTTAACTCTGAATTATCATGCTGTTTCTCATTAATTCCCTTATAACTGATTATTATAATCCTGATGATAAAATTTAGTAACTTAAATGTTTTAAAATAATATCCCCATATTGGAACTTTATGGCCCAAGAGAGTCTGAAACTAAAGCACAAAAAAAATCACTGGGGTTAACATGTATTTATTGCTTTGTTTTCAGAAGGAACTATATATCTTTTGACAAAAAGTTAGTGAATTCCTAGAAAAATCATGGTGCTTGCTATGGATAGTCAAAGACCCAGTTTCATACTCAGACAAACCAATATAAAGAAACCAAAATACCCCTGAAGTCATAGACCAAAAGATTTCCTAAGTAGTTACTACGAGTCAGCAGGTATTGGAAAGCTGATTCTATAGTATCAAAAGACCTGAATGCAAGTCCAGTTACTCCATTTAAAGAGCAAGAAATGTTGATTAACCCTGCAGCTTCTGTAAGCTTTTATTTTTCTTCTTTCATACAGGGTCAACCATAGCTTAAGAGCTGTTTTTGAATTTATGTCCACTGTAAGGAGCTATACTATTAATAATAGGATTGATGGTCAAAGGGTCTGGGATGGAGCTGAGTTAGTTTGGACAAGTTATTGAACTTCTTTAAGCCTCAATGTGCTTGTCTGTAAAATAGGAATGATGCTAATAGCTTCTCTGCCCTACCACAGCATATGTGTGCAGTAACTGTTCAATACACACCTGTTGAAAAAACCAAATTAACCTACTAGGATTTTTTAAAAGATGGATTTATAGCATTTTATATTGCATATATAGATATTTTCAATTGATCTTGGACTTATTATAGTAAATGCCTTAAAAGCAGTAAAAATATACATTTGGGAGTAAATGAAAAAAATTTTTTCAGCATCAGTGCAATCAAGATTACACAGTACAATAAGTAACTGAAGAAATGCTTAATGTACTCATATTTTCTCTTTATCTAAAAACCAGTTTAAGTTCACTGGTTCTTCTTTTATAAATATATATATATACGTATAGCAGTACTGTGAATACAATGTGATAGTCATCAAAAATAAGCTAGAATATAAAATGTTTTTAACATTACATATTCTTCAATTTGATCAGAAGCAGGGAGAAGGAAGGTTAGCATATTTTGTTAGTTCTAAGATGCCATCAATTGGGTACAAGATAGACCATTATTTTATTTACCATTAATAACAAAATAAAAAATTTCTGCCAAACAACCATGACTTATTATCAACTATAAATTGCATTCCAAGTTCAGATATGTTAACATGTAAAAAAATATAAAAAACTGCATCTCAGAATCAATGAAATGTGATATGTTATACTGAATCGTAGTAACCATGTCCCATCAGAGTGATAATTTGGTACCTGCTTCACTTTGTCCTAAGTAGAACAAAAGAGCAAATTGAGTTGTCATCAAATTATTTTCATCACCTGGTCATTTTTTTCTATATTGACTATATATATTTTAAGTAATTTCCAAGGGATGTATCATTCTATCTTTGAAGTAAGATAGTATTATTGCTAGGCCATAAACTTACCCATAACACTGAAGGCACCTTTTGTTTCAGGGTGATTAAAATGCATTTTCCTTCCTGAGAGGTTGTGAAGATTAGTGGTCTTGAAACTCTACAGCCAGACCAACAAATCTTAGTTCTTTCTAGCTATCTATAAATTAGCTAATCTCTCTGTGCCTTGGTTTTCTCATCTGGAAAATGGGGATGACAGTACCTTACATTATATGATGAATCAATGAGTTTACATGGGTAATGTGCTTAGAAAGTGTCTGATACATAGTATGTACCAATAAATGCCAGATTTTATTTAGTATCATTGTTGGTTTTCAGAGAGGTTGAAGAACTTCAAGAAAATAATTTTTTTCCTTTTCTGGTGTTGCTATTATAATCTCCACAGGTACAGACTAGTGAGGAATAACTGGCTTCCTCAAATCTGACCACATTGAACCGCTCCTAGCACAGCTAGCTGTTATTGTGCTATTTCCTGCTGGGAACGCAGAAGATGAATTCATTTGACCAAGCCATTATTATGAAAATAGCAAATTATTGTTATTGCTTCCCCCTTAGCTTCTTAAATCTCAATATTTTTATAGCGTTTTCCAAATGTTGGCCAAGCTGCTTTCACTAGAATTGTTACATGAATTATCTACAGCATTCATTTTTGCTGTTTACTCTCTAAGAGTGAAACTTGAGGCACAGACACAGGCTATTGGACTAATGGCGTGGAACAGCACGGATTCAGGGGACAGAGTATGATCTTTGTAATCAGACCACCCAGAGTTGAAATCCTAATTCTATCCATGCACCAGCTTTGTGATCTTGAATAAATTATGTAACTTCTCTGAATCTTGATTTTTGAGGTAACTTTTTTGTTTGTCACAACTTGGAACTTACAAAAAAGTTGCAAAAGGGATACCAAAAAGTCTCATGTACTCTTTACCTCAATGCATTGATTATTAACACTTTCACTTTTGCTTTATCATTCTTGGCGTGTGTATATATATGTATAAATTTATAGATTTTTTTCTGAATCCTTTGAAAGTAGATAATGATAGTCTCTTATATAATTAGAATACATTTATCCAGTTTAGGAAATTTAGCATTGATATAATTCTATTACCTAATCGACAGGCCATATTCAAACTTCACCAATTGTCCTAATAATGTCTTTTATTGCTCTTTTCCCAGCCCTAAATCCAGTCACAGGATTCACACATTTTATGAGTAGTCATGTCTCTTTCCTCTTCTTGAATCAGATTTTTACTAACTTTTTTGAACTTGACATTTTTGAAGAGTACAGGACAATTATTTTGTCAAATGTCCCTCAGTTTGGGTTTTTCTGAGCTCTCCTTATGATTAGATTCAGGTTATGCATTTTGAGCAAGAATAATACTTAGTGATATGTTCTCAGGACATCACATCAAGGCGTGTGTGAAGTCAATTTGTTTCAGTATTGGTGATGTTAACTGAATATTGATTAAGTTTTTTCCATTTTATAGTTACTATTCTCCCCTTTGTAATTAAAAAGTAATATGTGGCAATATACTTTTTTTGGGTATGTGGAGATATCCTGTTTCTCATCCAACATTCACCAACTAGGTTTAGAGTCCATTGATGATTCTTGCTGGATCAATTATAACTATGACAGCAACAAAATGGTGATTTTTTTTTTTTTCAAAATGATGATTTTTTAAAAAAAATTCATTATTATTTATATGTTTTTTAGCTGGCTTATACTGTTAAAGAAGAGCTTTCTCTTCTCCCCATTTAGGTCTTCATTTATTTAGTATCAGTATGGACTTAATCTTCTTACTTATTCAATGGGCTGTAGTTCCTTGTCATTATTTACTTTATTATCCCTTATCCTAGAATCAATTTTCAAGGCCATAATTTTCAAAGGAAATTTCTAACCAACCCAATGTCAAAAGAAAAGAAGCCTCATCCCACTATACATCACAAACAGGACTGTGTTCTAAGCTGAATGGTTACTAAATGCCAAATGAGAGAAGCAGTATTTTTCAAGCTGTTCTGAGTCTTGTGTTTTTTTTATTATTATTATTAAGGTATAATTTAGAGACAGCAAAACTCACCTTTTTTAGTGTACATTTCTGAGACTTCTGACAAATGCATACACTGGTTTACTGCCCAAAATATTACCTGATACACGTTTATACTCATCCCATCCCCTCCAACTCAAACCCTAGCAAGGAATGTTTACTATCCCTAAGGTTTTACTTTTTCCAGAATGTTGTTCAAATGGAATTATACAGAATGTAGCCATTTGTGCCTGGCTTCTAACACTCAGCAGAACACACTTGAGCTCTCAAGTATTGGTGTAATTTGTTCCTTTTTCTTGCTCGGTAGTTTTCCATCTTGTGGATGTGTCAGTTTGTTTCTCCATTGTGGGCCCTGATTCTGATTCCTCAATGCTTCATTCTTCTCTTCATTCTTCCTCAATCCTTGCTTCTCTTTCCCTGCTCATTGCCATCTTCACCCTCAAGGAGATGAAGTACTACTCTGTTTGGGCAGATTGGAGGATGCTTATTTGATCTTCTTTTGTGGTGCAAACTTTGTGAATAGAAATAAGCTTATATTAAGCCAATTTTTTCTCTCAAAATACAGTTGTGAAGGTTAAAAGAGACGGCTTTGGCTTTTGGTCTCCCAGCTCTGCCACTTACTAGCTGTGAGATCTTAATCACGTAACCTCCTGTCTCTGTGCCCGTGTGCCCTTATACTTGGAATGGAGATGAGAACAGTACCTACATCCCTGAGTTATGAGCATTATGTAAGTTCACGATTGTAAATGGCTTAGAATAGTGCCCGGCATATTGTAAGCTCTTAAGGAATGTTGGCTGTTATTATTTAGAGCCATTGTGACACCTGGGAGGGTTTTTATTTTGATTAAAGATGTAACATATGCAAAACTTAATTTCAGTTTGGTCTTGCTCTAGGAAGAATGTTCCATAGTCAGGAAGGTGGGTTTGGGCTGAGGGAGAAAAGCTAGACCCTCTCTTGGCTAAAAGTTATGTGGCCGTCCTATAGGTGGTAATGAAGAATTTCTGTATTCTTCACCTCATTTTGCTAGGAGAAAACTGTCTAATACACCCTCATGCACTGTTCCCATTGTCCCTGCTCTGAGATAATTAGATTGGCCTGGCTGGTGTAAGAGCTGTGTCTGGGTGAAGTACGAGTTTAACATTTATCTGACTTACACAGTCCCCTTAGCAATAGAAGCACAGGCTTGCTGGAAAATATTGCTGCCTTAATCCTCCTGTGGGCTCTCAGGTCATGTCACTCCTGTGGACACCTTGCCACCACCCCCAACGACAGTATTCTGTGCACATTTTCAATCTTTACTGGTTGCTCCTGAAAAAGGACAGAAAGGATTACAGGCAAAAAATAATTTTATTTTCCCCTTATTCTGACCTCTTTGATCTTGAAATATTGATAAAATAAGTTCTTCCAACCTAGGTTGTAGTTCCTGTGCCTCAATAAAAGTTTTATAAGTTTCACCTACTGTGCGTACTTTACTGGAGGATAATCCCTTTGTTCATATTATTCTATAAACCTAGTATTTACTTCATTTATACAATCTTCCTTTGAGATTTTAGAAACCCATTTTTTTAGATGTGGATCTATATTCCTTGGGCTCCTATTTTTATAAGCAGCCTAAGCTTCAGCAAACCCTGCAGTAATTATAAAATAGTATCAGAATAAATTATCACTGTGTTATAAGCTTCTGATATAAAAAGAAAATCTTTTCAGTTTCAGTCTTTTAAATGATAAAGCATTTTTCTACAAGTTACATGTGTATAACTTATATTTTAAAAATTCATATAAATAAAAGGATAAAATTAAAATTATCTAAAGTAACACCACCTGGAGATAACCCCTTTTTTTATTGGTTTGTTTCAGAATTATCTGTATGTCTATCTATCTATCTATCTGTATGTCTATCTGTATGTGTAAAATAAGACACTCCTACTTTAACTTCCTATGCCAATAAATATGTTTCTACATTTTAACGGCTTCATGATTTTATGCCGTCTTCATTATCTACTAAATAACACACACACACACACACACACACACACACACACAGAGACGGCCTGTCTGGAAAGTATTCAGCCATTGTTAATATAACGAGAATGGTTAGCACAACATCAATCTAGCCTGGCAGCCAAGGAGAGTGGCCAAAATGACTGAGCGAGTAGAGGAGAATCTGCATCAAATTTTGCATTAAGCTTAAACATTCCTCGGTGGAAACTATTCAGATGATTCAGAAGACTTTTGGGGACGATGCAATGAGTGCAGTGTAAATAAAAGTGTGGCACAAACGCTTCAAAGATGGTCAAGAATCTGTTGAAAATGATCCACATTCTGGAAGGCCTCAAACAAGCAGAACACCTGAGAATGTTGTATGGGTTAGGTTGAGAGATGCTGGGAAAACTGTGTGAAGTCCCAAGGTACCTACTTTGAAGGGGACTGAGACGTCATTGTCCTATGTACAATGTTTCTTGTATCTTGTATCCTCATCAATAAATGTCTCTATTTTTCATATTACATGGCTGGATACTTTTCAGACAGAGCTCGTATATACATATATCTTTGTGTACTTGAATCTGCTTTTTGGCTTTTCTCTGTTCCTTTATCTCTCTGTATATTTCAATGCTATTTTCATGATACTTTAGTTTTAGAAACTTTATAGTATTTTTCAATGTTTGATTAAGTTTCCCCTTATTGCTCATTTTTAAAATTTTGAACTAGAGGAATTGTTGTTATTTAAGTGGCAACTATCTAATCTTAGAAGAGAGTTGTAGTTTTAAATGATATTTTCCACACTCTCTTACACAGATTTCACAAGTGCATGCACACATGTATACACACACTTCAAATAGAGCTGTTGTAGGAAAAGGGTGATGGAGAGGTTTGGTTTCCAGCATTCCACCTCCTTCTCTTACATGGGCTTCTCATGCCAGGAGTTCTTGGAGGGGCTCAGTGAACACTCTCTGCCAATACCTCATTGCATCTTCCTTTCAGTTAGTGGTCCAGCTAGAAAGGCAAGGCAATTCCATGTCAGGCTCTCTCTCATGGATAATTGCATTTTAATATTATCTACTTCTGTAACCCAGAGAAATGAAATCTTGATGCTAGAATTTCAGTTTTCTAGATGTGAACCACCAAGTGAGAAATTTTTCACCCCACATGGATAATTACGTATTTTACAAACTATAGACCTAGCTCTGACCCCAGAAATCCAGGCTCACATATCCTGCTATGTATCAATTTTTGAGATTTAAAATATTTTCCCAGCATTAAAATGGCTCCTAAATTCTGTCAATTATGCACAGTGGAGCCTCAATCATTCACAGAAGTTACTGTTTAAATAGTTGATAACGGTCCAGTAATGGGGAGCAAGTGAAAGAATTGGAACTGGAGAGTGACGTTATAAAAAAGGGTTTGAGGCTTTAGTATGACATCACTGTGCAGGATAAGTTGCAAGGAAAAGTGGCTGGCAAAGAGAGGAATCAGCTGGGTCAAAGGTTTGTAACTTTGGAGGCATCTGAATCATTTGTAGAATGTTTAATGAATGTGTAGGCTTTGCAGGCAGTAGTAAGTAAATCCCATCATCTAGAGGTGAAGCTGTGCTGTTTATGTGTTATTTGTTTTAATGCTCTCCAGGTGATTTTACAAATTATTTATTGTGGTAAAATATGCATAACATAAAACTTACCATTTTAACCATTTTTAAGTATACAAATTATCAAGAGATTTTAATTTGGGCTTTAAATGAGTTCTAGTTAAGAAGATGGGGAAAGGTATATGTATTAAGGAGGTGGAAAGCTTTTGAAATAATGCGGCTTATCCTTAAATGTAAATTAATCTATGATATCTGTGATTTTTAGCTAATCACTTGATAAATTCATGGTGACTTTCACTAAATAATAAAAAGAAATTGAGCTATTAAGCCTAAAGAAGTAATGAATTCGAGCAAATCCCTTATGTAGACAGAAGCAAACTTTTACAAAAATTATTTGTCCACTTCAGAGCTTCTTTGGATTGATAAAGAAGTCTGGACTTATCCAAATTGTTGCGGCCCGATTACAGAACGGGAGATGAACACATAAACATACATACAGACACACAGAAAAAAACACATGCACACACATAGACGGTAAAGACTGCAGTAGGGAAAGCTGCAGTCGCTTTATTTTTATACACCTTTTGTCCAGCAGCTACTTCCTGGCACGTGACTATCTTTAGAGCCCTGAGGCGACATGTTCCATTTCTTATGGAAATTGCTCAAGGGAAGGCAAACGTTTGCATCTTAACCTTTGGACCTCATTACCGTTCCCCCCCCCCCCCCATGCAGGACAATGAGACACACCTTGGCTATTTGCCACAGGAAACAATTTGTCTATTTCAATAGGCCATTGACCTTTAGCTCCAAGAAGCATTCAGCAGTCAATGGGCCGTGTCCGGACCCACTGACTTCTGGCCTCAAGAGCGTTCTGGACCCATTGACCTTTGGACCCAAGAAGCACGTCCAGCTTTGCTGACTCTGAGCTCAAGCCAATTCTTGCTCAGGGATGATCCCTACACAAATAGTAATAGGAGTCATCAAAGTACTCAAAGAAGAGGAGTGATATGATAATGCTGTTTTAGGGAAGATAATATGATGTCATGATGAAGATGGTTTGAAAGGGGAGTTGGCTGGCAGCTAACTCTGAGACACTCTGGAAATGGGATACAGTTTAGTGATGAGTGAGTTATTACAAACCCTCAATGTTGAGGTGGTAGGTTGTAGGGAGGTCTTCAGCCCTCCATACTCCTGGCCTCGATGATTTGGGTTGAAGGTGTTTCTCTAGTCCACAGTTATACCACATTCGCATGTTCAGCAGATTGTTTGGCTTCCAACCTTGGAAGAATCAAGCCTGTACACAATTGTCTTCTCCTGCTGTTGGAGCCTATGTACAGAATGAAACAGACCATTAAGTTCTGTCCTGGACTATTCCATAACTAGACCTCGGAGTGCCCAGACACTGGCAAGGCAGACTGTGGAAGGATGGCCCAGGTTTGCCGGCCTCAACAGCCCAGCTGACTCAGTGAATCAAAACCTCAGCATTATTATTCATGGGATACAGTGAAGCATCTTCCGCCAAACCTTTCCTGAATAACAATGAGAATTATCAGCACTGAAAAAGCAGAGTCATCTTTGCCAGGATGTGATTTCCCTCTCAAGAGACAGCAAACACTGAGAGTTTGTTTTGAAGCAGAAGAATATTCAGGAAAAAAATTTCAGGAAAGGGATAAAAAGTGAACAGATGAACCCAGAAATGATAGTTGATGTTAGCCATTACTCTACAGAAAAGAAGCCTATAAAGACTACGTAGCAAGTTGCAGATAAAATAACATGCCAGTTGTGGACATGACCGACAAATGTGTGCTTTCATACTGATTAATCACCCCCACATTTACCTCTGGGCCAACTCGACTGCACTGCTGGCAGCTGGTTAGCATGCCAATTCCATTGTTGAGTTCTGGACTTGGAGGGCCTCTAGTGGCCATCAGCCTCATTAGGAAAAGAAGAAACAATTGCTATGTCATCTGAAGAGTTTTGTGCCCAGAATTTAAAACGTGATGTTCTAAGTCTGCCCTCTTTTTGTGACAGGGAGTTTTTGAGTGACTCAAAGGTGAGTGGATTCTATAATAAAGAAAGAGTGACGCTGGTACTTCTTGACTTTATTTGCATGTATTACTGAGTTAGTACCACAGAGGTTCCCTGATGAAACTAAGAGATGGTTAATATACATCATTCCAGAAAATGTAATTTTACCTTCCTCTCATGCCCAGCTTAAAATGATGGGTAGGTGTTTTAAAGCTTTTAAATACATTTAGTTCAGCTGGGAACACACTCTGCTTACCTCTCATCAACCGCCACCCAGAAAGCCCCTAAGAATGTACAAGACAGCAAATAACACAGCCTTTGGTGGGAGCAGCAAAATGCACCCAAGCTTTTGCCTGTTTGACTCTTACTGGCTCCTTATTCTTTTCAGAATAGAAGGTGGGACTGGAAGTGCATTCTTCTGAGAGGTGCTCAAGTCAGAAATGCTGATAAGAACTAATTGAGTCTGGACTAAAAAGGATCCTACAGAACAAAGCCATGTCACGGGAGGGAATGTGTCTACCCTGTTCTCCACTGTGTCTCCAATGCTTCATACATAGAAAATATCCAAAACATTTTTTCCAAATAAGAATAAAAAAAAATTGTTGCCATTTCTTAGAACTAGTTCTGCTCCAGGCTATATGGAATGGTGTTTATAGACAGTTCTTTGCTATCTAGCCCATATCACCAGGATAAGAGACTAGATAGGGATTTGGGGAAGGGTGAAGAGCAATGTTAGTTAGCAATAGAAATGTGCATATTTCCAATATCCCTGGAACTGTATCTTCTTGAAGTTATTACAATAATCAAAAGAAGACTGAATAAAGCATGAAACCAACAAGGGATGTTAGATCCGGTTCCCCTTGGCCCCAGAAACAGAGAGGCAGAGTCATTGAGGCTGCAAAAAGGCAAAGGATTTTATTGGCTAGCTCGAGCTAGGGTCCAAATTCCAGAGCACCAACGCAGTGGCCTCTCCAAGAACTAGGACCCCGCCCTGGGGTAAAGGTTAAGCTTTTATACTTTTCTGTATGCTAGTTTTCACACGACACGTTAGTCTGCACACGACACGTTAGTCTGCACACGACATACTAGTCTGTACACGACACACTAGTCTGCACTTCATCCCCCCTTAGTTTATTTGTCCTTTTTTTAGAAGTGGCTGATCGCGTTGGCTTCAGGTTTGTTGACTCTAAGCTTCGGGCTTTTCGCACTGGCGCCAGTTGTAGTTAACGTCATCCAGGGGAAGAGGAGGGTCTCCGACGAGGAGGGGGGCTGTTGTTGCATACCTTCTAGTTTTTGGTTACAAGCAATACTGGGAACACACGCCCTGCACAAGCCGTTCATGCGCTGATCATGTCTTGCTCTTCTTATCTACTTAGTTGGTTGGAGGGCCCCTGGACTCTCCAGCCCTTTATCAGAAAGTAACTTGCGGTTACCTCCCTGGGGCTTTGTTTTCCTTTACTTTAGTGAAGCCTGCCATGGCTCCACTTACGCTAAGCACCAAGCCAGCAAGCCATATATACAGAAGCAGAACTGGGCTTCTCACATCCAGGAAGCCTAGCCTATCATGGAGTTACCTTTGCTCTTATCCCTGTTTTTCATTCTGATTAACTATATTTATCAAACAACTAAAAGAAGCATAGTCACAGAAGTGAATAGCATCAGTTAGAATCAAAGAGACCACACATTTTCCTACTATCAATTCCTGTTCTTCAGGGAGAGTTTCCTTACGCCTAGAGGCATGAACTATAAGCTACCCAGAGGCAGAGAGAGGCCACTATGCTCAGTATTTACAAACTCATTGAAATCAAAGTGTCAAAATGTGGCTGAGGTCAACCAAGGAATCCTTTTGAAATATATCTCTAACAGTGCTCATTAAAGATGGCAGACTGGACTTCTGTATTTATCTTCTCTCCGCCCCAAGACCCCATTCAATCAGTAGGAAAAGAATAAAAAATATGTTTGCCCATAACAACAGATAGAATAGGAGAGAGGCTATCAACTGAAAAGAGATTTCAATAAGTTTCTGGAAGGCAGAAAGGTAAAGGTGATGTTGACTATAGAGACTGAATGGGAGGAAGCTGCCACCTAGAATCCATGCTACAGGTGCTGCTACCAAAGAAGCACCCAGGGTGCATTGGCAAGGCTGCAGACTCAAGACCCAGCAGCAGGAGTGAAAAATGGGGGCCTAACAGAAGGTCTGAATACAGAATAGCTGATTTCCTCAACCCATCAATTCTGACAGCCAGAAGACAGGCATTTATCCCAGAGGGGGGACGTGAGGGCTCTTCCCTAAAGAAACTGAACAAAATCTGTCTGGGAGAACCATGGCAGACAGTGTGAATATTGTCATATTAAAGAAAAGTACACTACTTCCTGGAATTTGAGGCCTACCCAACATAATGTCTAGCTCCTTGCCCACTTCCTCCAAAGCAATAGTAATTATTAACATACACCCTTCCAGTTCACAGAACCCCAGGTTAGCCTTCATATGACCTGGTTCTGAACCACAAAATAACCAATTAAAGCTTACCAGGCCTTTTAGGACAGATTTCTATGACAGCAAAAGTAGACAATAAACAAATTTTAAGAATCGCTCAGAGAGGAATTAAGATTATTCTGGGAATAGAATGTCAAATCAGTATCTTCAGAGAGATTTGAGACGATATGTATTCACAAAGCATGAACAGGATGCTATGAAGAAGGAACTGTCAGAGAATATGAAAGAGATCTTAGAAATTAAAAATATGATTGAAAAAATATAAAAATTATTATCAGGTATTAAAGACAAGATCAAAGAACTTTTCCAAATAGTTTACATTTTCCAAATAGCCAGAAGCCATTCTAAGTATTTTATTGACACAGCAAGCCTATCATGTAGATAATGGTATGATGCTCTTATTTATAACTGAGGCATAAAGCTACTATCACAAGGTCATTTAGCTAAGGAGCCAATATTAGAACCCAGTTAGTTTAGCTCTAGAGTCCGTGAATTTAACTAGTATGCTATACTATTTCCAGTAATAATAACTAACATTTATTAAGTACTTACTGTGTGGTAGGCACCGTGATAAATGTAATAACTCATTTAGTTGTCTGAACAATCCTGTGGTAGATGTCACTATTAGTCCATTCATAGATGAGGACATACAAGCAAGAAAGGTTAAGAAACTGCCCTGAGTCAAACAGATGGTAAGTGGGGAGACGAGATTTGAATCCATGCAGTCTTGTTTCAGCATCCATTATGCTTCTAAAATACAAGGGAATAAAAATATGAAAAGAAAGATAAGGTTTGCAACCAAACAATTTAATATCTGACTTCCAGTAGTTTCAAAAATAAAGAGCAGAGAAAATGAAAGTGAAGAAATTATCAAATAAATTTTAAAAGGGAAGTTCCCTAGCTGAAGGAGGACACAAATATTCATATTGAAAAGGCTTCCTAGAATTCCATGGAACCTGGTTTTAAAAAGAACAACACCTAGGCATAGCATTGTGAGATTTTAGAGCAATAAGGAGAATGAGAACAAATTTCTATTGGGGGTCAAACTATGCTGATGGAAGGAGGCAGGAAAAAACAGATAAAATGAGCTTTGACAGAGAACAGACATCTCTACTGAATGCTAGGAAACAGTGGAGGCATGACAGGATTCTGAGAGGAGTGGGTGGGGTTCAATGGAGAATTCTATTCTCAGTCAAATTATCAATAAAATCTGAAGACAACAGAAACAAATTACATGTGTGAGAAATGAGAAACTTTATCTCTTCTTGTAAGTAGTTACTTGAGACTCTGCTCCAACCTGGCAGAACTAGACAGTAATTTTTTTTTAAAGCACAAGATCCAGGAAATAATGGCTTCAACCTAAGAAAACAATTAGGAAACACCCACATGCAGCAGGTGCCAAGATCAATTAATTACTCTAGCTTTAACCAAGGGCCAGAGGGCTCCAAATAAGAAAAGAAAAAGGGAGAGAGGGAGAGAATAACAATTTTAAAATGGCAAGTTCAAGAAAACTAAAGAAAGGATATATAAACACAACTTTTTTCCTATGGTGAATAATATATTGATGTAGTAATATAAATGTTTTACACTAATATTCAACCTATATATAAAACACAGATGATTATGGTTACAAAATAGAATGTAAAGGTTGAAAAGCAAAGTACATTTGATAATAGTGGGAAATTAAAGGAGAAAGAGAGAAAGGAGGGGTGTTGTCAGGGCTCAGTGTATGGTTGTACAGTTTGTGCACGTCACCAAGGTGCCCAGCTAATGGTGCAATGGGGCGTTGAAAGCAAACACGTTGGAGAAGGGGCATGTTTTCTTTGTACAAAGGAGCTATCAGCCATGCCTACATGGGTTGAGTCCACCTAAAACAGTATCTTTTCCTATTTGACACAAACATGTTACTCATAATCATAGGTGGCCTTAGGTGAAAGTAATGATAAGAAAAGTTAAGAGATACTATTAATAGGTGAGAGAATAAAAGGTTCAAGCATGCATTTAATATTGTAACGGTAACTGATGTAAAATATGTCTATATGTGTAGGAGACAGAGGACAGATCGGGGTGGCTGTCAAAGTGAGACAGCACCTCATCGATCATATGAAGATCCAATAAATTGTGATATAAGCATATTTGGAAATGTGATAGTATCTATAAAAAGATCTAAAAACTGTTAAAAATGGTTGCAAATAGGGAGGGAAATAGAGCTGTGACAAACAAGTAGTGCCAATTATTTCTTTTTACTATAAGCTCTTCTATACAATTTGATTTTTTAAAACTACTGTGTATGTATTGTTGTGATAAAGCAGGTATTTTAAAGCAATACAAAAATATTTTAACTCTTTATATTTTCTCTGACTAATCCTTTTTCTCTTTGTTGTTGTATTTTAAGGCTAGACAATCTGGAGATTAGAGGATATAGAAATAGATAGAACAGGATCACATGCTAGTCAACAAAGATTATGTTAGAAAAAATATGTGAAAGCAAAGAACCTTTGGTGGCAGAGAAATTTGCATAGGAAAGTATAATAGTAAGAGAAAAATACAGCAAACTATCTGGGTAGAAAAAGACAGGAAATTCTTTTTGCCATGTGATTACTCATGCATTCAAAAAACATTTATTGAGTATTTACTCTGTGTCAGGCACTGTGATAAAAAAAAAATTGACCTAAATATGATCCCAGACCTTTGGGAACTTACAATTTTATAGGATTGATACAAATAGATCCCAGTATGCATAAGACAAGCCATGGAATAAATATCACAAGAAAGCTGCAAATATAGTACTGTAAGAGTTCAAAGGAAGCTAATGTCTCTTGATGTGACAAATTATCAACTCAGCTAATGCTAAAAGTCAGGGAGACATTACAGGACAAAATAACCAAGTAATGACCAAACATCACTATGAAAGAATGCATTCCTTGATTCTTAACCACGGCTGCAGAATCTTTGAGGGCATCTTAAAGGCAAATATCAAAATAATAAATCATTTTGAAAATATATGCTGAAATAATGATAGATAGTAAAAGCTCCCATGCCAGGAATACCTATTGGAATTTTAA